>NW_026652288.1:3526763-3571240 GCF_009828535.3 Hylobates moloch
TTTTTCTATCGATTGGAATAGTTTCAGAAGGAATGGTACCAGTTCCTCCTTGTACTTCTGGTAGAGCTTCTTATAATTAATGGGATGAGGCCCCGAGCGATGCAGGTCCGCTCTCAGTGTGCGTGAGTGCTGTGTGACTCCCTTCTCAAAGATCTGGGATTAATAGCTGCCGTCTGGCTGTTCCCTGAATGTAATGTGCCGTGTTTTCATATCCCTTACTTTGCTTGTGCTGTTCTCTCTATTAGGAAGCTCTTTTCCCCCGCTCCTTTGATTGGTCAAAACCTACTTGCCCTTTGAGGCTGCCTCAGACCCTATCTCCTTTGTGCCAGTTGTGTGTTTCTGGACAATGTTGTTTGTATTTCAACCGGGTTTTCACCAGACAGAGCCTGTCTCACTAGGAATGTGCCTGTCTCCTGTTCTTGAACTCTTTATTGATTATTTATTATTTCTACTGGGGCTCGTTAGAGACAGGATCAGAGCTACAGGCAGGTCTAGGCAGGCTGTGAGTCCCGTGCATGCGGGGCCTTCCTCGTCCCTGCGTGACCCAGCACCGGGGCCTGGCACCCTCAGTGCTTGTTAAGGTTCTGACGTGCGTACGCATCGTCGCTTTCCGGAGCCTCATTTTCCGGCAAAATTGTTAAGACAGAACAGGTTGACCATCCATTTAAAACCCTATGTATAAACAACTGGTAGCTGATTCTATTTTTAAAGCCCTTCAAATATCTTTTGTTTCTAGACTAAATGAAGAATGGTTATGGATTAAATACAGGAATGGCAAGACATCAAGGAAAATCCCCTTTAAGCCAACCAGATTGTCATAGATTAATTGTTGCCATTTGGTGTAAAGTCAACTCTACAGCAATTGGGTGTGTCCACTTGGCGTAAAATTCACTGGTCTAAATTTTATGTTTAGAGAACAGACATGCCACTCCTGTTTGTTTTAGCAAAGGTTACCATCATCTATCTCATGGCAGGACTTTGCCCATGGGATCTTATTATTTTTGAAGTATTTTTAGTGTTAATTTTTTTTTTTTTTTTTACCCAACTAGAGATAATATCCTGAAAGGAAATAATATTTTCTCATTAAATGGCCCAAAAATGAGTAAGGATCACATGGAAGGAGGGCTGTTACCTAAAAAATGTTCTAAGGTTATTTTGGTTATTTGGGAAAAAATATGAAAAGTAAAGATATAGAAACATAATAGGTATAATAACCAGGTAATAATACAAAATTAAAACACTTTGGATTTTATCTTGTTTTGAAGCTTTGTCAACGATTTCCTTGGTATGTACCGCATACAATAGCAATTAAAAAATATCTTAGTATGATTTCTTTTATAAGATACAAATATATATCATACTCAGAAAAATGAAGAGTTTAAGATGAGAATCTGTGATTTTCTAATTTTTTTTCTTCAGCTTTTAAGTTCAGGGGTACATGTGCAGGATGTGCAGGTTTGTTCCACAGGTAAACATGTGCCATGGTGGTTTGCTGCACAGAGCATCCCATCTCCTAGGTGTTAAGCCCAGCACCCATCAGCTACTCTTCCTGATGCTCTCCCTCCCGTCTCAGCCCCCCTCCAACAGATCCCAGTCTGTGTTGTTTTCCCCCTGTGTGTCCATGTGTTCCCATCATTCAGCTCCCACTTATAAGTGAGAACGTATGGTGTTTGGTTTTCTGGTCATGTGTTAGTTTGCCAAGGGTAACAGCTTCCAACTCTATCCATGTCCCTGCAAAGGACATGATCTCTTTCCTTTTTATGGCTGCATAGTATTCCATGGTGTATATGTACCACATTTTCTTTATCTAGTCTACCATCGATGGGCATTTAAGTTGATTCCATGTCTTTGCTATTGTGAATAGTGCTGCAATAAACATATGTGTGCATTTATCTTTATAATACAATGATCTATATTCCTTTTGGCATATATCCAGTAATGGGATTGCTGGGTCAAATGTATTTCTGTCTCTAGGTCTTTGAGGAATCACCATAGTCTTCCACAATGGCTGAACTAATTTACACTCTCACCAATAGTGTAAAAGTATTGCTTTTTTCTTGCAACCTCACCAGCATCTGTTGTTTTTTGACTTTTTAATAATAGCCATTCTGATGGCATGAGATGGTATCTCATTGTGGTTTTGATTTGCGTTTCTCTAATGATCAGTGTTGAGCTTTTTTTCACATGCTTGTTGACTACATGTATATCTTCTTTTGAGAAGTATCTGTTCATGTACTTTGCCTACTTTGATGGGGTTTTTTTTCTTGTAAATTTGTTTTAGTTTCTTGTCAACTCTGGATGTTAGACTTTTGTAAGATGAATAGATTGCAAAAATTGTCTCCCATTCTGTATTGTCTGTTCACTCTGATGATAGTTTCCTTTTCTGTGCAGAAACTCTTTCGTTTAATTAGATCCCATTTGTCAATTTTGGCTTTTGTTGCAACTGCTTTTGGCGTTTTCGTCATGAAATCTTTGCCCATGCCTGTGTCCTGAATGTTATTGCCTAGGTTTTCTTCTAGGGTTTTTATGGTTTTGGGTTTTACATTTAAGCCTTTAATCCATCTTGAGTTAATTTTTGTATAAGATGTGAGGAAGGGATCCAGTTTCTGTTTTCTGCATATGGCTAGCCACTTTTCCCAGCACCATTTACTGAATAGGAGATCCTTTCCCCATTGCTTGTTTTTGTCAGGTTTGTTGAAGATCAGATGTTTGTAGGTGTGTCTTTGTAGGTCTTATTTCTGAGTTGTCTATTCTGTTCCATTGGTCTATATGTCTGTTCTTGTACCATAACCGTGCTGTTTTGGTTACTGTAGCCCTGTAGCATAGCTTGAAGTCAGGTAGCGTGATGTCTCCAGCTTGTTCTTTTTGCTTAGGATTGTCTTGGCTATTCAGGCACTTTTTTGGTTTCGTATGAGTTTTAAAATAGTTTTTTCTAATTCTGAGAAGAATGTCAATGCTAGTTTAATGGCAATAGCATTGAATCTATAAATCATTTTGGGCAGTATGGCCATTTTCACAATATTGATTCTTTCTCTCCATGAGCATGGAATGCTTTTCCATTTGTTTGTGTGTCCTCTCTTATTTCCTTGAGCCGTGATCTGTAGTTCTCCTTGAAGAGGTCTTTCACATCCCTTGTTAGGTGTATTCCTAGGTATTTTATTCTTTTTGTGGCAATTGTGAATGGGAGTTCATTCATGATTTGGCTTTTGGCTTGCCTGTTGTTGGTGTGTAGGAATGCTAGTGATTTTTGCACATTGACTTTGTATCCTGAGATTTTGCCAAAGTTGCTTATCAGCTTAAGAAGCTTTTGGGTTGAGATGATGGGGTTTTCTATAATAGATATAGGGTCATGTTATCTGCAAATAAAGATAGTGTGACTTCCTCTTTTCTATTTGAATATGCTATGTCTTTCTGTTGCCTGATTGCCCTGGCCAGAACTTCTAATACTATGTTGAATAGGAGTGGTGAGAGAGGGCACCCTTGGCTTGTCACTGTTTTCAAGGTGAATGCTTCCAGCTTTTTCCCATTCAATATGATATTGGTTATGGGTTTGTCATATATGGCTCTTAGTATTTTGAGATGTGTTCCTTCAATATCTAGTTTATTGAGGGTTTTTAACATGAAAGGGTGTTGAATTTTACCAAAGGCCTTTTCTGCATCTATTGAGAGAATCATGTGGTTTTTGTGTTAGTTCTCTTTATGTGATGAATCACATTTATAGATTTGCATATGTTGAACCAACCTTGCATCCCAGGGATGAAGCCAACTTGATTGATCTGGATAAGCTTTTTTTTTTTTTTTTTTTCCAATACATTTTTGGGGAACAGGTGGAATTTGGTTACATTAATAAGTTCTTTCACAGTGATTTCTGAGATTTTGGTGCACCCACGATCTGAGCAGTGTACACTGTACCCCATGTGTAGTCTTTTATCGCTCATTCCCCTCCTGTGCTTCCCCCTAAGTCCCCAAAGTCCACTGTATCATTCTTACGCTTTTGCATTCTCATAGCTTAGGTCCCTCTTATGAGTGAGAACATATGATGTTTGTTTTTTCATTCCTGTGTTACTTCACTTAGAATAATGGTCTTCAATTCCATCCAGGTTCCTCAGTGGTCTTCAATTCTATCCAGATTGCTGTGAATGCTATGATTTCATTCCTTTTTATGGCTGAGTAGTATTCCATGGTATATGTGTGTGTATATATTTATGGGGTACATGAAATGTTTAATACAGGCATACAATGCATAATAATCACATCATGGAGAATGGGGTATCCATCCCCTCAAGCATTTATCCTTTGTGTAATTAACAATACAATTATACTTTTTAAGTTATTTTAAAATGTACAGTTATTATTGACTGTATTCACCCTGTTTTGCTATCAAATAGTAGGTCTTATTCCTTCTAGCTTTTTTTTGGTACCCATTAACAATCCCCACTTCTCCTCCACCCTCTAATTCCCTTCCTAGCTTCTGACAATTATTGTTCTATTCTCTATGTCCATGAGTTCAATTGTTTCGATTTTTAGATCCCACAAATAAGTGAGAATATGTGATTTTTGTCTTTCTGTCCCTAGTTTATTTCATTTAACATAATGACCTCCAGTTCCATCTGTGTTGTTGGGAATGACAGAATCTCATTCTTTTTTTATGGCTGAATAGTAGTCCATTGTGAATGTGTACCACATTTTCTTTATCCATTCATCTGTTGATGGACACTTAGGTTGCTTCCAAATCTTGGCTATTGTGAACCATGCTGCAACAAACATAGGAGTAAAGATATCTCTTTGATATACTGATTTCTTTTCTTTTGAGTGTATACTCAGTAGGGAGATTGCTGGATCATATGGTGCCTCTATTTTTAGTTTTTTGAGGAACCTCCAAACTATTCTTCACAGTAGCTGTGCTAATTTACATTCCCACCAACAGTGTATGAGGGTTCCCTTTTCTCCACATCCTTGCCAGCATTTGTTATTGCTCGTCTTTTGCATAGAAGCCGTTTCAACTGGGGTGAAGTGATATCTCATTGTAGTTTTGACTTGCATTTCTCTGATGATCAATGATGCTCAGCACCTTTTCATATGCCTGTTTGCCATTTGTATATCTTCTTTTAAAAATGTCTATTCAGATCTTTTGCTCATTTTTAATGGGATTACTAGACTTTTTATAGAGTTGTTTGAGCTTCTTCTGTATTCTAGTTATTAATACCTCATCAGATGAGTTGTTTGCAAATATTTTCTACCATTCTGTGGGTTGTCTCTTCCCTTTGTTGACTGTATCCTTTGCTGTGCAGAAACTTTTTACTTGATGTGACCCCATTTGTCCATTTTTGCCTTCATTGCCTTGTTGGGTATTACTCAGGAAATTTTTGCCCAAGCCAATGTCCTGGATGGAGATTTCCTTCAATGTTTTCTTGTAGCAGTTTCATAGTCTTAGGTCTTAGATTTAAGTCTTTATTCTGTGTTTTATTTCAATAGGCTTTTGGGAAACAAGTGGTGTTTGGTTACATGAATAAGTTTTTTAGTGGCAATTTCTGAGATTTTGGTGCACCCATCACCCAAGCAGTGTACACTGTACCCAATGTATGGTCTTTTACCCCTCACACCCCTCTCATGCCTCTCCCAGAGTCCCCAGCCCATTGTATTATTCTTAGGCTTTTATGTCCTCGTAGCTTAGCTCCCACTTATGAGTGAGAACATATGAAGTTTGGTTTTCTGTTCCTAAGTTACTTCACTTAGAATAATGGTCTCCAATTCTCTCCAGGTTGCTGCAAATGCCATTATCGTATTCTTTTTTATGGCCTTTTAAATTCTTTTTTATGGCTGAGTAGTATTCCATGGTGTGGGTGTGTGTGTGTGTGTGTATACATATATATACTGCTGCAAATATATATATATATATATACACACACACACACACACACACACACACCACATTTTCTTTATCCACTAGTTGATTGATGGGCATTTGGCCTGGTTCCATATTTTTGCAATTGGAATTTGTGCTGCTATAAACATGCATGTGCAAGTATCTTTTTCATATAATGACTTCTTTTCCTGTGGGTAGATGCCCGGTAGTGGGATTGCTTGATCAAATGGTAGTTCTACTTTTAGTTCTTTAAGGAATCTCCACACTGTTTTTCATAGTGGTTGCACTAATTTACATTCCCACCAGCAGTGTAGAAGTGTCCCCTTTTCACCACATCCATGCCAACATCTATTATGTATTGATGTTTTTGATTATGGCCATTCTTGCAGGAGTAAGGTGGTATTGTATTGTGATTTTGATTTGCATTTCCCTGATAATTAGTGATCTTGAGCATTTTTTTCATATGTTTGTTGACCATTTGTATGTCTTCTTTTGAGAATTGTCTATTCATGTCCTTAGCCCACTTCTTGATGGGATTTTTTTTTTCTTGCTGATTTGTTTGAGTTTTTTGTAGATTCTGGATATCAGTCCTTTGCCAGTTATATAGATTGCAAAGATTTTCTCCCACACTGTGGGTTGTCTGTTTATTCTGCTTATTATTTCTTTTGCTGTGCAGAAGATTTTTAGTTTAATTAAGTCACATCTATTTATCTTTGTTTTTGTTGCATTTGCTTTTGCATTCTTGGTCACGAAGTCTTTGCCTAAACTAATGTTTAGAAGGGTTTTTCCTATGTTATTTTCTAGATTTTTTTTATGGTTTCAGGTCTTACATTTAAGTATTTGATCCATCTTGAGTTGATTTTTTTTATAAGTGAGAGATAAGCATCCAGCTTCATTCTTCTGTATGTGGCTTGCCAATTATCCCAGCACCATTTGTTGAATAAGCTGTCCTTTCCCCACTTTATGTTTTTGTTTGCTTTGTCAAAGATCAGTTGGCTATAAGTATTTGGCTTTATTTATGGGTTCTCTATTCTGTTCCATTAGTCTATCTGCCTATTTTTATACCAGTAGCCTTGAACGGTCTTTTGCATTTCTGTGGTATCGGTTGTAATATCTCCCATTTCACTTCTAGTTGAGCTTATTTGGATCTTCTCTCTTCTTTTTTTGGTTAATCCTACTACTGGTCTATCCATTTTATTTATCTTTTCAAAGAACCAGCTTTTCATTTTATTTATCTTTTGTATTTTTTGTTTCAATTTCATTTAGTTCTGCTCACATCTTGATTATTTCTTTTCTTCTGCTGAGTTTGAGTTTGGTTTGTTTCTCTAACTCCTTGAGGTGTGGCCTTAGATTTTTTATTTGTGGTCTTTCAGACTTTTTGATGCAGTCAATGCTGTAAACATTCCTCTTAGCACCACTTTTGCTGTATCCCAGAGGTTTTGATAGGTTGTGTTACTATCATCATTCAGTTCAAAAATTTTTTAAATTTCCATCTTGATTTTTTTTATTATTATTACCAAGTTTCTTTTCATTGTCTCAAGATCTGCTGAACTCTGGATCCAGGCTGTGTCAATAGGGTAGTGTGGTACTTCCTGTACCTATCTCTGCCGCCTATAGTCATTTTTATTTATTATGTTTTCCTGTTGGACTAATCCCTTTATCCTTATATAATGTCTATCTTTGTCTTTTTTAGCTGCTGTGACTTTAAAGTTTGTTTTGTTTAAGAATAGCTACTTCTACTCACTTTTGGTGTCCATTTACATGGAATATCTTTTTCCACTTCTTTGCCTTACGTTTATGTGATCCTATGTGTCAGGTGAGTCTCTTGAAGACAGCGGGTACTGGTTGGTGAACTCTTACCCATTTTGCCATTCTGTATCTTTTTAAGTGGGAGCATTTAGGCCACTTTGGTTCAATGTTAGTATTGAGATATAAGGTACTATCCTATTCATTGTATTATTTGTTGCCTGAATACTTTGGTTTTTTTCACTGTGTTGTTTTATAGGTCCTGTGAGATTTATATTTTAAGGAGTTTTTTTTGGTGTATTTCAAGGGTTTGTTTCAAGATTTGGAGCTCCTTTTAGCAGTTCTTGTAGTGCTGGCTTGGTAGTGGCAAATTCTCTCAGCATTCGTTTGTCTGAAAAAGACTGTATTTTTCCTTCATTTATGAAGCTTAGTTTCAATGGATACAAAATTCTTGGCTGATACTTGTTTTGTTTAAGGAGGCTAAAGATAGAACGCCAATCCCTTCTAGTTTGTAGGATTTCTGCTGAGAAATCTACTGTTAATCGGATAGGTTTTCCTTTATAGGTTATCTGATGCTTTTGCCTTATGACTTTTAAGATTCTTTCCTTCATCTTGACTTTAGATAACCTGATGACTTTGTGCCTAGGCAATGATCTTTTTGTGATGAATTTCCCAAGTGTACTTTGAGCTTCTTGTATTTGGATGTCTAGATCTCTAGCAAGGCCAGGTAAGTTTTCTTCAATTCTTCCCTTAAATATGTTTTTTAAGCTTTTAGATTTCTCTTCTTCCTCAGGCACACCAGTTATTCTTAGGTTTGGTTGTTTAATCCCAAACTTCTTGGAGCCTTTGTTCATTATTTTTGAGATTTTTACTTGTCTTTGTCACATTGGGTTACTTTGAAAGCCTTGTGTTCAAACTCTGAAGCTCTTTCTTCTGCTTGTTCGATTCTATTGCTGAGACTTTCCAGTGCATTTTGCTGTTCTCTATGTGTGTCCTTCATTTCCAGAAGTTGTGATTGTTTTTTATTTATGCTATTTTACTGGAGATTTTTCCATTCATGTCCTATATAACCTTTTTGGTATCTTCAAGTTGGACTTCACCTTTCTCTGGTGTTTGCTTGATTAACCTAATAGTTGACCTTCTGAATTCTTCTTCAGAGATTTTGTGTTGGTTTGGATCCATTGCTGGTGAGCTAGTGTAAATTTTAGGGAATATTAAAGAACCTTGTTTTGTCATACTACCGGAATTGTTTTTCTGGTTCCTCTTCATTTGGGTAGACCCTGTCAGAGGGATTTGGGACTCAAGGTCTGCTGTTCAGATTATTTTGTCCCACAGGGCACTCCTTTGATGTGGTGCCCTCCCCTTTCCCCTCGTGATGGGGCTTACTGAGAGCCAAACTGTAGTAATTGTTATTTCTCTTCTGGATCTAGCCACCCAGCAGAGCTATTGGGCTGTGGGCTGGTACTGGGGAGTGTCTGCAAAGAGTCCTGTGATGTGATCTGTCTTCAGGTCTCTCAGCTGTGGATACCAGCACCTGCTCTGGTGAAGGTAGCAGGGAGGTAAAGTGGACTCCGTGAAGATCTTTGGTTGTAGTTTTGTTAAGTGCACTGGATTTATGTCGTTTGTCCTCCAACCAGGAGGTGGAATTTTCAAGAGTGTATCAGCTGAGATTGTACAGGGAGGAAACAAGTTTGCCCTAGGTTTGCCTTTGGGTAAGTATTCAGTTTTCTCAGGTGGTGAGCAGGGCCACAGAGCTCCCAAGATAGTATGTTTTTTGTCTTTAGCTACCCAGGGCAGGTAGAGAAAGACCATCAGGTAGGGGCAGGGTTAGGCATGTCTGAGCTCAGATTTTTTTGGGGTGGGGCTTGCCGCAGCTGCTTTGGGAAGATGGGGGTGTGGTTCTCAGGCCAATGGAGTTATGTTCCCAGGGTGATTATGGCTGCCTCTGAGGCATCACACAGGTCGTCAGGGAAGTGGGGGAAAGCTGGCAGCCATTGGACTCACCCTGCTCCCAGGCAGCCTGCAGCCTGAAAGGCCAGTCTCATTCCCATTGTGCCCAGCCAATATCACCTAATTTATTTCCAGGCAGCTGGTGAGCAGGGCAGAGAACTTGTCCCAGGCTACCAGCCTCCCAGCTGAGAAAGCAAGCAGACTCACAGTTCCTCGGCTGTCCCACAGAGACTACAGCAGCAATCCACCTCCTTCAAAGCATCTGTGGATTCTCTTGGCTTTCCTGGTATGTTCCTGTGGTAGTTCTTGGAGCAAAAGTTTACAGTGTGGGTCTCCACACACTGCTGTCCATTTGAGTGGGAGCTGCAAGTTAGTCCTGTTTCCGATCTGCCATTTTCCCCAGAAGTCTAACAAGCTTTTTGATGTGCTGCTAGATTCAGTTTAGCAGTATTTTATTGAGGATTTTTGCATCAATGTTCATCAAAGATATTGCCCTGAAATTTTCTTTTTTTGTTGTATCTCTGTCAGATTTTGGTGTCAGAATAATGTTGGCCTCATAGAATGAGTTAGGGAGGAGTCCCTCCTTTTTAATTGTTCAGAATAGTTTAGGTAGAAATGGTACCAGCTCTTACCTCTGGTAGAATTCAGCAGTGAATCCATCTGGTCCTGGGCTTTTTTTTTTTTTGGTTGATAGGCTATTTATTACTGCCTCAATTTCAGAACCCGTTATTGGTATATTCAGGCATTCAATTTCTTCCTGGTTCAGTCTTGGGGGGCTGGTGTATGTGTCCAGGAATTTATCAATTTCTTCTAGATTTTCTAGTTTATGTGCATAGAGGTGTTGAGAGTATTTTCTGATGGTTGTTTGTATTTCTGTGGGGTCAGTGGTAATAGTGGTAATATCCCCCTTATCATTTCTGGTTGTGTTTTTTTAATTCTTCTCTCTTTTCTTCTTTATTAGTCTAGCTAGTAATCTATCTATTTTATCAATTTTTTCAAAAATACAGCTCCTGGATTTATTGATTTTTTTAAAAGGGTTTTTCATGTCTCTATCTCCTTCAGTTCAGCTTCAATCTTGGTTATTTCTTGTCTTCTGCTAGCTTTGGGGTTTGTTTGCTCTTGATTCTCTAGTTCTTTTATTTGAGATGTTAAGTTGTTAACTTGAGATCTTTCTAGCTTTTTGATGTGGGCATTTAGTGCTATACATTTCGCTCTTAACGCTGCTTTAGCTGCATCTAAGAGATTCTGGTACATTGTATCTTTGTTCTTATTCATTTCAAAGAACTTCTTAATTTCTGACTTAATTTTGTTACTCACCCAAGAGTCATTCAGGAGCAGGTTGTTCAATTTCCATGTAGTTGTGTGGTTGTCAGTGAATTTCTTAATCCTGAGTTCCAATTTAATTGTGCTGTGGTCTGAGAGACTGTTATGATTTCAGTCCCTTTGCACTTGCTGAAGAGTGTTACTTCCGATTATGTGATCAATTTTAGAGTAAGTGCCATGTGGTGATGAGAAGAGTGTATATTTTGTTGTTTTGGGGTGGAGAGTGCTGTAGATATCAAGTTAGGTCCACTTGATTGAGAGCTGAGCTCAGGTCCTGAATATCTTTGTTAATTTTCTGTCTCAATGATGTTTCTAATATTGTCAGTAGAGTGTTAAAGTCTTCCACTATTATTGTGTGGGAGTGTAAGTCTTTTTGTAGGTCTCTAAGAACTTGTTTTATGAATCTGGGAGCTCCTGTAATGGATGCATATATATTTATGATAGTTAGATCTTTTGGTTGAATTGAACCCATTACTATTATGTAATGCCTTTCTTTGTGTTTTTTTTTTTTTAATCTTTTTTGGTTTAAAGTCTGTTTTGTGAGAAACTGGGATTTCAACCCCTGCTTTTTTCTGTTTTCCATTTGCTTGGTAAATTTTTCTCCATCCCTTTATTTTGAGCCCATGTGTATCTTTGCACATCAGCTGGGTCTCTTGAAGACAGTATACCTATGGGTCTTGGCTCTTTAGCCAGCTTGCCATTCTGTGTCTTTTAATTGGGGGCATTTAGCCCATTTACATTTAAGGTTATTATTGTTATGTGTGAATTTGATCTTGTCATCATGATGCTAGCTGGTTATTTTGTAGAGTTGTTTATGTGGTTGCTTCATAGTGTCACTGGTCTGTGTACTTCAGTGTGTTTTTTGTAGTGGCTGGTAATGATTTCTCCTTTCCATATTTAGTGCTTCCTTCAGGAGCTCTTGCAAGGGAGGCCTGGTGGTAATGAATTCAGTCAGCATTTGCTTGTCTGAAAAGGATCTTATTTCTCCTTCACTTATAAAGCTTAGTTTGGCTGGATATGAAATTCTGGGTTGGAAATTCTTTTCTTTAAGAATGTTAAATATTGGCCCCCAATCTCTTCTGGCTTATAGGGTTTCTGCTGAGCAGTCTGCGGTTAGTCTGATGGGCTTCCCTTTGTAGGTGACCTGGGCTTTATCTCTGACTTCTCTTAACATCTTTTTTTTCCATTTCAACCTTGGAGAACCTGATGATTATGTATCTGGGGGTTGGTCTTTTCATGGAGTATCTTTCTGAGGTTCTCTGCATTTCCTGAATTTGAATGTTGGCCTTTCTAGGTTGGGGAAGTTCTTCTGGATGATATCCTGAAGTATGTTTTCCAACTTGGTTCTATTCTCCCTGTTTCTTTCAGGTACCCCAGTCGTAGCTTTGGTCTCTGCATAATCCCATATTTCTCAGAGGTTTTATTCATTTCTTTTTATTCTTTTTTATCTGTTCTTGTCTGCCTGTCTTAGAAAGATAATCTTCAAGCTCTGAGATTCTTTCCTTCACTTGGTCTATTCTGCTATTGGTACTTGTGATTACATTGTGAAGCTGTTGTGTTGTATTTTTCAGCTCCGTCAGGTCAGTTATGTTCCTGTCTAAACTGGGTATTGTTGCTATCAGCTCCTGTATTGTTTTATCATGCTTCTTAGTTTCTTTCCATTGGTTTATAACATGCGTGTTTAGCTCAGTGAAGTTTGTTATTACCCACCTTCTGGAGCCTACTTCTGTCAGTTCAGCCATCTCAGCCTCAGCCCAGTTCTGTGCCCTTGCTGGAGAGGTGTGGCAGTCATTTGAAGGAGGAGAATTACTCTGGCTTTTTGAATTTTTAGCAATTTTGCATTGATTTTTTTCTCATCTTTTTGGGCTTATCTATCTTCGATCTTTGAGGTTGCTGACCTTTGGGTTTTTTTTGTTTTTGTTTTTGTTTTGTGGGGCCTTTTTTTGTTGATGATGTTGTTGTTGTTTTCTGTTTGTTTGTTTTTCTTTTAACAGTTAGGCTACTCTTCCATAGGGCTGCTGTGGTTTGCTGGGGGTTTTCTCCAGACCCTAGTTGCTTCTGTTTTTCCTGTGCCTGGAGGTATCACCAGTGAAGGCTGAAAAATAGCAAAGATGGCAGCCTACTCCTTCCTCTGGAAGCCCTGTCCCAGGTGGGTACTGACCTGTTGCTGGCCCAAACCTGCCTGTAGAAGGTGGCTGGAGACCTCTGTTGGGAGGTCTCACCCAGTCAGGAGAAATGAGATTTGGGACCCACTTAAAGAATCAGTCTGGCTGCTTTTTGGTAGAGCAGGTAGGCTTCCTCTTCCAGACCATCTGTATTCTCCGAAGCTGGCAGGCTGGAGCGGCTGAGTCTCCTGAACCACAGAGAGGGTGGCTCCATCTCCAGGAGCTCTGTCCAAGGGAAAGATCAGAGCTCTGTCCATACAACCCTTGTTGGAGAGGCTGAAGCCCCCACAGGTAGGTCCTGCTCAGTGAGGAGGAATGGATTGGGGTTTTGCTTTAAGACACAGTCTGGCCATGATCTGCTAAGGCAGCTGTGCTGATTGTGGGGGATCCTTCCTCGTCTGGACCATTTGTATTCTGCAAAGCCAGCAGTCTGGAATTGCTGAGTCTACCAAACTGCAGAGATGGTGGCTGCCCCTCCCCCTGGGAACTTGGTCCTTTCTCAGGAAGACTCCAGCCTGTTGCCATTGGCTGGCTGGAATTCCAAACCAGTGTGTCTTAACTTGTGAGGTGCTATGGAAGCAGGGCCCGTAGAACGATGCTACTTGGCTCCCTTGATTTAGCCCCCTTCCTAGGAATTTGCACAGACAAATTTACCACCTTGCTGGGGTTCCTGGGGCGAGAGTATGTAAAACTTCTGGGTCTCTGTGTGTGCCTGAGCAGCTGCTTTGCAGACTCCACACAGCTCTGTGTATCGGACACAAGGCCCTCGTGGTATGGGCTCACAAGGGGATTTCCTGTTCCGTGGGTTGCAAGGATCTGTGGGATAAGTGTGGTTTCCTGGGCAGGGTCACCCAATCACTTACTACTTCCCTTAGCTGGAGGTGGGGGTTCCTCTGGCTCTGTGCCACTCCTGGGTGGGCTGTTGCCCCACCCTACTTTTCTTCATTTTCTGTGGGTTGAGTTGTTTGCCTAGTCAGTCCCAATGCGAGACCCTGGATATTTTAGTTGAAGGTGCTGAATTCACTCACTTCTTTCATTCCCCTCCGTGAGTGCTGTGAACCACAGCTGCTTCTAATCAGCTATCTTGGCCCCTCTGGTTTTCTAATATTTCCCATGGTCTTGTGGAATTGAAATCACATATACATGAAGCAATTCATAGTAAGTATTTCTCCCTTTGCTGCCTGAACTATGTATGAAGGAGGTAAGTGGGTTTGAATCTGTTTTTGAGCTCAGGAAGAATTTAGCATTGTCTAAAGATAGGAAACACAGAATTCCTGATACTGCCTTGAAAGCAGGATACTATGTAAATCCACACCGAAGTTGATGGGAATTGAGGATGGAATCAGAGAGAAATTGGCAATGTTTTATATAAATTAGCACATTTCTGTAACCAGTTGGACCACTAGGGGACAACTTTAAAATCTGGGAAGAGAAAACATGCTTTCAGAAGACAGTTTCGTGTTGGTGCAAAGAGACCCTGAGGTTAGCCCTGCCTGAAATCACTGCACTAAAATCTATGGGGCCTGAGCCAGGGCAGGCACCACACATTGCATATTTCTAGGTGAGTCTACTTCTGAAACTGTGCCAACCAGAGAGGGGTCATTGCTTCTTTCATTCTGTGGCCCCAGGAGGTTCCTTGAGAGGTCACCACCAACCATGTGGCCCTGGGAAGGGCACACCTAAGGATGCATTTTGCACATCGACCTGGGGACGTCCCTGGTGTAGGCACCTCCACGCTGGCCCAGTTTTCACAGGGACCAACCACTCCCGTTAGAGTGGTGGAGATCTGTCTTAGCACAGTTCTGTGGGTCCCAGGAAAGGCTGATGTTTGTGGTTAAACAGAAGCGGGGGCCACAGAGCATTGAGTTATTGTCAGTATTGTCTGATTGTCCTCATGGTCGAGGAGAGAATGGCCCAGGTAGGGCTTCTGGAACATGAATCCATTCCTGCCTGTGGCTTCCAGCTAAGCAGGGCAGAGGACCCGCTGGTGTGCCAGTGGTCCAAGTTCTGTGTATCCCCTTTCAGACTTTGCTGTGGGCACTATGCTCGCAGCCCAGCTGTTTGTCAAGGATGATGCAGCACTATGGTGACAGCTCACTCAGGACCCCACTCAAACAAGCCTGGATGAGCTGGGGCTGGAGCACCCACCAGCCTGGCAATGCCTCCACATGGGGCTGGCAGTGAGCACAACAGTCCACAGTTGCAGCAGGCACCAGTTACAGAAACTGAGGCTACTCAAATAATGTCAAGAGGAAGCCCAACTCCAACCAAATAGTTCTCCCCCTGGAATGTCTCCACATCAATATGAATTAAACAACTAATTTCCAGCTTATAGAGAATCTGCAAGAATGGTACAAATGGGGTCTGGTTTTGCCTGTACCCACCTGAGCCGAGCTCTGTCATGCTGTCTCCCTGGGCTTCAACTGTGTCCACTGTCGACAAAGACAGCCTGCACAGTCAAACTGGGACATTTACAGAGACTCAGCACATGCATGTAACTCTACGTGTTACATGTTCTAGACCTATCTCTATATGTACATATTAAAAACCAAGCATTCATGCCGCACCTCTAATTCCCTCCAACACCACAGGGCCACTCCTGTTTTCCCCGTGTTTGTGTGGGTAACTCCCTTCTTGGGTGGGGAGGAGCCTGGCTCCTGTTTTCCTCTAGAACCACTTTTACTTGAAAGTACTTGGGGCATCCTTCCCTCCCAGAACTGCGTTCCTCAGTTCCTCTATATGAAACCAGTCTCCACCGCCCACTGAGCTACTGCTGACCCACTTAGAATATGGATTCTTTATCAACATTTTTTTTAGAACTTTTATTTTTTCTCCAAGGAGAATTGGCACCATATAGTCTACTGTTGCCACATTGCTTTATCCCCTTTTCTACCCATCATCAGGCACTACTTCTGGCTGAGGCTCTAAGGGGTCAACTCCCTGAGGTATTTGCAGATCTGTGGCTGAGACAGCAGAAGCCACTGGGGTATTGGAATCATCCCGCACAAGGCGCCCTTTATGGATAATGAACTTCTGCTGGTGCTTTAGACATTCATTTAAGTGAATTTCTCATCTTCAACATTTCTGTTTATTTATTCAGTAAAGATTTATTGAGGATATGAACCAGTCACATAGATCAGATAATATGAAAAAATGTCTTTTTGCCAAACTCTAAGTTCCTAAGGATAGACAGGGCCTGTGAATTGTTAGTTACTGTATTCCCAGCATCCATTTGGGAATAAAACAGCAACCACGATCTCATCAGTACCTTCAGGAAGCTGATAATCTATTGGCAGATATGGAAAGACAAACACTCCCAGTGTGATGTGAAAGAGGTGCTGCTGGCCTCCTCCCCACATCCAGTGTCAGCTGTGCTTTGAGCTGTTGTTTGGAACGTTTGGCAAAATATGTGATTGGCTGATGAAATCTTCAAATACCAGAATCTTTGCTGAAGGTTCAGGCCAATTCTGGGAAAGCAGCGAGAGCCCCATCTAACGTTGCACTTCCGGACTTGTAGCTATAAACATGGTGGTGAGCACTGTGCACAATGCTTCAGTGTGGCACAGAAGTTACCACAAGAGGAAGATTCAGCCTTCAATGCTGGAAGGCCAGTGGCTTAGTTTCCTGTGGCCACTGTTAACAAATATTCACAAGCCCTTAACCCTGGGGTGTTAGGATTTCAAACTGAATTTTGGAGGACATCAACATTCAGCCTATCACATTTCTAAACAGTATAGATTAGAAAAGCACGATTACAGAATTAGTTTTGGACATTTCTGACTTCCTGGAATAAATATTCTCAGTTTGTTGGTCAATTTGTGAATATTTCTGCTCTGGAGATAAACTGTTTTTTGTTTGTTTGTTTGTTTGTTTGTTTTGAGACAGTGTCTCGCTCTGTCACTGTTCTTGAAACATGATACAGGTTTGATGCCCATGCTGACCTGATACCTTTAGATGAGTTATCTAACACATTCACCCTGAGGGTTCAGGAAAAGTGGCTGCAGGTGGCGACCCCTGGTCTCTTATCTGTACCCTCTGTGCTGTGACATTCTGGGCTTTTCTAGGTTTGTGATCTGCCCTCTGCTCAGTTCTGTACTTCATGTCTATTGATTGAGGCCCTTGCTTGGGGTCACTTCCCCAGCATTGACAATGACACCCTTCCCGGATGGGATTCCTGGAGTTGCCTCCCCCTGGGCTCAGACAGAATGAGCCCCTCTGCTTCAGCGTCCCATCCCCAAAGCTCTCCCGCTCTCCTTGCCCAGGAACACTCAGGAGTTAAAAGACTATGTTCGACAGAGTTAGTTATTCAAATGAGCACAAGTAAAGATAATTTTGGGGCCCAAACACTGGCAAAAATGCCTGAACTATATTCTTGGGGGTGCCTGGCGTTCATATTCCTTTTAATTAAAGCCCCTACCGAGAAATCTGGAGGAGAATATTACATAGCTCAGGAGCCCTCAACTGCAAGCAGTCTATAATACATCAGGAGGATGTTTTATTGGAATAAAAGGGGCAAATCTTCAAACATTCCATGTTTAATTTATAGATTTATAGGTTGGTTGAATCACCCAAGTTCAATAATGTCCCATAATTTCTCATCACCCCCAGAGAGTATTCTCTTGGATGAAGATGATTTTCTTCCTAAGAGTGCACACTCAGCTCATCCTCTCCTCCTTGTGGTCTGTTCTCTGCTTCCTGCTAATGCACAGGTTTCCGCCCTTTCTCTAGTTGTGCACAGAGCTGATTGGTTCTTCACGCTGGAGTTATCATTCTGATATTTAAGCTGCTCACCGCTCTAGGGAAGGTTGTCCTTATTTTCCACCAAGAAGAGCAGGAGGAAGAGTTGGCTAACAGGGCACTCAGCAGAGAAGGTAGAGGCAGGTCCCCTGGGAGCAGCAGCAAGCAATGCACACAGGAGGGAGGGTGGGTGGGTCTGCAGCACGAAGCTGCAAGATTGGGCCCTTGATTGCATTTACCTTTGTCACAGACATTTTAGGAGGTTGTTTCCTAGGTGACTTATTACATGGTATTCTACAAAGTGACCACTTCGAAAACAGCCTGCTTGGTTTTGAGGGTGGAGGTCATATTGAATTGCTTATGGGGGGCTGTGAATCACACTGTTTATTATGAAGTGTGTACTTCAGACGGGTGCCCCTGCCCCCCACAACCCAGGATGGTACCTTCACTATGGGAAAAGATGTTGGGTTAAATAGCAGTTTTAAACAAACAGACCCAGAGATAATGGTGCACCCAAGGAGACAGGCTTTAATTGGCAATCTTTGGTTGCTGGAAAACCAACTTTGGCCTAACCTAGCCCTAAAACTCAAGCAAATGACAACAGCAAACCCACATAGTCTATGACGTAGCATGCCCCTGAAGGACCTGCCCTCCACCTTACCCATCTGGCATATGTCATAATGCAGCGAGAGCAGAATAATAGAACAGAAAAACAAGAGTGGATTAAAGTAAAAGATGTGTTTCTGTGGTAATCGAGAGGCTTCTAAAACGTGTCCACTGCCCAGTAGTGGCTGCATTCCAGCAGAAATCCATCATGGATGGTGTGCAAGGCATCTTGGGCCTCAGGCTTATAGAGATTTGTTGAATGAATATTACATGAAAAGAGATAGTGCATCACTGAACTGTAGGCCTGATTTTTCTGAGAAATGTTTAAAATGTATTCCCAAAGAACTGCCATATAAAAACAGGGGGCTTATAGCATTACAACAGAAGAAACAAAATATAAATAAAATGGGTCTGTCATCATTCATGACCTTCACGACTGGCTTCTGGCTTCTCAAGGTTGATTTTCCTGCTGAGACAAGCTACTATACAGTTAATGGGCTAAGACACAGTTTCAGATGCCCATTCTGACTCAATTCTCGTTATCTAGTGAGAGAAATCTGTCGTGTAAGTGGCATGGTGCTGCTTACTCTTGACCTAGAAGGGAGGTAAACTTAAATTTTTAGTTTATGACATAGAAGAGCTGGGAACACCAGAAAATGAGTTCTTTCAGATATCATATTTCTTAAATATAAGACTATGCTTAAATATAACTGAAAACAACTTCTGTAGTATCATTTTCAGAGTACCAGAGTAAAGGCTACTCTTCTTCCCCTTCCCCTTTCTCAGTTAGAATCATTTAATTAAAAAGGAAAGCACTGGCCGAGCACCGTGGCTCACGCCTGTAATCCCAGCACTTTGGGAAGCCGAGGCGGGCGGATCACGATGTCAGGAGATACAGACCATCCTGGCCAACATGGTGAAACCCCGTCTCTACTAAAAATACAAAAAATTGAGGTCAGGAGATCGAGACCACGGTGAAACCCCATCTCTACTAAAAATACAAAAAATTAGCCGGGCGTGGTGGTGGGCGCCTGTAGTCCCAGCTACTCGGAGAGGCTGAGGCAGGAGAATGGCGTGAACCTGGGAGGCAGAGCTTGCAGTGAGCCGAGATCGCGCCACTGCACTCCAGCCTGGGGGACACAGCAAGACTCCGTCTCAAAAAAAAAAAAAAAAAAAACCAAAAACAAAACGGAAAGCACCAAGCCTTTTCGTGGACCAGGCTTACAGCTTGAAGGGCAGCCGGCCGCAGCGTGCCCAGCTGATCAGAGCAGTAACTCAGGACCTCATTGTCACATATCATCTTTGCCATCTACTCTCAAAGCCAAGTGTGCAGAGCCCCCAGCCGCTTGTGCTGAGGTTAAGACTTCTTTCCTGATTCCTCACGGCTGGGGGTCCCAGAGACATCCTTCCTCTATCAGAACTTCTCTGTGGGCTGCCCGCACCGTGCTCAGAGTCAAAAAGGTGGGTCTGGGCACGGTGGCTCATGCCTGTAATCCCAGAACTTTGGGAGGCTGAGGCGGGTGGATCACCTGAGGTCAGGAGTTCAAGACCAGCCTGGCCAACATGGCGAAACCCAGTCTTTATTAAAAATACAAATAATTAGCCGGGTGCGGTGGCGTGTAATCCCAGCTACTTGGGAGGCTGAGGCAGGAGAATCGCTTGAAACTGGGAGGTGGAGGTTGCAGTGAGCCGAGATTGCACCACGGCACTCCAGCCTGGGCAATGAGAGTGAAACTGTCTCAAAAACAAACAAAACAAAACAAAAACAACAACAAAAACACAGGTGGAAGTTTGGTTAATCTTTAAATAGAGTTTTGAGTTCTTTGATCATATCCGTTACTGTTGAAGTTCAGGATACAGTGCCATTATTTCAGTGAAGTTTTCAGCATAGTAGCTTCAAATCGTTCACATTCGGCAGAGATAAACCTGTATGGAACTCACTCACTCTTTTGGGGAAGAAGAAAGGTAAATGAAATTCTGGAGGACCAGAAGGCAGGGCGATTCTGTCCTGCTAATGAGGCCAACCTGTAAAGGGCAGGAGCAGAGCCCCTGTACCAACCTCCAGAACCACCCTGGAGATGCCTGGGACAGGCAGACTCACCCCTTGCTGGTACTAAAGAGAGAACAGCCTCGGAATTAAATTAGCAAAGAACAAAAATAAATCAACCCAAGTTACCTAGAGATGTTGTGCAAAAGCAGAGGGAGGGACATGGAAGTGCACTTTTTGTTTTTGCATTGCCCCTTGGTACTTCATAGAGGGTACAGTGAAGACCTCCAGGCTGGGAGACGATCCTTGCCTTGAGGGCAAGTCCACTGGGTGGGGCCTGCACAGAGCCCTGGCCCAGTGGTGAGCTCAATGGTGTGAGCTTTAGTGCGGTGCAAATGCAGGCCACTCTCTGAGTGATGGTCCTGTGGACATGTGATTAAGGAGAGATGTCTCATTTCACTTTCCTAGTAAGGTCTCTAAATCCGATCAAGGCAAACCAGTGTTGTAGATTCGGTTGAAAAGATTTTGTTCAAGGAAAAGAATCTGGCCCTGTTCAGAGAGAGACATTCCATGGAATTGATTTACTATGCTATAATTCCACAGGAGAGCACTTCCATGACTTAGTGGGGAAAAAGAAGGGAAGCTAGCTCATTAATGATGTTTTGCATTGATTTTATGTTTAAGTGATCATATTTTTGTGTATA
The DNA here is from genome assembly GCF_009828535.3 of Hylobates moloch. NCBI lineage: Eukaryota > Metazoa > Chordata > Mammalia > Primates > Hylobatidae > Hylobates > Hylobates moloch. The sequence goes on from NW_026652288.1 coordinate 3,547,848, forward strand.
TTGGGTTAAATACAAACTATATAATTAAAATTAATTTTGACTCTTTTTACTTTCTAAGATGTGGCTGTTAGAAAATTAAAAACTGTGTGGCTCACACAGTATTTCTACTGGACAGCCATGCTCTAGAGACATTTGCTCATTGGAATCTCATTCCGTGGTTGAGGGTGGAGCTGTCTGGGAGGGTTTTCCTCCTTTCTTCCCTCTCTCTGTCTTGTCTCCCTTCTCCCCTCCCTCCCTTCCTTCTTTCCCTCCCTTCTGCTTCCCTTCCTCCCTTACTCTTTCTTCTCCTCTTTCTCCCCTTCTGTCTTCTTTCCTGGCCTGGTATCCTGGGATAACTTGTTCATACCCACCCTAGTGCTTGCTCTCCAATTTATAGTTGAATTGGAGAATTATTGGCGAAGGAGCCACTCAAAGATTAACTTGCAATTTTTTGCAAACTGTTGAAGCTTAGTAGAGATGCTTGGCTCTGGGTACTCGGAGGACAAAATCTCTTCCATAGTGAAGGGAATCCCCACCCTCCCCTCTCACCAGTTTTCTTACACAGTCTCACGTCTTTCGTATTAGTCCATTTTCATGCTGCTGATAGACATAACCAAGACCGGGAAGAAAAAAAGGTTTAATTGGACTTACAGTTCCACATGGCTGGGGAGGCCTCAGAATCATGGCAGGAGGTGAAAGGCACTTCTTACATGGCGGCAGCAAGAGAAAATGAGGAAGCAAAAGCAGAAATCCCTGATAAATCCATCAGATCTCATGAAATTTACCATCACAAGAATAGCACGGGAAAGGCCAGCTGCCGTGATTCAATTACCTCCCCCTGAGTCCCTCCCACAACACATGGGAATTCTGGGAGATACAATTCAAATTGAGATGTGGGTGGGGACACATCCAAACCATATTATTCTGCCCCTGGCCCCTCCAAGTCTCATGTCCTCACATTTCAAAACCAATTATGCCTTCCCAACAGTCCCCCAAAGTCTTAACTCATTTCAGCATTAACCCAAAAGTCCACAGTACAAAGTCTCATTTGAGACAAGGCAAGTCCCTTCCACCTATGAGCCTGTAAAATCAAAAGCAAGCTAGTTACTTCCTAGATATAATGGGGATTCAGGTATTAGGTAAATACAGCCATTCCAAATGGGAGAAATTGGCCAAAACAAAGGGGTTACAGGGTCCTTGCAAGTCCAAAATCCAGTGGGGCAATCAAATTTTAAAGCTCCAAAATGATCTCCTTTGACTCCAGGTCTCACATCCAGGTCATGCTGACGCAAGGTGGGTGACCATGGTCTTGGGCAGCTCCACCCCTGTGGCTTTGCAGGATACAGCCTCCCTTCTGGCTGCTTTCATGGGCTGGAGCTGAGTGTCTGTGGCTTTTCCAGGTACACGGTCCAAGCTGTCTGTGGATCTACTATTCTGGGTTCTGGAGGATGGCAGCCCTCTCTCAGAGCTCCACTAGGCAGTGCCCCAGTAGGGACTCTGTGTTGGGACTCCAACCCCACATTTCCTTTCTGCACTGCCCTAGCAGAGGTTCTCCATGAGGGCGCCATCCCTACAGCAAACTTTTGCCTGCACATCCAGGCATTTCTATACATCTTCTGAAATCTAGGCGGAGGTTCTCAAACCTCAATTCTAAACTTCTGCAGACCTACTGGCTCAACACCATGTGGAAGCTGCCAAGGCTTGGGGCTTTTACCCTCTGAAGCCACAGCCCGAGCTGTACGTTGGCTCCCTTTCAGCCATGGCTGGAGTGGCTGGGACACAGGGCATCAAGTCCCTAGGCTGCACACAGCATGGAGACCCTGGACCTAGCCTACGAAACCATTTTTTCCTCCTGAGCTTCTGGGCCTGTGATGGGAGGGGATGCTGTGAAGGTCTCTGACATGGCCTGGAGACCTTTTCCCACTGTCTTGGGAGTTAACATTAGGATCCTTGCTACCTATGTAAATTTCTGCAGTGGCTTGAATTTCTCCCCAGAAAATAGGTTTTTCTTTTCTATTGCATAGTTAGGCTACAAATTTTCCAAACTTTTATGCTCTGCTTCCCTTATAAAACTGAATGCCTTTAACAGTACCCAAGTCACCTCTTGAATGCTTTGCTGCTTAGAAATTTCTTCTGCCAGATACTCTAAATCACCTTTCTCAAGTTCGAAGTTTCACAAATCTCTAGGGCAGGGGCAAAATGCCACCCCTCTTTGATAAAACATAGCAAGAGTAGCCTTTACTCCAGTTCCCAGCAAGTTCTTCATCTCCATCTGAGACCACCTCAGCCTGAACCTTATTGTCCATATTGCTATTAGCATTTTGGGCAAAACCATTCAACAAGTCTCTAGGAAGTTCCAAACTTTCCCACATTTTCCTATCTTCTTCTGAGCCCTCCAAACTGTTTCAACCTCTGCCTGGTACCCAGTTCCAATGTCTCTTCCACATTTTTGGGTATCTTTTCAGCAGTGCCCCACTCTACTGGTACCAATTTACTGTGTTAGTCCATTTTCACACTGCTGATAATAGACATACCTGAGACTGGGCAATTTACAAAAAAAAAAAAAAGAAGTTTAATTAGATTTACAGTCCCACATGGCTAGGGTGGCCTCAGAATCATGGCAGGAGGTGAAAGGCACTTCTTACATGGCAGCGGCAAGAGAAAAATAAAGAAGAAGCAAAAGTGGAAACCCCTGATAAACCTAACAGATCTTGTGAAACTTATTCACTATCACTGGAATAGCACAGGAAAGACTGGCCCCCATGATTCAATTACCTCCCTCTGGGTCCCTCCCACAACACTTGGGAATTCTGGGAGATGCAATTCAAGTTGAGATTTGGGTGGGGACACAGTCAAACTGTATCATCTTTCATAAGCCAGAAAAGACTTCTTTCCTCTAAACTCTGAACAGAGTTTATAAAGGCTATGACTTAGTCATTCATCGAGCTTAAGCTATTAAGTGCTGCTCTGTGCCAGGCACCATGATGGGGCAGTTTGGGAAGGTGACAGTGGTGACAGCTCCACCTTAGAGAACTCACTGTTGAGAAAGGACGGCCAGCTTGCTCCTGAGCGCACTGCGAGGTGAAAGGTCCCAGTGGCTCCAGGACTTCAGTGGCAAGAGTTCTGCCTCAGAGGCCAAGAAATGCTTCTTGGAAGAGGTGACACATGGGAACACTGTGACCATTCTCAAGTATTTTCCTTATTATAACTGGAGTGTAAAGAGGAGGGCAGCTCTCAGACAGGGCCCTGTCCTACCCTCCATGCCTCTTTACGGAGCATGTTCCCTTCCATCCAACCTTCCTCTCCAGGCACAGAGGCAGCCACTGGAGCTGATTTTCTCAGTAAGTCATAAGAGGTAGAAAAAATCAGGAAGCAAAGGCAAGGTGCGTGGTGACACGTGCACACAGAGCTGATGTGCATCAGAGGCGGAGTTCCAGGGACCAGCCAGGCGTGGTGGGGCCTGGAAGGTGAAGACTAGACTGGGAGAGATGGAGAAGACCCTCCCTCCCACCAGGTGTGAGGGCATGGCTGCCCCTGTGGCAGGGGCAGGGGACATTAATGGCCAGGGGACAAAGCCATAAGCAGGGGCAGAGGGGACAGGCCAGGCCAGAGGGAAGAATCAGCAACTGAGAAAGGTGGGGCTAAGTGGACAGAATTTAGTCTCTGCCATCATTTATACATTTCAAAATTTCCCAACAAGGAAGTCCCTGAGAGGGGCTGAGGAAAGACTCACAAGGGCTTGGTGGCAGTGGTGTGAGCTGGTGGGAGAGGTTGTCATCAGCCCTGCGAGCTGGACCCTTCCTCATGCTCACCTGGACCTGTTGCTTCCAGGACTGTCTGCTCTCTGCCCAAACCCCGTCAAAGTCACCTGACCCACATGGGACTTCCTTGCCTCATAAACATTAGAGGATTTAGAAATCTCGTCTTAGTTATGGGTTTGAGTTTCCTGTACCAAATATTAAGAGTTTGGCTTGGAATTTAAGGTCAAAGAAAATAAAATGCTGGTGGAAAGAATTGCGTTTGTAAATGGGAAAGCGAGTGCCTCATCTTCTATTGGCTGGCTTTCATCATGGTGTGTAACAGTCTCTGAAGTTATTAACTTTTCAATTAGGGTCTTGATGTTCTGCAATCCAAAACTCTCTGTTAGAATAGAATTGTGGCTCTAGGACTTGGAATTGATACAGACAATGGTAAACTCCATATAGGCAAAGAGAATGTATTTTTCATCCTGATATTTGCAGCCCACTTATCAAAGTGCCTGGCATATATTAAGTGCTAAGTAAATGTTAGTTGAGATGAAACAGTAGTTAAAATTTGAGCATCTCATTATAGTAAAACATATATACATGCCCATTTCTTTTTTTCTTTTTCTTTTCTTTTTCTTTTTTTCTTTTTTTTTTTTTTTTGAGACAGAGTCTCGCTCTGTCACCCAGGCTGGAGTGCAATGGTGCGATCTCAGTCCACTGCAACCTCCACCTCCCGGGCTCAAGTGATTCTCCTGCCTCAGCCTCCTAAGTAGCTGGGATTACAGGCATGTGCCACCATGACCGGCTAATTTTTGTATTTTTAGTAGAGAGGGGGTTTCGTCATGTTGGCCAGGTTGGTCTCGAACTCCTGACCTCAGGTGATCTGCCCACCTCAGCCTCCCAAAGTGCTGGGATTCCAGGCGTGAGCCACCGTTCCCGGCCACACATTTCTTTTGGTCTAAATTTTCAGAGAGTGACAGGAGAGTTATCTTGCGGTTATGGGACACCACTTAAATGGCCATGCAGAATGGAAACCAGCAGCTTTTGATGTGACATTTGATGCAATGGTCTTAGTGACTTTTCTCGCTGGATTAACCTGACCATGATGTCCCTAGCTGAGGGACAGCTGTAAATAAGTCCCTGCCTCATCATATTGCAAACCACAGGCATGAAATCTTGGGTAGACACCAGTAAGCAAGATTGATCGGGGGAAACGAACCATGAGATGAAAACGGCAAACTGGAACCTTCTTTTCAAGCCTTCTTTTCACAGCAGAGAGTTGCTCTTTACTGTCAAAACCTAGATCACAAAGTGAGAGTCAAGCCTTAGGAACAGACGCGACCTTTGAGCACACCTCGTTTGGATTCTAGAGAGGCCGTGGTAGTGCTTAGAGGTTCCCATTTTGCGGGTCTCTGAGGGTGCGAAGCCTCACAGGCCCTCCCCTGTCCTTGATGTGGGGGTCTGCACAAGACACGCCCGCCCCTGTGCACAACGTCCGGCCCTCGTTAGCTTCAGTGGTCGGCCTCTTCTCGGCTTCCTGTGGCCTTCTCCTTAGAGTACACAGGCCCAATTATATTTTCCAAAACATAAATGAGTTTCCATTCTTTTCATTCAATGCCTTGGGTGTTTATAAATGGAGCTAGTGCTTCAGAAGGCCGAGACCTCTGTGGCAGACCATGTGACCTTTGCCTTTGCCCTCTCATTCCTGCGTGAGGAGCGCTGTGGGAATGCTGTGCCCGGTGAAGCATGGTCACTCTGTAATCCTTAAAGAAAGCTTCATTCCTTCTTTTTTCTTTTCCTTTCTGTTTTCGTTTTTCCTTCCCTTTGAGGCAGGATCGTCTTATAGGAAGGTATGCGTGCTTTCTAAGTAGAATTCTTCTTCTTCTTCTTTTTTTTTTCCTACCATAAGCTGACTTTTCTTCTCTAATTCTTTAACACTGATGTTCCATCTGCCAAAGACATTTCTTAAAAGCATTAAGGTGCATCTGGGTAGTGTTAATTTTTTAAAATGCTCTGCCTTTTAGAATGCCCTTTCCTCCTGGATCGATAGGTCAAGCTTGGCTAGAAGGTTTGGAATATTTATTTCTTTGGGGTCTTTGTGGAGAATACATCACGCTACACAAGCACTTTGCAATTCAGTGTCCTAATTTAATTTCAAAACATGAAGACCATCCCAAGCTTTAGGATGCATCAGGCAGCGGAGGCCAGCACATGATTTTTATCAGCGTTTCTCAATTGTAGTGGAAAGAGAAACTTCATCCTAAAAGAAGTATTTTAACAACTTTTTATCAATTACATTGAAATTGTGAGAGGGCCTGCAGGTTCATTGCGTGGTAAGTGTTGAACTAGTCTTTCCTTTGGTCTGATTTTCCCGATACATATTATATTGACAATTCCTAGTTTGTGAACTAGGGGATTTTTTTTTTTTTTTTCATCCTTTCTTGAAGAGCAGTTTTCCAGCCTGGTCAAATGAATTAATAAGGGTCAGACCTCCATCAAGACTGAATTTATGTGCACTCAAACGTAAAGACAGTTGGACACAACAGCAAATCCTCATGCCTAGGCATGCCAGAAAAATCAAAGGGCTCAATTTATGACTTCTAAGAAAGATAAATTGGGACTGTGGAAGTTAATCACATACAAATGCAGCGTGACATTAAATGCAGCCCTTGTTTTGCTTCCAAGGAAGTGGCACTCACGAGCTTCTAAAGCTGAGCCTCACAACAGCTTTTACGTTTGATTTTGTTCAGATCTCTGCTTCCATCGAGTTACAATGAGGCACCTTCAGTGCCGGTTTGTAGCCTTTTTTGGGATGAGATCACACATTGTCATCAGGATCTTATCTGGAAGCCGAAAGGGCAGGAGCTTCTGTGAAGTGTGCTGCACAGGAAGGGTGAAGTGACTTAACATTGAAATCAATTCGTGGTTCCATCAATCCAGCGATTGGAAAGTCGAAAAAAATCTGTGTCTGTGAAATGAGCCACTTCTAAACATTCAAGCACTTATTTTTTTTTGTACACCCGTTTGAAAAATTAGTTTAAATGCTTGTTATAGACTTTAATTCCCCGTGTTTGTAATGGTGTGAAAACTAAGTCAGTCTGTGGGCAAAATGGCTGGAAGAGGTTCTGCAGAAAGGCAGCTCACTGTACTTGGTCCTGTCCCAGCAGTCTCAACCTTCCGTCGTAATTTAAAACTGTTATTCCACATTAGTGCCTTATAGTCTTATAAGCATAATTACCAAGGCAATTAGTGAAATGGTAAGGGAATGGAAATATCCCCCGGTAGCAATTCTGTTCTATAATTAGCTTATGTAGGTATAATGTGTATATATAGTTTTATATTTATATATTCCTGGGTAGGTTTCCCTCTTGCCTTTGTACTCTAATGATATAATTCTGAGAAGAAAATAGGCTTTTTTTTCCCCATTCCCTAATTCTCATCCTTGTAGGCATTTAGGTGCCTGGATTTTGCATAGGAATGGCCACAGGCCTCTGAATGTAGGTAATACCTGCAATTACAAACCTGGCAGAAAGTCACTGCGCATCATCAGTGCTGGCAACACTTTTCCACTGGTGTCATCTAGCAGTTTCTTTTTCATTCCTATTGTTTTTGAGCTAAACTAAGTATGATTGTTTCCTGGGGCTTTATATAATTATTGTGGATGGGAAGTTCTGGCAGCTTCCTGGAGTTCACAGCAAGGATCTATTTGAAACTATCTGCTTTTTCTTTACTCTTCACATACCTGAGGCCATTCGCTGTGTGCCAGGCACAGTGTGCAGGAGGATGACAAGGCCCAGCTGTGCACTCAAGAGATGCAGCCCTGCCCCCGGGGCTGCTCAGCCAGGAGAAATCTGCTGGCCTGCTTGTTCATGGGTTCTTGATTTCCTGTCTCCCTCCCTCCTGAATGGCTGCTAAAAAAAGCCCTCACCATGTCTGACCTCTTGGAAGTCTCTAAATTGCCCAGGCCCCATATTCTTTGCTTCTCAGATTATGATCCTTTTGTAATTTACATAATTGCAAAATTTGGAAATAATTTTGAAATTAATCAGGACCTACTGGTGATTGCTTTGGCGTCAAACTTAAAATGAGCACTGAGTAATAGTGAACACTTTGGAGATGGCATTATGGCACTGTGCTGAAATCGCTGTAGACACATTTTCTCATTTAATTTTCACCACTCATTATTTGGCAATGACCCTCCTGAAATGTTCCACCACAGACCAAGTGGAGCACGTATCACACCCAGCACACAGAAGGCACTCTGAGTTCCCATGTCTGTAGAGGGGGAGGAACTGGGGAGAGTGTATCTGTCATGGCTGCTGTAAGAATCAACTGAGGTTATGTAAGTAAAGTGCTAAGGACAGTGTGCCATACCATCATCAGATATGATAATGTTTGGCAGGATAATCATTTTAACCCTCCTCACCCCTAATATTTTATTCCTATTTTTCCTCTGGTTTGCAGCATGATAGGGTGTCTGGTGGAGGTCACACTCAGCAAGGCGTTCTTAATGCCAAGCTCATCTGTTTGAAGTTCCTGGGCATTTGCCATAGGAATTAATGCCACTCAAGAGTGAGTCCCCATTCACGGAGCTCAGGGTTGCTGGGTGACTTGGGGTGGAGGTAGCAGGAGTCCCCAAATCTTACGGTGTTGCTACTCAGGGGCCCTTCGTCTCTAGGATCCTCCCCATCCACTTCCCCACAGCCATTACTGTGGTTCTGTCCTGAGTACAGGGGTTATTCTTGGACTGGGAGTCCAAGCGCAGTGGCCCAGGGCTTCAGCTCCAGCTTCACCCCAGCAATTAGTCTGTAACAAGCTTTGGAAAGCAGGTCTGTGAGCCCAATAGCTCCACCACCAGCCACTGTGGGATCTCAGCTTCCCCAGCCTTTCTTGGCTTGATTTCTTGACCTATAAAATGAGGAAAGAATTAGCAATGATTTGGAAGCTCCATGATTTAAAACCACATGGGAGAGCTAACATAAGCAAGAACTTTTCAACGATGTGGGCTGTTTACCAGAAACTAGAGGGCTGGGCTCCCCTGAGGGCTATAGCTTAGAGGGCTGGGCTCCCCTGAGGGCTATAGCTTAGAGGGCTGGGCTCCCCTGTGGGCTATAGCTTGGAGGGCTGGGCTCCCTGGCCTTTATCAGAGGCAGGTGATTATGATGAGGACAACAGGGCTGATTGTAAATTGAACAGGACTTTTTTTGATCCTCAAAAGCACTTCTTCCTCATTGGTGCTGCTGTTCCGCACTGATGTCTGCTTTTGTTGTCTGACCAGGTGAGATGTCTAGGTCATTCGTGTTTCCTCCACTTTAATGACCTCCCCTAAGCAGGTGCACGCCTGGCCCTTTGCTGTACTTTACACGTCCTGTCTCGCTCCATACTCAGAATTACCACGTCAGGTAGATCCAAAGCAGCTCCATTTTACAGACGAGGAGACTGAATTTCAGAGAGGTTGAGTCAACTCCCCGAGGCCAGGCGGGAAGGAAACGGCAAGAATCTAGAATGTAACCCCCGTGTCCTGGCCTGTGATTCTCCCTTCCATGGGCACCCCCTAAACCAGGAGCCCTGTCCACAGTGCTCAGTTATGGAAGGAAAAATGCCCAATCTTCGGATGCAGCTGGGCTTCTAACCCATGGCTCACCATGCTGAACTGGATGCGGATAAGGAGTGAACTCTGAAGCGGTAATACGTGAATACTTCATAAATACTGCATAGGTCTAACTTGGTTTGGGGATGAAAAGTTTCTCCATTCCTGTAACACTCATAATGCCCTGTGCAGCATTTGCTAGGTCAATAGCAACTGTTCCATTGGGATAGTGCTTCAGAGTTTATTCTGTTATGTGGCCCGTTTTATATACAGAAAAACTGGGGCTTAGAAAGTGACTTGCATGAGTTCACATGGTGGAAGAGCCGCTGTTCTGCCTCCACTGTCCTGTCCTCACTGTGGCTTGCTCCCATAGTCTGGCGTCCCTCCCAGCCATCCTCTCTGTGACTCACCCGGGGACAGGCTGCAGAGCTGCTGCCACACTTCAGTCCTTCAGTGGTCTCTGGGTGCTGTCCATTCGGGTGCTGCCTCACCTGGACCAGCAGTGCTGGGATTTTCCTGGGGAAAGAAACTTCTCTCTCCTCTGATTCCCGAACGTCCTCTGCTGCCCCATGGGATCCGCCGTCATGCAGCATCTTTGGCGCACGTGCACACGTCTGGCCGCCCCGCCAGACCCGAAGCTCTTTACAGGCGAAAACCTCATTTACTTCATCTCCATTTACCCTTCAGTACCTCCCATAAGACCCCAAAATGCTTGCTGAATCCATGAAAAAAAATCATTATTGGCCAAGTCAAATATTACCAGAGAGTCGTTAACATTTCTGACAGGCACGTTTGTAATGTATTAGAAATAATACAGAAACTCAGTACTTAGGACAATTCTTGATTCATAGCATAGGCTGAATAAATACATGTTGAGTAGGAAATGCTTTGCTGGTGGTCCTAACTCTGCCTCTAACTAGCTGTGTGATCTTAGACAGCTTGCTTGACTTCTCTGGAGGACAGAGTCCTTATGTGCGAAGTAAGGTGAGTGCTTCTCTAAAATTAGCCTGTCTTTAATATTTTACAGTGTAGAAGATTCAGACATTAAATCTTTTGATTTATTTTGGTCAAATTCTAAATATACTTTATGTATTCACTTTTTATTTAAAAAATTAGATGATTAACCTGAAAGTACAAATCCTACTACATATGTCAGATGAACTAAAAGTGATACTCAAAATACAAATATCCATCTATGTTCAGCTAAAAGTCTTTATCGGCTTCATTTCAAACACAAATTTGTTGTCCTGTTGCTACCCTAAGATGAAAATGAAATGCTTTAGATAGCTGTGCAGCGGCACGTTCGACTCAAAAATGTGCACATGGGAACATCGCAGGCCGGCTGAGAGGACAAGTGCAGGTCGGTGTGGCCGGATGAGGTGTCTTCTCTTGGAGGCACAGACACAGGATGTTAACTCTTTTTCACGCTCTTAATTTTCACATATGTAGTGTGGTTTGACTATGTATCTGTGAATAGCATTTTGTCCATTCGGCATTGTTAAGTACTGTCTCTATTCCGGGCATCTGCTGAGCATCGGAACTGACTGTAAGGTTCCAGTGAGGAGGTAGCATGGTGGCTGGTTTAGCTTGAGGTCTCGGAGCCAGCCTGCCTGGGCTTACATCTCGGTTTCAGCCCTGTTAGCTGTGCAGTCCCCCATCTGTAAATGGAAATAATGACAGTTCTTTCTTCACAGGGTTCTTGTCAAGATTAAACGTAGACTATTATTGAGAAAACAGTGTCTAGCATATGTGAAGCCTTCAAAAATGTTCCATGCATTGCTCGGGCACCTCTGTAAAATATAAGAAAAAAAAATGTTCAACTTGAGAGTGCCTGGAATGGAGCAGCCGCTCAGTGATGTGGAGCATCTGTTTTCTGCACCACGAGGGCCATGCGGGCATCAGGCTAATTGTATTTCTCCAGTATTTTAGTGTTGTGCCAGGCACATTGTGGGAGCTCAGACATGTGTGTTGAAGGAACCCACAGCACCAGTGAGAGCTGGTGCTGCAGGTGAGAGCTGGTTCCTGCTCTGTTGAGATCAGTGTCCAGGTGTCCAGTGGAGACATTCAGGTGTAGTCCTTACAATGACCCGTAAAAATGACGATTATTCTGATTATTCCTGTCTTTGTTGTTGTTGTTGTTTGAGATGGAGTCCCTCTGTCACCAGGCTGGAGTGCAGTGGCGCGATCTTGGCTCACTGCAACCTTTGCCTCCCAGGTTCAAGCAATTCTCCTGCCTCAGCCTCCCAAGTGGCTGGGACTACAGGTGCATGCCACCATGCCCAGCTAATTTTTGTATTTTTAGTAGAGACGGGGTTTCACCATGTTGGCCAGAATGGTCTCGATCACTTGACCTCGTGATCCACTTGCCTCGGCCTCCCAAAGTGCTGGGATTACAGGCATGAGCCACAGTGCCCGGCCTATTCCTGTCTTTTAGGTGAGAAAATGCTAGGTCTGCCCCCCTGGAGTGTGAGCTGCACAAGGAAAAGGAACGGGTCTGTGTTTTGTTTCTTAAACTCATGTATCCCAAGTACTTGGAAGAGGGCCCAGCACATCATGGATGCTCAGTGGAGATGAACAGGTGCCCTGGTAATCACTGACATGGCCAGAACCCTTGCTAGGATCTCTTGAATTTCAATCCACTTCCTCCGCCACTCTAAGTCTCTGATCCAACAGCTCTGACTTGTCCTCTCCTGCCCTTCGAAATGCCCATTTCCCCTCCCACATAGGCCTCCTTCCACGAGAAGTGCAAGACGTGATTGTCGGGCTCATACATAAATCTTCCTCCTCTTCCCTCCCTTTCTCCCTCCCCAAAATACATATGAAACTCCTACTCTGTGTCAGTCACTGTGCTAAGTGAAAACACACAACATCCGCCCTTGGGGAGTTTGTATTCTAGAGAGACATGCATAAGTAACTAAACAAATATGTGTGGGAATCCAAATACCATGGCCAGAGCTTTGTGGGGCTCTAGGAACATCTGGGGGAGGGATCTGGGGGTTAGAATGGTGGGAAGGATGAGTTGGGGGTCAGTCAGTGAAGAGCATCTGGACAGAACTGATGGCACAAAGGGCCTGGGTGATGGCACGGTGGGATGGGGGCTGAAGGAAGGCAGTGCAGCAGATGAGGCCGAGGCATCCAGGGCTGTGCCAGTTCTGCATTGTTAGGTGTGAGCATGATCTTGTTCTAGTGGCAGCAGAGAAGCACTGAGGGATGACAAGGTCACATTTGTATTTTGACTGCAGTGTGAAGAAGAGAATAAGAATAAATGGAAACGTTGCCATTGCACAGCTGAGAGCTGGTGCTGCAGGTGAGAGCTGTGCTGCAGGTGAGAGTAGGCGAGAGCTGTGCTGCGGGTGAGAGCTGGTTCTCCAGGTGAGAGCGGGTTCTGTAGGTTAGAGCTGTGCTGCAAGTAAGAGGTGGTGCTGCAGGTGAAAGCTGTGCTGCAGGGGAGAGGTGATGCTATAGGTGAGAAGTGATGCTGCGAGGTGGTGCTGCAGGTGAGAGCTGTGTGCTGCGGGTGAGAGGTGGTTCTGTGGGTGAGAGGTGGTTCTGTGGGTGAGAGCTGGTTCTGCAGGTGAGAGGTGGTTCTGCGGGTGAGAGCTGGCTCTGCAGGTGAGAGCTGGTTCTGGTGCAAGGTGAGAGGCTGGCTCTCTGCGGGTGGAGGCGCTCAGCAGCAGGAGAGCTGGTTCTGTAAAGTGAGAGCTGGTTCTGCAGGTGAGAGCTGGTTCTGCGGGTGAGAGGTGGTTCTGCAGATGAGAGATGGTGCTGTAGGTGAGAGCTGTGCTGCCAGTGAGAGCTGTGTTACAGGTGAGGAAAAGCAGACTGTGTTACAGGTGAGGTTCAAGAGCTACTAAGGAAGTAGAACCCTCAGAGCTCAGTGACAGAGAGGAGATCAGGGGCTAGGGCCGGGGTCTTAAGAATGCTCTGCAGAGATGCCGGTGCCCCCCGAGTGTGTGCTCTCCCTTCCCCAGTGTGGAGTCACCCCTGGGAGATGCTGGCTTTCTGGGGACTGACCACCTTTGTCAGCCACATAAGAACTGGCTGTGGCCAAGGGGCTGATTCTTGCCAGTACAAGGTGGACACAGTGCGGGTCAAGGCCTACAAGAAGTGCTCTGCCCAGCTCACCCCTGGGACTACAAGGCCTATGGGAAGGAGAGTCGTGCGGTGAAAGGACACCAGCTTCTCACAACAGGGAGAAAAGCTGTCCATCCACAAGAACGGCCACACTGCACACTCAGCGAGAAGCAGGGTGAGGGGACTCGGGGTGGGCACGCTGGGGTGGCTGTAACAGGCCGAGGACACACCAGCCACCATGGCCACTGGGCATGTGTGGGTGAGAAGGCACCAAGATCATGGGAGCCAATCCGATGGTGGCTCTTTTGCAGGTCGTGGCTGACAACAGGAGACTGTCACAGAGCTGGGTGCATTAAAGGGATGCGTGGATGGTGGCCTCCAAGCAATGCGGCCCAGGTGTGCTCCACGGTCAGTGGTCAGGGCCCAGCGCTGTAACCCCGCAGGGGTGGAGGAGCAGCTGCAACCTGCCGCTATGGCCTGGCCTCCCTGGGACCACTCCTTGGTGCCCACTCGCTGGGTGAGGTGAGGGGTCTTTCCCCTAGAACTCCACTTCTGCCCCCTGTAAGCTCTGGAAATTGTTTGGCTAACAGCTCCTGGTACTTGTTGCCCCCTTGGTCTTGGATTGGTCCCCGCCATGCCTCAAGGGCCACATGCAGGTTCTGCAGCTGCCCCTACCTAGCTTCTCTGGGACTCAGGGCTGTACCTTTGGGGATCCCTTTCCCTTTTCTCTCAGGGATCACTGTCCTGTGCCTGTCCAATGCCATAAGCACTTGCTTCATGCCTTGTGCCTAGATTTCTAGCTGTTAATGACCCAGGCATAGGTCCGGACCTGGTTACTTTCTCACAGCTGGAAGCAGATGTTCCAGCATCATTTCTAACAGTGAAAATCTTGGTCTAGGTACAGCTGCCAGATAAAACATAGTGCACCCAGTTGAAAGTGAATTTCTGCTAAGCAATGAATGATTTTGGGGATCAGTGTGTTCCACACTAGTGTGCTGTGTCTGGCAATGCTGGGCGCAGAGCCCGTGCGGGGATGCCCACAGCAGGCACCTCTCCTCTGTCCTTCCCTCTCCTCACCTCTGTACTGAAGACCTCCTTACAGCAAATCAGACCCCCAGGATAAATTGTTTTTCACACCCTGGGATGCTGTAGCTTAACACTGAGAAAACTCAGATAGATTCACAAGGGGCAGGACGAAAATTGCTGAAGGCTGAAATCGGAAGGGGCATTAGCGACTGCTGTGGCCATCGCCCTGGTTTCCTATGAAAACGGAGGGCTGGAGAGGAGTTTTCAGAATTCAGCTTGCTAGCGGTACCCATTTTTGATGTCAGTATCTGGCACTGTCTGAAACGACAGAACGACTGTGCTGGTCTCATCTGAAATGAGAGAATACTTAGAAAACATCTTTAAATAAGTGAAATTTAAGAGTTGGTTATGAAGTCATGCAAATTTTAGCTTTGAATTACCACTATAATTACTTCTGCAACTAGAAAAATTACTAATAGCTTTTACTTAATGTGTACGTTGTTGTAATTCTTTACACACTTGACAGATTTAAAATGGTTTTTAGTTAGAAAAATAATTATGAAATGGGAATATAAAACTTATTAGCGATAGGTTTTTGTTAAATGAAAATACTAATTGTCACTAATTGAGAAGATGAAATGCCTTCCAAATGTATAGATAGTAACCGGCTACTTTATTTTTGGCAAATACCAATTCCAAAGGCCTTAGTAGAAATACTGAACATGAACTAAAAGAGGAAGTTTTTGAGCAGATGTTGTAAAAAGGACAACTGTGTCCCTGGCCCTTTATTGCAATGAAGTTAGAATGGAGACATGATTGTTAATCAATATATTTAAATTTCCTTGCCTTAAGGGAAAATTCGGCAGTTTTATTGAAAAACAGTCCTGCATTTTTTTAATCCTATGGGATAAAAGCGTCTACAATAAGGTTGGCTTTTTAAACCAAATTTCTTCTCATTTATCTTTCCTGCATTTGTTTTATTCCCAATCTTTCTTCTGTGTTAAAATACACATAGCAAGGTTGACTTTTGATGATTCAATCTTGGATCAGAAACCAAGAGAGATAGAAGAGCGATCCAAATAAGCAGGCTGCCTCGGTGTCCCGCTCTGCTCAACGGGTTAGCAGAGGACACCACTGATGCCCAGCACTTCCACGGCCGCTCAGATGCCTCTCCTCTCAGAGAGACTTTCCAGCCTGGGCCCTAGTGCCCCACCTGCAGCATTTTCTCCAACCTCCTGCCACACTTGGGTGGGGTTTTTATACTTCACTGTCACCTGAACTTGATTCCTGAGTGGCCTCATGATTCTTGCACTGGCTGAAGCTGGTGCAATGGTCTAGACCCCGATTACCTAGAACATGCTCCTTGTCAGTCCCTTGCCAGAGTGTTTGGACTATAATCTGTGGAAATGCACCAGTGGAAACGTGGCTCGTCTCCATGGAAACGGGACGTGGGGAGCCCAGGACTCTTCTGTTCCACCTTCTGCTGGGTTTTCTACACTGTCTCCCAACTCTCCTGTTGAATTTTTGAATTTTCCACTCCCATATAATTAATTTCCCAGAGGTATTTTTCTCAAAATGTATTTGTTCTCCATATGTTCCTTTTTTCAAAAAAGATTCTTATGTAGTCTGCTTTAAGGATGTACTATCTCTTCTTGTTCTCTGATATTACTAATGAAATCTTGGGGGATGCTTTCAATGTTTTGCATGACTTTGGACTGTGTCTTTTTTTTTTTGTTTTGGAAACAGTGTCTCTCCCTGTCACCCTGGCTGGAGTGCGGTGGTGCTATCTTGGCTCACTGAAGCCTCTGCCACTCGGTCTCAAGCGATTCTCCTGCCTCAGCCTCCTGAGTAGCTGGGACTACAGGCACACACCATCGTGCCTGGCTAATTTTTGTATTTTTAGTAGAGACGGGTTTCATCACGTTGGCCATGTTGGTCTTGAACTCCTGATCTCAAATGATCCACCCGCCTTGGTCTCCCAAAGTGCGGGAATTACAGGCGTGAGCCACATGCCCAGCTGGACTGTCTTTCACATTAAACTTTCTCACGTATCATTCATATTTGAGAGGCAGCCCTAAAGCAAGGCTTGAAAATGATGTGCCTGTGGGGGGTCTTCGCTGTCGGGTGATCTTGCTGGCCAATTTGCAGGGAACTCCCAAGTGGTGGAAATGTTAGGGCTTCTCTCTCGGCTAGTCAGACTCTCCAGAGGAGGTTTCTCCTGCACAGAGGGTCCGATCTGTCTAGGGGCTCGGTGGGGAAGAGAGTGCAACTGCATAGGCATTAAGTCAGCTTTCACATGGTCCATTTCCTGTATGATGTTTCCATCCTCAACTCGACCTGATGCTCCCATCCAGGGACCTTCCATCCCTCTCCAGAGAATAAAACCTCTGATCTCTGCTGGGGAGGTGGTGGTGGGGGTGGAGGGGTCTGGGAATTTCCTGCTCACTTTTTACCCCCTCCCCTCGACACCCCCTCTGCCATTTCCCTCCTTTCCTTCCCCTTCCCCTTCCCCTCCTCTCCTCTCCTTCCCTCCTTCCTGAATAAAGGGTCTGAAATTATTGAGTAGGTAGTCTAGGACGAGAGTCCCCAACGTTTTCGGCACCAGGGAGCCAGTCCATGGACATTTTCCGTGGACTGGGGTGGGGGATGGTTTGGGGGTGATTTAAACGCGTTACATTTTTTGCAAACTTTATTTCTGTTATTGTTACATTGTAATATATAATGAAATAATTATACAACTCACCATAACGTAGAATCAGTGGGAGCCCTGAGCTTGTTTTCCTGCAACTAGACGGCCCTATCTGAGGGTGATGGGACACAGTGACAGATCATTAGATTATTCGATTCTCGTAACGAGTGCGCAACCTAGATCCCTCACGTGTGCAGTTCACAATGGGGTTCATGTTCCTATGAGAATGTAACACGGCTGCTGATCTGACAGGAGGTGGAGCTCAGGTGGTCACGTGAGCAGTGGGGAGCAGCTGTAAATACAGATGCAGCTTCCCTCGCTTCCCTGGTGCTCACCTCTTGCTGTGCAGCCCAGTTCCTAACAGGCCACAGATCAGTACAGTCTATGGCCCAGGGGTTGGGGATCCCGGTCTAGGATCTTCAAGTATGCCATAGATGTCAATTGTTTCTTCCTTTGCTAGTTGATTAAAATCCGTTTTTCCACATAATTCTGACATGATCTCACAATCTTACTCCTTTGGTCCTCCAAACTTTTATTCTGAAATATCTTAGGCCACCCCCCAGGAAAGTTACTAGTATAATAAACACCCGTATTCCTTTGACCAGGTTTGTCAGTCGCTATCATTTCATTATATTTGTGTCTCACTCCTTCTCTTCCTTGCTGAGCTATTTGTGAGTTAGTTGCAGAGGGCACGGGATCTTAGTTCTAAACAGGACCATATGTATTCCCCAAGGCAGGAGCACTCGCCTACATAGTCACAAAGTCATGAAGCTTCTTAGCTTGCTGTTGCTGTTTTAACAAATTGCCACAAACTTTATGGCTTAAAACACAAATTTATTATCTCACAGTTCTGGGGGTCAGAAGTCTGAAATGGATCTCACTGGGCTGTGCTGCTTCCTGGAGGCTCTTGGGGGAGAGTCCCGTTTCCTGGCGTTCCTTGGCTCCTGGCGCCTTCCATATTCAAGCCCAGCAGTGGTTGAAGGACTTCTCCCACTATCTCACCCTGTGACCCTTCCATCTCTCTTTCATCTCTGTAGGCTGCTGATGATTATATTGAGCCCACCTGGGTAACCCAGCACAAAGCCCACCTTAAGGAAGCTTGGCTGATTAACTCTACAATCTTTTTATTTATTTATTTATTTATTTATTGATTGATTGATTGATTGATTGATTGAGACAGAGTCTCGCTCTGTCGCCCAGGCTGGAGTGCAGTGGCGCAATCTCGGCTCACTGCAAGCTCCGCCTCCCGGGTTCACGCCATTCTCCTGCCTCAGCCTCTCCGAGTAGCTGGGACTACAGGCACCCGCCACCACGCCCGGCTAATTTTTTGTATTTTTAGTAGAGACGGGGTTTCACCGTGGTCTCGATCTCCTGACCTCGTGATCCGCCCGCCTCGGCCTCCCAAAAGTGCTGGGATTACAAGCGTGAGCCACCGCGCCCGGCGTAGCTCTACAATCTTAACTCCTTGCCAGGCAGCCTCACATATCCACAGGTTCCGGGGATTGGGATTTGAATATCTTTGGAGGGAGCATTGTTGTGTCTATTGCATTCAGGAAATGTAATGTTCTAATACAGCTCTTTAATATATTTCCCCAGTTGCTTCAATAACGTTCTTTAAGGCTGGCTTTTAGAAATTCAGATGAACGGGGGGCTGGGTGCCACGGCTCACACCTGTAATCCTAGTACTTTGGGAAGCTGAGGCAGGCAGATCACTTAAGGAGTTCAAGACCAGCCTGGGTAACATGGTGAAACCCTGTCTCTACAAAAAATACAAAAATTAGCTGGACGTGGTGGTGTACACCTATAGTCCCATCTTCTCAGGAGACTGAGGTGAGAAGATTGCTTGAACCCAGGAGGTGGAGGTTGCAGTGAGTTGAGATTGTACCACTGCACTCCAGCCTGGGCAATGGAGCAAGACCCCGTCTCAAAACCAAAAAATCTGATGAACGATCGTGCAGTGCACTCAACTCTCATGTCTCTTTTTATGTAGGACATTTCCTTAGCTTCTTTTGTCTTCCATGACTGACGTTTTGAGGAGTGTAGGTCAGCTGTTTTACAGAGTCCCCAGCTTAATATTTTGAATTATTTTTCGTAATTGATCCAATTGTCCAGACATAAACCTGCCGTTGTTTCTTTAGGTTTCAAGAAACTATATACTTTTTCTTATAGGAGCACAACCTGGAAGCACTCCCCATGTGCTCACCATCCCCTGGCTAAGAAACATGAGCAGAGTGCAAATTACAGCGGTTAGCAGGAGCGACTGGAGAGTTAGCCACAGTCAGGGTGTTTTATTCTACGTGGCTGAAATGTCCCTTTCGTCCCCTGAAATAGTATGTTGTCAAACAGTATACAAACAACACTGTTCAGGTTGGTTCCCCTGCTGTCACACATTTTCACCAACATACTAGTAATTTCTTCAGATTCACAAGAAAAGCCGAAGAACCCTTACTTTGACAGTTTACCTGATGCCACCATATTTCCTTATCTCCTCTTCTCCCCCCCTCATTTTGTTGACTGCTTTTCCTGTTTTGAAGACTATTGGAGAGGAACATCCCTTCTCTCAATTTCCCATTTCTTTTTTTTTTTTCCTTTTTATTTTTTTTGAGTCTTGCTCTGTCACCCAGGCTGGAGTGCAGTGGTATGATCTCAGCTCGCTGCAACCTCCGCTTCCTGTGCCTCCTCGGTACAAGCAATTCTCCTGCCTCAGCCTCCCAAGTGGCTGAGACTACAGGCACATGCCACTGTGCCCAGCCAATTTTTGTATTTTTAGTAGAGTTGAGGTTTTGCCATGTTGGCCAGGCTGGTCTTGAACTCCTGACCTCAAGTGATCCTCCCACCTCGGCCTCCCAAAGTGCTGGGATTACAGGCATGAGCCACCATGCCCGGCCTTCTCATTTCTTTATATGGTTAAAAATATCATCCATCAATGGTTTTATCTGATTCTTTCAACTGGCTAAATTGTGTGTGTGTGTGTGTGTGTGTGTGTGTATGCATGTATATATATATGTATATAAGTTATATATACATATATATATTTGTCTTTATATTTGTCATAGATATATATTTGTCTTTTTTGGTATGGGAAACTATTTGTCCTCCATGATTTGCTTTACTGAAATATTTAATTTGCATTTGTTTCATAAAGAAAGTCAAAGTTGTCCATGTTTTCCTCTCAAGGCTTAATGACAGTTAACGCTGAAGTGACACGTGGGGCTGGTTATTCAGGGTGACACTGGCTAGCAAGTTTAAACAATAGCTCACCTTTGCTGCAAACCTGTTCTGAGCCAAACACTGTGCTGTGAACCCGGCATGTTGTTTCCAGCCCTCATGCTAACCCTGCCAGGCAAATGTGAGCAGCTCAACCTTGCTCCCAGGTAAACGTAAGAGGCTCCTGTGCTCCCTCCAGGGGTTCCTCTAGAGAATGGTGGAGCCCGGGCTGCCCCCTCCTCACAGGACTGCTGATGTCTGGCTGCCCCTTGCACGAGGGGCTTGCATCACAGGTCTAAGGCACACACTTTTCTTTTTCAATTGGGTTAAAACTGTTTCTTGATAACATAACCATTTTTTTTCAGATATTACATAGAGTTTATCATACTCAAAAGCATAGCATTCCACTAGATGAATTCTAACTTTTAAAAGCATTCATCTGTTTTTTGTTTTTGTTTTTTGGTGAGTTGGGGTTGCTTCTATGATGTAAATCTTGACAGCAGTGTGATTAGGTAGAAGCCAGCTAGCACCTGCAAGTCAGGTCTTTCCACGGCCTTTGTTTTTTAATGAGAAAATGGCAAATTAGGAGAAAAGAACTCATATTAGGAGCTTAAATCACTGTTTCGGGTTAGTTCTATTCTGAAGACAATTTCAACCCCATCTTCCCAGCTCCCTCCCTGTGCACCTAGAGCCTGGCCGCTCTTATTTATGGCTGAGGGAGGCTTTCCTGAGGCATTGAATAGGAGTTCCTAACCAGGGTTCTGCCCTGAGCTGGGTAGAGATGCATGTCATGTTTCATAGGCTCATAAGCTGCTATGGGCATTTCTAAGTAGAGGATGTACAGCTCTCAAAGATCAGAAGGAATAGGACCCTGAAAAGGTGAATGGTGACTGCATTTGAAGACACTGTTCAAGCAGTCAATGAAACTCACGACATGCTGTGTGTAAGGTAGAACAGTGCAGTCACACACTCCGGGGATGAAACAAACTCACTTTATTGTGGTAACGCTTTCATCCAAATATAACTTTTCCTATCCACTCAGTTAACAAATATTTATTGAAAATTGTCTTGTGGTTTTCTTAGGCCGCAGACGCTGAGCAGTGAGGATACAGTGGGCTTGGTTCTAATGGACCTGTGGCCAAGGCGGGGAGGAAGATCACATGCGGGCACAGGCAGTTGTCTCATTGCAACCTGAAATTAATGCAGTGGGGTGAGGCGAAGATGGCCTAATCTATAAGATAAGAAGAAAGGCCGTGGAGGAAGTGACTTTGGGGTTGAGATGGCTGAGGGTGGGGGTGAGTTAACAAGATAAGCAGGTTGCGCAGAAAGGACTCTTGACAGAGGAAGAAGATCAGTGCATAGAAGGAACCCTCCTACACTGACTCAGACTTGCTTTAACAAGTAGAAGGTGTCTGAAGCCCCGCTGTGCAAGTTCCCGGCCTAGGCCTCAAGGAGTCTGGGCAGCTTCTGCCTTCGAGCTCTTAGAAGCCCCAAGTCTCCAGCTAAGAAATCCAGCTGCACCACTGGGACCACGTGGAAAGTCCTCATAGATTTTGCTGGGCCAGGGATTCCATGGGAAAGGGAGCCATTCCAGTGTCCAGCTGGCCCTGCCAGGGGCCAAGGCACAGGACTCCACCATTGTAGACATTGCAGGTCACGTGAGCCCCAGGTACCTGCAACCACCCCGACCTCACATGGAACAAAAGTGCTGCCCAGCAGAGCCAGCCTACACACAGAATCGTGAAAGATAACAAAGTGGGCCGGGTGCGGTGGCTCACGCCTGTAATCCCAGCACTTTGGGAGGCTGAGGTGCGCAGATCTCTTGAGGTCAAGAGTTTAAGAGACCAGCCTGGCTAACATGGCGAAACCCTGTCTCTACTAAAAATACAAAAATTGGCTGGGCATGGTGGTATGTGCCTGTAGTACCAGCTACTTGGGAGGCTGAGGCAGGAGAATCAGTTGAACCCAGGTGGCGGAGGTTGCAGTGAGCTGAGATCGCACCACTGTACTCCAGCTTGGGCGACACAGTGAGACTCTGTCTAAAAAAAAAAAAAAAAAAGATAACAAAATGATCATTGTAGGATGCCTCTAAGTTTGAAGGGGGTTTGTTACACTGCAATTGACAACCAAAGGAATACCTATATGTGCATGTACATATGTGCCAGGAAAACTCATATCAACAGATATTTTAGCATATTCATTTTTTCAGAAGTGTCACAATTGAAGCCACAGAAGGCACTTTATGGTCATATAATCTTATACTTTCTTGGACTTTCTTTATGCAGGACACCTCATAGCAAAATATTCATCAGGTAATTGAATTTTTTCTGCCTTACCATTATTCTTTCTCCTTTACAGATTATTTAAAGAATCCCTTTAAAGTCCCTGATCTTTTCATTGAACAGGAAGTGGCTACACTCCTTAGCATGAATTAAAAAGCAGCACATTCACCTTATGGATATTGGTGATAGGATTGTTTACTTTCTAGGTGTACTCAGGCTGGACTTTGATGCCAGGGTTACTCCCTGTCCTATAAACGATCTTTCTTCCTGACTTATTTCTGAAATTAAATGAACTGGTCTGTGTTCAGGGAATCCAGGTGTGGTGGGATAATTTATTGGCATCATCGCTTGTGTTCATCTGTGTGTGTTCTGTTCCTGTCTCCTTCAAGGAGGTTGCCCAGCTCCTCTGTGACCACTGGCTCCTGCCTCAGTTCCTGCCGCAGGGACAAAATCAGGTTGTCCACAAACACTTTACCTCCTGCCTTTTGTGAAAGTCTAAACTTACCGGCCGGGCGCGGTGGCTCACGCTTGTAATCCCAGCACTTTGGGAGGCTGAGGCAGGCGGATCACGAGGTCAGGAGATCGAGACCACGGTGAAACCCCGTCTCTACTAAAAATACAAAAAATTAGCCGGGCGTGGTGGCGGGCGCCTGTAGTCCCAGCTACTCGGAGAGGCTGAGGCAGGAGAAGCTACTCGGAGAGGCTGAGGCAGGAGAATGGCGTGAACCCGGGAGGCGGAGCTTTCAGTGAGCCGAGATCGCGCCACTGCACTCCAGCCTGGGCGACAGAGCGAGACTCCG
>NW_026652288.1:3571640-3954723 GCF_009828535.3 Hylobates moloch
GGGAGCCAGGCTAGTGCTGGTCAGCAGTGGAGTCCAGAGTAGAAATGAGATTCAAAGACTCTGAAATCCAGGCTTTTGGTTGGCATGCTGTCATCTATTCAAACATGAATATTTCTTCATGAGTTTAAGGAATATTATTAATTCAAAGAAAATGTCTGTATTTCCCCAGAAAACTAAGCAGGTCCCCACCTAGCAAGAGATCATCATTCATTACCTGCTCTTTTGAGGAAGGAGGTGACTCTGTCCACCCCCCTCCCCCCACCCACTGCCTGGAGGGGCTGCAGCAAGGCAGTCAGGGTGACCAGTTGCCTCTGCAGAATCCGAACTACGGCCCCCAAATCTCCTGACCTCTCTCTGCCCTGATATCCCACAGAGATATGGCCTTAGGTCAGACCAAGACTTTGGCATTCACTTATGATAACTTGACAAAAACAGGCATCTGTTTATTACACTGGGTTTATTATGTGAGGATACACTTTCCTTAAAAATGTATTTTTTATGTCAATAGGTTTTCAGGGAACAAATGGTGTTTAGTTACATGAATAAGTTCTGTAGTGGTGATTTCTGAAATTTTGGTGCACCCATCATCCTAGCAGTGTACACTGTATCCAATGTGTAGCCTTTTATCCATCACCTACCTCCTACCCTTTCCCCCAAGTTGATTGTGTGATTCTTATGTCTTTGTGTCCCCATAGCTTCGCTCCCACTTATGAGTGAGAACATGTGATATTTGGTTTTCCATTCCTGAGTTACTTAGAATAATGGTCTCCAGTTCCACCCAGGTTGCTGCAAATGCCATTATTTCATTCCTTTTTATGGCTGAGTAGTATTCCATGGTATATATACACCACATTTTCTTTATCTACTCATTGATGAGCATTTGGCCTGGTTCCATATTTTTTGCAATTGCAAATTGTGCTGCTAAAAACATGCATGTGCAAGTATCTTTTTCATATAATGACTTATTTTCCTCTGGGTAGGTACCCAGTAGTGGGATTGCTCGATCAACTGGTAGCTCTACTGTTAGTTCTTTAAGGAATCTGCACACTGTTTTTCACAGTGGTTGTACCAGTTTACAAGTGTTCTCTCTTTACCACATCCACACCAACATCCATTATTTTTAGATTTTTTTGATTATGGCCATTCTTCCTGGAGTAAGATGGTATCACATTGTGGTTTTGATTTGCATTTCCCTGATAATTAATGATGTTGAGCATTCTTTCATATGCTTGTTGGTCATTTGTATATCTTCTTTTGAGAATTGTCTATTCATCTCCTTAGCCCATTTTTTGATGGGATTGTTTGCTTTTTTTCTTGCCGATTTGTTTGAGTTCCTTGTAGATTTTGGATATTAGTCCTTTGTCAGACGTATAGATTGTAAAAATTTTCTCCCACGCTGTGGGTTGTCTGTTAACTCTTGCATTAGTCTATTCTCATGGTGCTAATAAAGACATACCTGAGACTGGGTAATTTACAAAGGAAAGAGATTTAATTGACTCACAGTTCAGCATGGCTGGGGAGGCCTCAGGAGACTTACAGTCATGGTGGAAGGGGAAGAAAACGTCCTTCTTCATATGGTGGCAGCAAGGAGAAGTGCCAAACAAAAGGGGGAAAAGCCCCTTTTAAAACCATCAGATCTTGTGAGAACTCACATACTATCACGAGAACATCATGAGGGTAATGGCCCCCATGATTA
This sequence comes from Hylobates moloch, assembly GCF_009828535.3. Lineage (NCBI taxonomy): Eukaryota > Metazoa > Chordata > Mammalia > Primates > Hylobatidae > Hylobates > Hylobates moloch. The sequence goes on from NW_026652288.1 coordinate 3,573,337, forward strand.
ACTCATTTCCCACCAGGTCCCTTCCATGACATGTGGGGATTATGGGAACTAAAATTCAAGATGAGATTTGGGTGGGGACACAGCCAAACCATATCAACTCTGCTGATTATTTCTTTTGATGTGCTGCAGAAACCTTTTAGTTTAATTAAATCCCATCTATTTATCTTTGACTTTGTTGCATTTGCTTTGGGATTCTTGGTCATGAAGTCTTTGCCTAAGCCAAAGAAGGGTTGTCTAGAAGAGTTTTCCTGATGTTATCTTCTAGGATTTTTATGGTTTCAGCTCTTAAATTTAAGTCTTTGATTCATCTTGAGTTGATTTTTGTATAAGGTGAGAGATGAGGATCCAGTTTCATTCTTCTAAATGTGGCTTGTCAATTATCCCAGCACTATTTGTTGAATAGGGTGTCCTTTCCTGACTTTATGTTTTTGTTTGCTTTGTCAAAGATCAGTTGATTATAAGTATTTGGCTTTATTTCTGGGTTCTCTATGCTGTTGGTTGGTCTTGTGTCTATCTTTATACCAGTACCATGCTGTTTTGGTGACTATGGCCTTATAGTATAGTTTGAACGGGTAATGTAATGCCTCCGGATTTGTTCCTTTTGCTTAGTCTTGCTTTGGGTTTGTGGGCTCTTTTTCATATGAATTTTAGGATTGTTTTTTCTAGTTCTGTGAAGAAAGATGGTAGTATTTTGAGGAGAGTTGCATTTAATTTGTAGATTGCTTTTTGGCAGTATGGTCATTTTCACAATATTGATTCTACCCATCCATGAGCGTGGGATGTGTTTCCATTTGTTTGTGTCATGTATAATTTCTTTCAGCGGTGTTTTATAGTATTCCTTGTAGAGGTCTTTCACCTCCTTGGTTAGGTGTATTTCTTTTTTCTTTTTCTTTTCTTTTTTTTTTTTAAGAGACACAGTCTCACTCTATTGCCCAGGCTGAAGTACAGTGGCAAGATCTCACTGCAACCTCCACCTCTTGGGTTCAAGCAATTCTCCTGCCTCAACCTCCCAAGTAGCTGGAATTACAGGCACCTGCCACCATGCTGGGCTAATTTTTTTTTTTTTCTATTTTTAGTAGAGACAGGGTTTCACCATGTTGGCCAGGCTGGTTTCAAGCTCCTGACCTCAAATCATCCGCTCATCTCAGCCTCCCAAGGTTAGCTATATTTCAAAATATTTTATTTTTTTGGAGCTATAGTAAAAGGGGTTGAGTTCTTAATTTTTTCTTCATTTCTTCTAAAAAAAATTGAATACATGTGTAGAATGTGCCGGTTTGTTACATAGATATATGTGTGCAATGTTGAATAGAAGTGGTGAGAGAGGGCATCCTTGTCTTGTACCGGTTTTTAAAGGCAATGCTTCTAGCTTTTGGTCATTCAGTATGATATTGGCTGTGGATTTGTCATAAATAGCTCTTATTGTTTTGAAATATGTTCCATCAATGCCTAGTTTATTGAGACTTTTTAACATGAAGGAATGTTGAATTTTATCAAAGGACTTTTCTGCATCTATTGAGATAATCATGTGTTTTTTGTCTTTGGTTTTGTTTATGTGATGGATTATGTTTGTTGATTTGTGTATGTTGAACCAGACTTGCATCCCAGGGATGAAGCAGATTTGATCATGGTGGGTAAGTTTTTTGTTGTGCTGCTGGATTTGGCTTGCCAGTATATTACTGAGGATTTTTACATTGATGTGCATCGGGATATTGGCCTGAAGTTTTTTTGGTGTTGTTGTGTCTCTTCCCTGTTTTGGTATCAGGATGATGCTAGCTTCATAAAATGAGTTAAGGAGGCATCCCTCTTTTTCAATTGTTTGGAATAGTTTTAGAAGCAATGGTACCAGCTTCTCTTTGTATTTCTGGTAGAATTCTGCTGTGAATCCATATGGTCCTAGGCTTTTTTTTAATTTTATGTTTTTTTGTTTTGGTTGGCAGACTATTAATTACTGCTTCAATTTCAGAACCTGTTATTGGTCTATTCCAGGATTCAACTTCTTCCTGGTTTAGTCTTGGTAGGGTGTATGCATCTGGGAATGTATCAGTTTCTTTTAGATTTTCTAGTTTATTTGTGTAGAGGTGTTTATAGTATTCTCTGATGGTAGTTTGTATTTCTGTGAGGTCAGAATATATATATATATATAATTTTTTTTTCCAAAAAGCTAGCTCCCAGATTCATTGATTTTTTTGGAGGGTTTTTAGTGTCTCTATCTCCTTCAATTCTTCTCTGATCTTAGTTGTTTCTTGTCTTCTGCTAGCTTTTGGATTTGTTTGCTTTCGGCTCTCTCTTTTATTTGTGATGTTGGGATGTCGATTTGAGATCTTTCTAGCTTTTTGATGAGAGCATTTGGCACTATGTATTTCCCTCTTAACACTGCTTTAGCTGTGTCACAGAGATTCTAGTATGTTGTCTCTTTGTTCTCATTGGTTTCAAAGAACTTCTTCATTTCTGCCTTAATTTCACTATTTACCTAGGAGTCATTCAGGAGCAGTTTGTTCAGTTTCCATGTAATTATGTGGTTTTGAGTGAGTTCTTAATCGTGAGTTCTAATTTGATTGCACTGTGGTCTGAGAGACTGTTATTTCCATTCTTTTGCATTTGCTGAGGAGTGTTTTACTTCCAATTATGTGGCTGATTTTAGAATAATTGCTATGTTGCACTGGGAAGAATGTACATTCTGTTGACTTCGGGTAAAGAATTCTGTAGATGTCTACTAGGTCCACTTGATCCAGAGCTGAATTCAAGTCCTGAATATCCTCATTAATTTTCTGTCTCATTGACCTAATACTGACAGTGGGGTGTTAGAGCCTCCCACTATTATTGTGTGGAGTCTAAGTCTCTTTGTAGGTCTCTAAGAACTTGTTTTATGAATCTGGGTGCTCCTCTATTGGGTGCATATATATTCAGAATAGTTAGCTCTTCTTGCTGAATTGTTCTTTTTACCATTATGTAGTGCCCTTCTTTGTCTTTTTTGATCTTTGTTGGTTTAAAGTCTGTTTTTTCAGACACTAGGATTGCAACCTCTGCTTTTTCTTTTTGCTTTCCATTTGCTTGGTAAATTTTCCTCCATCCCTTTATTTTGAGCCAGTGTGTGTCTTTGCACATAAGATGGGTCTCCTGAATACAGCACACCAATGAGTCTTAACTCCTTATCCAATTTGCCAGTCTGTGTCTTTTAATTGGGGCATTTAGCCCATTTATATTTAAGGTTAGCATTGGTATGTGTGAATTTGATCCTGTCATCATGCTGCTATTTGGTTATTTTGCACACTAGTTGATGCAGTTTCTTCATAGTGTCATTGGCCTTTATATTTTAGTGTCTTTTTGCAGTGGCTGGTACCGGCTTTTCCTTTCCATATTTAGTGTTTCTTTCTGAAGCTCTTGCAGGGCAGGTCTGGTGGTAATGAAATCCCTCAGCATTTGCTTGTCTGGAAAGGATTCTATTTCTCCTTTGCTTATGAAGCTTAGTTTAGCTGGATATGAAATTCTGGGTAGAAAACTGTTTTCTTTAAGAATGTTGTATACTGGCCCCAATCTCTTCTGGCTTGTAGAGTTTCTGCTGAGAGGTCTGCTGTTAGTCTGATGGGCTTCCCTTTGTATGTGATCTGGCCTTTCTCTCTGGCTGCCCTTACAGTTTTTCCTTCATTTTGACTTTGGAGAATCTGATGATTATGTGTCTTGGGGTTGATCTTCTTGTGGAGTATCTTAATGGTGTTCTCTTTATTTTCTGAATTTGCATGCTGGCCTGTCTTCTAGGTTGGGGAAGTTCTCCTGGATAATATCCTGAAGTGTATTTTTCAGCTTGCTTCCATTCTCCCTGTCTCCTTCTCTTACTCCAATCAGTTGTAGGTTCAGTCTTTTTACAAAATCCCATATTTCTTGGAGGCTTTGTTCATTTGTTTCATTCTTTTTTTTTCTATTCTTGCCTGCATGTCTTATTTCAGTAAGGTGGTCTTTAAACTCTGATATTCCTTCCTCCACTTAGTCAATTTGGCTGTTGATACTTATGTATGCTTCATGAAGTTCTCGTGTTGTGTTTTTCAGCTCCATCAGGTCATTTATGTTCCTCTCTAAACTGGTTATTCTAGTTAGCAATTCCTCTAACCTTTTATCAAGGTTCTTAGCTTCTTTGCATTGGAATAGAACATGCTCCTTTAGTTCATTGTAGTTTCTTGTTACTCATTTTCTGAAGCCTACTTCTGTCAATTTGTCCATCTGATCCTCCAACCAGTTCTGCGCCCTTGATGGAGAGATGTTTCAATCATTTGGAGGAGAAGAGGCACTCTGGCCTTTTGGGTTTTCAGCATTTTTTTTGTTGATTCTTTCTCATCTTTGTGAGTTTGTCTAGTATCAGTCTTTGAGGCTGCTGACCCTTGGATGGGGTTTTTGTGGGGGCCCTTTTTTTGTTACTGTTGATGCTGTTGTTGTTGCTTTCTGCTTGTTTTTCTTTCAATAGTCAGGTCCCTCTTCTATAGGGCTGCTGTAGTTTGCTGAGGGTTAACTTCAGGCCCTATTCATCTGATTTGCATCTGTGCCTTGAGATGTCATTCAAGGAGTCTGGAGAGCAGCAAAGATGGGTGCATGTTCCTTCTTCTGGGACCTCTGACCTCGAGGGGCACCAATCTGATGCCAGTAGAATCGCTCCTATATAGGGTATCTGATAACCCGTGTTGCAGGGTCTCATCTAGTTGGGTGCCATGGGGGGCAGGACCCATTTAATGAAGCACTTTGTCCCTTGGTGGAGATGGTGTGTTTCGCTGGGGGGAAACCCACTCACCTGGGATGCCCGGATTCCTCAGACCTACCAGAAGGAGAGGCTAAGTCTGTTGGTCCACAGAGACTGTGGCCACCCCCTCCCCCTAAGGGCTCAGGCCCAGGGAGCTCCAAATTCTGTCCCTGAGCCTCTGGCTGGAGATCCTGCAGGGAAGCCCCACCCGCCAGGAAGAATGGGTCACGTTTAGACCTGAAGAGGCACTCTGGCCACACACTGCCACAGCCGGTGTATTGGGTTGTGGAGACAAGTCTTGGGACCAAGGTGTCCAGCCTCCCTGGCTTCAGCAGGGGAAAGGCACAGCCTGGAGCTATAGAAATGAGTGCTGCTCTTCCCCTGCCCAGGAAGCTTAGCATGTTAGGCAGTTGGGAGTCCCAGTGCTGGCTGCTGCCCTTCCCCTAAGGGGCTCAAAGGGCTTAGACAGCAGGCAGCCACAGCCGGTGCTGGTCGCCCCTCCCCCTGGGAGTTCCACAGGCTTAAGCAGATTGCAGCTGAGAGGCTGTAAGAATCTGTGCCTTCCAGGGTTGGGATGCTAGGCCCTGGTGGCATGGGTTTGCAAGTGGGATCTTCTGATCCATGGGTTGCACAGTTCCGTGAAAAACACAGTTTCCCCAGCCGGGTAGCATGCTCACTCACCGCCTCCCTTGGCTGCCAGGATGGGGTTCCTCTTCCCCGTGTGGCTCTCAGGGGCGCCCCGCACCACACCACTCTTCCTCCTCTCTGTGGCTCATGCCAGCCTTCTAGTCAATTTTGATGAGAGAACCTGGATACCTTGGTGGTCAGTGAAGGATTCACACGTTTATTATGTTTTTTTTTTTTTTCTGATGGGAACTTCCAAATGGCTCTGTTTCTAGTTGGCCAGCTTGGCCCCACCCCCCTGGGGTTGAGTTCTTAATGTGATTCTCAGCTTGGTTGCTGTTGGTGTATAGCAGGGCTACTGATTTGTGTACATTAATTGTGTATCCTGAAACTTTACTTAATTCATTTACCAGCTCTAGGAGCTTTTTGGATGAGTCTTTAGGGTTTTGTAGGTGTAAGATTATATCACAGCAAACAGTGACAGTTTGACTTCCTCTCTTCCGATTTGGATGCTCTTTCTTTCTTTCTCTAGTCTGATTGCTCTGACTAGGACTTCAGTACTATGTTGAATAAAAGTGGTGAAAGTGGGCCTGTTTTTCTTGTTCCAGTTCTCAGGGGGAATGCTTTCAACTTTTCCCTGCTCAGTGAAATGTTGGCTGTGGGCTTGTCATAGATGGGTTTCATTACCTTAAGGTGTGTCCCTTTTATGCTGATTTTGCTGAGGGTTTTAATCATAAAGGGATGCTGGATTTTGTCAAATGCTGTTTCTGTATCTATTGTGATGATCATGTGATATTTGTTTTTAATTCTGTTTATGTGGTGTATAACATTTATTGACTTGTGGATGTTAAACCATCCCTGCATCCCTGATATGAAACCCACTTGGTCTTAGTGGATTATGTTTTTGATATGCCACTGGATTTGGTTAGCTAGTATTTTGTTGAGGATTTTTGCATCTATGTTCATCAGGGATATTGGTCTGTAGTTTTCTTTTTTTTGCTATGTCCTTCCCTGATTTTGGTATTAGGGTGATACTGGCTTCATGGAATGATGTAGGGAGGATTCCCCATTTCTGTCTGTTTTGGAATAGTGTCCATAGGATTGGTACCCATTCTTCTTCAAATGTCTGATAGAATTCAGCTGCGAATCTGGTCCTGGACGTTTTGCTGTTGGCAATTTTTAAATTACAATTTCAATCTTGCTACCTGTTATTGGTTTGTTCAGAGTGTGTATATCTTCCTGATTTAATCTGGGAGAGGTGATATACTTCATTTATTTATTTATTTATTTTTAGCAAATTAATAGGTGTCAATGAACAGACACTAATGCATGCCATCACAGGCCTCCTATTGGCACCCACAACAAATGACTCTCGGGAACTGCATTCCAGATTTTGTTACTTAACTCCTCCTCTAAGTAACCCTGAAATCTGCAAATGAGAGGAGGAATAGAAAAAAAGTTGAGATTTTCTATTTCCTATCGTGGGATGAATTAGAATCGCTAGAGGCAGCAGGTTCCACTACCAGGGTCATTTTAATTTCAAATATATTGTACTTACGTCCTTTTTTCTTCTATTAAGAATAAAAGGTGTTATAACAAACAGTAACATTGCTGAGGCAGGGTGTGTAAGCCCGACTCCAGGAGCCAGGTGGGCAGGTGGGCAAGTGGGCAGCGGCTGTTGGAGGCGGACCTGCCGCAGTGCTGCTTCCCATGCTGCTTGCAAGGCCTTGGGCTGATTCCCACGGGTGCGCGTGACCCAGTCCCTCCAGGCTCAGTGGGCGCACGGGGCTGTGGGCCCTGCGTGTCCTAGGTCACTGCATGGGGCCACAGCCGTCAGCCCCTTCACTGGGTCCCCAGATGGCTTGTCCTGTAGGCTGCAGCTGCGTACTCTCCCCCTAGAGCCTGGCACTGCGGACCCAAGGAGCCGAGGACCGAGCTGCCGCCCTCCTCCCATCTCTGAGGCCTGCTGCGTCCACTGTAGCCTTGGTGGTAGTCTCTGTGCCAGGCCTGGAGCGAGCCTTCCAGGTCCTGCTCTGGAGGTCATGCCGCCCACTGCAGGCGCACAGAGCGCAGGGCACGGGCCCGCCTCAGCACTGGAGCCTCCTGGCTTGGCACGCCATGCCCTGCCACCCTGCTTGGACGGCCAGCACTCAGTCTAGGCTTCGTGGCGATGCAGGGCTCTAGACAGTGGCGCTGCAGAGATTACTGAGGTCAGCTGGGGCCAGGGATTGCCCTAATTACGCTTCTCCCTCTGCCCAGTCTCTCCCTGCTACCTGCACCGATACTGACACCAAATGAAGTTCTCGCACAGCGGACTCCCTCTCTGGGTGCCATCGACATTACAGCTAGACTTGCTTTCCTATCCACCCTGTATTCTAAGCTCCCTGGGTCAGGGTCTGCCTGTTCCTCACCTGTGTTTCCTGTGGGCCCAGTGGCTGCTGTTGCGCACCTGGGGAGAAGAGACTCCAAGAGGGGACCTCGCTGTGCGCCCTTGGGGTGCGTTTCCTGGCCTTGTCCTCACTACCCTCTGAGGTAGTACAATTAGCTGGATTTGCGATGATCACACTTAGAGTGATTAAGTAACTTTCCCAAAGACACACAACAGCGTTAGTTTGCTTCTAAGTCATTCTGACTCCAACACACCCATTCTTAACCACTAGACTATTCCATCTCTTGCACGGCGGGCTGCCCAGATCTCTAATACGCGAACTGAGATTCACTATAGCTGACTTATCCTGAATGTGTGCGTGTACAAAGCAGGGTAAGTTTGTGAAAGCATGAAGACCTACTGGGGCAGCCAAAGACAAAAATGCTCCTTTTAACAAAATAATGAAATACTAGCACTCCTAGTGCTAGACAAACACTCTCTAGACACGACAGTCAGACTGTCTAGATTTGATCAAAGAAAGTGAAATTTCATCCTCAGGTCTTCAGAAAGGCAATGTTGGAATTTGATTTCATAAAACAAAAAAAAGATAAAAAAAGGTTCTTCTTTATATTGAACCATAGAAATAGGAATATAGAAATCCATACATAAATTTCTACCTGTAGAAAATTTATTTCAGCATAAGGTAATAAACACACTTTTAATCTTTGCCTTAAGAAATTCTAAGCCCAATGAATGAATGAAAACAACGCCCCAAATTCCTTCCTCCTCCCCTCGTCCCTGAAACCACTGCACACACAGAGAATCCTCAGGAGGAGACTCATTGGAGATCAGGTTCCAGAGAGGACACCTCCCTGTCCTTGCCATTTCCCTCACATCCTTCCCAAGGCCTTTGGTGTTTCCAGGCAAACAATGCCAAAATTAACAGGGCCCGAGCTCTCCACTTAAGCAAGGTGCCCTCAGAGGAGGGGATGTTCCGAAGAGGAAGATTAAATCAGCTAGTGAGGATAACGTCACCGTAACTTTGCAACATAAAGTGAAGTGGTATTGAACCATTGGCAATTACCATGTCAAAGGCCTAATTCATTTTGTTTTATCACGTTTTCATGGTGCAGTTGTCTCAATGCCTTGTAAAGGAGCTAAGGCTAAATAAATGTTGATTTACAGGGACTAATATAATAGACCAAGAGGACTCAGAGAGGCTGTTTTGCTCCACTGGATACGTCATACACATTTTCTTTTTTCAAAAGCCCCACGTCTCCATCTATACATGATAGACTACAGTAATTTCAAAAGAGCTATTGCAGTCAGTCTATCAGGTAGCTAATATGCATTTTAAAAGTTTTCTAAATATGTGCTCTTATGATAGATGGTACCTGACACATAAATAATTTCTGTTATGAAAGACCCTAAATATACTACATAAATTTGATGTTTATATTTTAGCTTTGTGTATCCAGCCAGGGGCTCATCATGATTACTTTGGTTGGAAAAATTGCCTTCCTAACACCTTGTCAGCACCAAGCACACATAACTGTATACTACATGCTAGTTGATAACACGGCCTTCTTGGAGCCCTGCCTGCCCTCCTTTGCCCTCACATGCTGATTGGATCTTTTTATAAACAAAGAGCATATATGCAAATATCATCCCTGTCAAAATCAAATTGTTCAATATGGAAATATGTGCATTGTGATAGTACATCCAGAGAGCTGGCCAACAAACAAGGAAAGGTTTTGACAACTCTGGAACGAAAATTGAATTGTCTGATGCTGAACTGGCAATGGGAATCATAATCAGGATGGCGAGATCCAAATTTTATTGTAAACACATTTTCCCCTTTTGTTCAAAACCCACAATATGTTGGCTTTGTCGCCAACCTTGCACCATGGCCAGTATAAGGGGGCCCTTGAGGTACAGAAGCCATAGCTTACCAAAGCCCTGTCCATAGCCAGGCTGCGGCATTCTATTGTGATTTCCTGCAATCTCTAGTCGTGGATTCCTGCCTCCTCTCTTCAATTATGCCCCAGAGCTCTGTTGCAATTTGCAATTTGCTGGGATATCATGACTGGTTTCATCTTTCTAATACTATATTTATCAAGCCACACCTTTGTTTACAAACTTCAATGAAGATTTTGCACAAACGATGAAGTTCCTATTCCTTCACTTGGCCTTCAAGGCTTTTCAGAATTTGAATTCAACATGATTTTTTCAAGCCCAGCTCCTATTTCCCTGTTCTCTCAGCTACAGGAGAGAATCCATGCTGAGCACTCAAGCTAGTTTGTATGTTGGATGTCCTGCCTTCTCTCAGCTTTTCTACATCTTCCAAGGACTTGTACAGGTTCCTCTGACCAATATTCATTTAAGACAGTTGTGAACACCTGGAACATCTATGTGCCCATCCATGCTGAATATCTGGAACACACACGCACCCCTCTGTAGGTCTGAAGGAAAGGCAGACATGATCATTATAATTCAAACGTGGAGGGTGTCCATGGCTCTGACTCAGGGGAGAAAGTGTGTTCTTCTGTTTTGAAAGATAGGGAAGATTTCAGAGAGGGGAAGTGCTTACCAGGGCCTTGAGGAACAAACAGAAGTTCATGAGGAGGACCCAGGTGAGGAGGAATGATGTGACAAGCCAAGGGAAGAGCATGTGCAGAAACATGGAAGCTCAAAGGGGGTGAAGTGGAATGATCCAAGTTCCTTGGAAATGGAGGGGCAGGGGCCAGGCCTGGAGGGCTTTGCATGTCAGGCTAAGTAGCCTGTGTCTGTAGACACAGAAAACAATGGAAGTGTTTGAGAAGGAAAAATGGCATACTTAGAGAAGTTTCAGAAAGCCAGTGTATGATTATGGGAGGAAAGAATTGGAAGGGGATGGAGCTGAAAGCAGGGAGGTGGCTAAGAATATTCCGGGTGGCAACGTCTTGCAGAGCAGCTCCCCACACTTGGGTTTTTCCTTTCCTCCGTCTAGAGATCTGAGCTGCGGGGAGACCTTTCATTCGGCGCTTTCTCTTCCTTCCTCTGTGGTGATGTCTTTCTTGCTCATTTAGGTCATAGTTATTAGTAGCAATGAAGACAGCAATAAGCGCAAATTTTCTGAGGTCAGGGCTTTGCTCACTTTGTATTTCTTTGTATGATATCCTACAAAGTTCTATAAAAATAGTAGGTTCTAGAAAGTATTTGTGGTTGAAATTAAAGCGAGGTTACTTTGGAAAGCTCTCAATCAGGAAGAAATCATAGAGAATTTTATTCCATAGCAAAAACTCTTTAACCATGCATGCTATTTGGAAGTTTACCATTTCATGATAAGACATCAGTTGCATCTAAACAGACTGTAAAATATAAATATGTATGTAAAATATAAATGTGACTATGAGACTGCCTATGAGAGGTGGTGGTGCAGGGAGATGGCTTTAGAGCCTTCCCCTTTGACATTTAAAACCAACTTTAAAACCAATATTGACATTTAAAATTTTCAATTTTCAAACCAATATTTAAAACCAAGGACTCGAAATATTTCTAATTTTACATATTAGTTTGAATTTCCAAAAAAAAAAAATCCTTAGCTGTGGAGATGCAGTACTGCAACTCTGCATTTGCCTCATGAGCCAAGAGGCTGGCAGCCATCTGGAGGTGCCAGCCTGTCCCGGCTGCTGTGCCCCTCCTCCCTTCATTTTGCTCACAGGCCACAGCTTCTCATGTGGAAAATGTGTTGTGGATTCAAGGTGTCAAGGTCATTCGCAAAGAAGCAACAGAGTACCATTTGGTCCCTCATGCCAGATAATGGAGAAGCGTGACCATGATATACATTTTAAAGAGGCTTCTTTGAGGTTAGAGCTTTGAGATCTGATTCCAGAAGGTGCCTGCTCTTTTTCATTGTGGAGTTGAGGCTGATGGGCTCTTTAGAAACTCAACTCATGGACACTCATGTGCAGCATTTGTGTTTTTTTTGTCTTTACAATAGCAAAGGCTTGGAACCAACCCAAATGCCCATCAATGATAGACTGGATAAAGAAAATGTGGCATATATATACCGTGGAATACTATGCAGCCATAAAAAAGAATGAGTTTATGTCCTTTGCAGGGACATGGATGAAGCTGGAAACCATCATTCTCAGGAAACTAACACAGGAACAGAAAACCAAACACCACATGTTCTCACTCATAATTGGGAGTTGAACAATGAGAACACATGGACACAGGGTGGGGAAAATCACACACCAGGGCCTGTTGTGGGGTGGAGGAAAAGGGGAGGGAGAGCATTAGAACAAATATGTAATACATCTGGGGCTTAAAATGGGTGGATGGGTGCAGAAAACCACCACGACACATGTATACCTATGTAACAAACCTGCACGTTCTGCACATATAGTCCAGAACTTAAAGTATAATTAAAAACACAAAAAGTTGGTGCCATGGTTACCCATTCTGCTCTGGTCCTGGGTCCCTCTCAGATGCTTCCTCATGAAACTTTTTCAGTTGACTGATGTGCCATATGTTTAGTTTTAGGTGAGACTTTTCTTCCTATCTCCAGAGGCTATACTGTGCTTTGTTTCCAGATGTGCTCAGTTTTGTAAAAGGATTTCCCTGAGGTGGGCCACATGCCCTGATGCATTTCATTTTCGTGAGAGGTCAACAAGCTGGGAAACCTTAGCTTGTTCCCAGGTAGGAGCTTGCTGAAAGCTGCACAAATCTACTTTTATCACGTTGCAACCTACCATGGCGTGTGTGACCGAATGATGGTACCGTGTTTCCTGGAGAGCTGTCTCACAGTGTTCTTTACATAGCTGACAAGACACTGTTCAGGCCGTCAAGCCCCACATCGTATGGTTTTCCTCAAACTTGTCTGCAAGGGCTGTGTTCTCGGTGTACCTCACGGTGTGTTTTCCTTCCTTCCTCCGGCTGAGATAAATATTTCTCTGCTCAGTTTTTATCTTTCTGACAGAGAAAGAACAAAATGTGTAGTCTGCTATTCATGAAGAAACATGTCCTGTAACAAGAATGAAGTTTAGCAACAGAATGGAAAATAGACAGAAATAAACATATTTGACCTTTGGATTTCTAAGAGAAAAACAAGAAAAGAACCCTCCCGCTTGCCACTCGCTGACTGTGCAAGCTCGAGCACGCCTTTCCTGAGCCTCAGTTTCCTCATCTATAAAGTGGTGACAATAATGCCCGCTCCACAGGTTGCCATGAGAATGAAATGGTCTAAAAATCCTTAGCGCACAGTTCCTGGCACATAGTTAGGGCTTCATAAAGGTTGACATTATACTCTATTTTCTTTTCCATAGTGGGGAAAAGTGAAACCAAAAATCACCTTTCCTTTAACAGCTTTCATATAATTCTGAGGCAAATGTTTTGAAATATACTTTGGTACAATTTCCACGAGTGTCTAAGAAACCCATACAGCAGCTCAACAGTGATTCATAAAAGGCAGCATGAGGACCACACTTAGAAGCTATGGAGTGCTCATGGAAGGGTGTGTTCCCCAGATCTGCTGAATCAGGATTGCTGATCAATTAATGTTAAATCTACCTAAACACGAATGTTTGAAAACCAGGGCAATTCAAGGATTGATTTATAGAAACTCATATTAAAAATGAAGACTACAAAAAATTCCATGGCATTATCCGACATTCCATGAAGATGCTTTCAGTGAGCACCCGAAGGTCTTGCTGCCATTGTTCAGCTGACATTGAGACCCCGAGGACGGAAGGCAATGCTGCTATACTGCAAGCCTGCCCGGGAACCACGAGGAGCCTCAGGATTCTTCCTGATGGAAGATCAATGGCTTCTGACATTTATAAATGGCCGGGAAACGTGTTTACTGACTATAACAGGCACGTTCCTACTTTTTTCCATGTTGAGTTTGTTGGTGAGCAAGAAGCTGTCATCTTCTAGGTTTTGAGCTTTGGCTCAGATTTCAATGAACCAAAGAAGAGGCAGTAAACGGTATTAAATTTTTCTTTATTTTTAAAGAAAATAGACACTGACTTACAAGTGGAGTGAAATATAGAAGGCTCAAAAGATAGAGAGCTTATATAGCGTTGCTTTTCTTGTTTTGAAATTAATATATGGACATTATAGGAAGTTTGGAAATTGCATAAAAGTACAAAGAATAAAATTTCGCCATCCAAGAGATTAACGCTATTAAAATTTTTCTGCTTTGTGTTCTGGGTTTTCTGTTTTGTGTTCTGGGTTTTTCTGTTTTGTGTTCTGGGTGTTCTGTTTTGTGTTCTGGGTTTCTATATTTTTACAAAGTTGGGGTTGCGCTGTTTATACTCTTTGGTTATTTGTTTTTGACCTAGAACGTATTCATGGGTGTTCTTATATCATTGAAATTTCTCTTAAACCATGATTTTTCTCAGCTAGCTGGCATTCTATACGGTCATGATTTATTATTTACTTATTTATAAAGAGCACCAATTTTTTATAGGGCTTCTTTCCTTAGAACCTGAATAATATTTCCACTTATTTATGTAGCTGGCAAAGTGTAATTCTTTTCCAGTTCAACCACTGGAATGTTCAAACCTCCATTTTTAATTTACATGACAGCTCAAATATGACTTTCTAAGACCTGCCACATGACAAGCTTGCACCCACTGGTTCTCTATCCAGCAGCACCAGAGGTGAGGGGGGTGCCTGACCTTGCTCCCTGGTCCTCTTGGTTGACCTGTTCAGCTCCAGCTGAATATAGGAATATAGGTTCCACTTGGCCAGCTTTTGTTTCCCAAAACCAGAAATTCAGATTTTTATAAAACATCTGTTATTATATATTGACCACTATTTACATCTGGAAATAAAATCACTGGGGGCAAGCAAAGTGCATTTGCAGCTGGAGTTGGTCCTTTGTTCCTGGCCGGTGTGTCTTCTGCAGGTGGGCCCCCTGGGCATGCTGCTTCCTGCAGAGCCGCCAGTGGAGGGTGAATCTTTCCTGCTCCCACAACCCGTGAGACCTTCGTGCTTTTCGTTTTTGGGGAAATTTTGCTTCCCTCAGACCCTCTATCTCTATAGAGCCTACCATGTCCCCCAAACACTCAGCTGCTGGGGGAAGAAGTCAGAGAGACTGGAGAGCCTTCCTTTGTCCTGCCCTGTTGCCTGCCTGCTCCGATGGGAGCAAAGAAACGGGTCACATCTCACAGGAGCATCCTGCCAAGTGATATACTGATAAGCAAGTGAATACGACGGTGGGAAGGCACACGACTGGTTTTGGGTTCCTATTTGCTGCTCACCATGCTAGGTTTTGCATCCATGGGATCTAATCTTTATCAGAACTCTAAGAGGAAGGTATTCGTGTCTCACTTTACGTGAGAAAGGTGAAGTTCAAATCCATTTAAACTGACTTTCCTGAGGCCACACAGTTCTTGGTGACTGAAGTGGGATTTGGCATCTAGTGTCCCCACCTGCAAAGCTCATGCCCTCTTTTCATGCCTTACTGCTGCCTGCTCTTAGATAATGTAGCTCACAAATGAAATAATGTCCCAAATGCTGTGCACACTATAACTTGTTGGGCAAATGTTTTTTATTACTTCTTGAGGGATGGAATCTGGGAAAATCCTGACTGGAAAGTTGGTGGGGTGGTACTCCCAATGCAGGATAGTAACCTTGGTGCAGGATGGTACCCCCAGTGAAGGAGGGTACACCCTGTGCAAAACAGTACCCCTCATGCAGGATGGTACCCCTGGCAGAGGACAGTACCCCCTGGGTAGGCCAGTACCCCGATATAGGATGGTACCCCCAGTGTGGGGTGGTATACTTGGTGTAGGATGGTGCCCTGGTATAGAACAGTGCCCCCTGTACCCCCTGTGTAGGACGGTACCCCTGGTATAGGACAGTACCCCCAGTGCACAATGGTATCCTTGGTGTAGGACAGTACCCCTGGTGTAGAACAGTACCCCTCATGCAGGACAGTACCCCCTCTACAGGATGGTACCCCTAGTGTAGAATGGTAGCCCCTGTGCAGGATGGTACCCCTCATGTAGAACAGTACACTGTGCAGAACTGTAGCCTCAGTGCAGGACCATACCACCAGTGAAGGATGGTACCCCCTGTGCATGGCGGTACCCCCCGTGCAGGATGGTATCCCCAGTACAGGATGGTACCCCCATGCACGACGGTACCCCCTGTGCAGGACAGTAACCCCCAGGTAGGATGGTACCCCCTCTGCAGGATGATACCCCCCATGCATGACGGTATCCCCAGTGAAGGAAAGTACCCCCTGTGCAGGATGGTACTCCCCATGCATGATGGTACCACTCATGCACGACGGCACCCCCCATGCAGAATGGTACCCCCTGTTCATGACGGTACCCCCATGTGTGCTCATGGCATAGAGGTAGAACAGGGGCTGCTGGCAGGGACCGAGTGGAGAAAGTCAGAGACTGCGGAAGGTCATTGGCCTGGGGTGGCCTGGGCATGGCCAAAGAGAAGCCAGCCACAGGCAAAACAGAAGGAACATGAAGACAAATTAGGGTATTTAATTGTCTTGGTGTGATTTCAGAGCTAACACTCATTTAATACATTTTATTGACAAGATGATGTGTCAGACACTGTTCTAGGGCCTCAGAACCAAATAAAAAAGGCTCCTGCCCTTGTGGAACCCACATTTTAGTGGCCTCTCCCTCACCTTCCTGCAACTAAAGGCATATTTAAAATATTGTAGCAATTTAGATTCTCCAGATAGCGTAGGAAAGGCGGACCTTCCCCGTGGCCTGTACCCATCCCTCAACAGAGACAGGCAATTACCAGCGCCCGGGCAGTTGTCCCACGACCCCAATGGCCCACTCTGATGTAAGAGGCAGAGAAGCCCCGGCAGGGTTTGCTCCGATGACACATGGACTGTGGGACTTGGTCGGTGAGCGGCTCAGTCCCTGCTGGCCGTCTGGAAATCGCTCCCTTGCATCTTCTAATTATATGTTTTCAGCCAGGAGTTCTGTTCACCACAGTTAGTGTTTTTTTTTGTTTTTTTTCTTTTTTTTTTGACGGAGTCTTGCTCTTGTCACCCAGGCTGGAGTGCAATGGTGCAATTTCGGCTCACTGCAACCTCCACCTCCTGGGTTCAAGCGATTCTCATGCCTCAGCCTCCCGAGTAGCTGGGATCACAGGCGTGCGCCACCATGCCCAGCTAATTTTTGTACTTTTAGTAGAGACAGGGTTTCACCATGTTGGCCAGGCTGGTCTCGAACTCCTGACCCCAGGTGATCCGCCCACCTCAGCCTCCCAGAGTGCTGGGATTACAGGTGTGAGCCACTGTGCCCGGCCAGTTAGTGCTTCTTCTAGCGGGAATTCTGTTCTGCTGAATTTTGAACATGAATTTCCTGATCATACTGTGATGCTAAGGGGGAAGCTGCATTATGATTGTTGGTCAAGTTGTTAGCAATGGTTTAAAAATAAGCACAAGACGGAGGCTGACACTTAAACAATGTGGTCTGAGCACAGGCGTCGCTGAAGTCACATGCTCACGGTTCCTTCTTCCAACTCCCCCCCCTCCACTCACTCATAGTCCACCCGTAAAGGCTACGGCTGCAATCCAGAAATGTGGGGCTCTACTGCAGAGCCATGTGGAGGTATGATTGGAATGTCTGGAGGCAGGAGGACCATGGTTCAGCAGCTGTTGCTCAGTTAACGGAGGCTTCCTCCACCAATGGAAAAGCGCCTCTGCCAGCGGCCCTTCCAGAAGCAATTGCAGAGGTTTTCGCTTTACATGGCTAGAGGTGAGACAGTGCCGCAGTCCTGCACAGGTAGTCAGGTAGCCAGGCAGTGGGATGCCCTGCAGTGGCCTGGCTGTGGGGGGCCTGGATCTGCCCGGCGGCCTCATCCAATGCTGACTGTGAAGCAGGCTCACGGTGTGCACCTTCAGGTGGTTAGCGAACCCCAGCCTGACATGGGCGAATGCTCAGACCGCGTGGCCATTACAGTATCGCAATCATGATGTCTCAGAGGCTAAAGAAATGGTATTTATGATTCTGACTCCATTCAGCGACGTTCTCACGTTGACTCACTCTGTGCTAAGACCTGGGGGATTGACAAGAGGAGGAGAGAGAGTCCAGGCTTTGGAGTCACAGTGATGGGAGGGGGCTGGCATCCACATGGGTGTGTAGCAGACATGGTTGGGCGTCCCTGACATTGACTTTCCCCTTCCTACATTGTGGGACCATCCAGAGTTTCACCCTGAACCCAGGGACCAGCCAAAGACCCTCCTTCCCAGGTTCCCTGCAACAAGGTATGACCCTGGCCCTGAGTTCTCCCAGGGATAGAGAGGAAGGGCCATGTCCTCAAGGAGCGAGCATGTCCTCATCCTCTTTCCCTCCTCTCCTGGGGCTGGAAAATGTTTGCTTCCTGTGATTCGGCCTTTTGCAAATTAGCTTACCGTGAGAAATGCACAAGCGTATTTTTCCTGTGTCAATAGCAACACAGTATCCTTTCTTAGGATGATTTCCCCGCAAAACAGAGGAGCTGTGCCACATGGTAAAAATGGGAAGGTCAAGGGGTCTCCCTTCTGGGGATGCTCAGGTGGCTCTGCTGGCAGTGGCATGGAATGGGCTGACGCACCTGCACTCCGTGCTAGTGCCATTGGTTACTGCTTCAAGGACTCTTGGACGTGCCTTCAGGTTAATGGACACACTGTGGATAAGAAAAGAAATTGTTTTTCCTTTTTCTGTGTGTGGTGATTTTTTTTGGTGAGTCTTGGATCTGTGACTTGACCTCATCAACATCAGGTTGCCACATCTGAAGCTGGGAACCGTCGCTGGGACCACAGGCTGGTTGGACTGTCTTAGTCGGGTTTCATTTGGAGAGGAAGATGGGGCCGCTCCATCTTCCTGGTGCCTTTCTCCCATGTGGGAATTAGATTGAGAGAGATTTTATAACAGAAGTTGCTGTTTGGCACTGGTCCAGTTTGCAACTTGATAATCAGGTGGAGATGAATGTAGTGAACGTGAGCATGCAGGAAAGTGGGAGTGTGCATCTGTGTGGATCAGCAGTAACCCCGGTGGGGTGGGGTGCTCATTTTATTCTCTATGTAAGCATTGCCGGCTTACAGCTGGAAGGGAGTTTTCAGATCATCTGGTCAGATTTTACAGAACAGGAAAGTGAGATGCAGAGCCTGACAGCGACTGGACCATCATAGCCTCAAAGCTGGGCTGCAGCCTCCAACCACTTTCCTTCCCAGCCCAGCATGTTTCCCTCTGCAAATCATCTTGTGGTCTCTCGTAAATGTTTGCTCCTGTTGGTAGGCATATCTTTAAAATCCCTGTGAGTGGGTGTATTTTACGTTCCTTTTCATATTTCCACTTGATGATTTTGTGCATAAGATCTAAAAATAAAACATGTATCCACCATTATAGATATAAATATAATGTTAAAAAAAGATCACTCTTCCCCACCCCTTTTGTGAGCATGAAGTTAGGATCTGCACGAAACTCAGGAAAGTTTGCTCTTCTTGTTACTATAGAAAAAAAAAAGCTCTTGTAGTTTGAAAAAGTATAAAATATTTATCTCATTTTCTTTCTTCCTGAACCCCTTCTTTCTTTATTCACATTCATATAAAAATGTAAAATTCCTATCTGAGATTGTATTAGTCTTCCCAAACGAGCTAATTGAGTTGAAAACACAGATTTATTTAAATATGTACATATCAGTGTTGTTGCTTTTTAAGAATTAAAAATATATTTTAAACCTAAAAATATAAGGTGTTGATTCATTATATAGTGTGAACCACTGCAAACAAGCACTTGATAGAAAAATGGCTCTTCCCATATTGAAAAATCTGATTTGGCTGTAAAAGTATTTTGTCATTTGAAATTGTAGCAGTTTCTTATCCATCAACATGTAGGTTATAGAAGCTAGGGCTGTTCTAGGGACTACAAGATATATATGTCTGAAAGTCCATATATATTTCATATATATATGAAATTTCATATATATATAATTTCATATATATAATAAGACAGCCTTATCCACTAGGGACCTATGTTCTAAGCAGATGACAACTGAATTTACAGAAAACATTTGTCTTCCCCATGAAACTACAGAACTGTGAGCAACATTATTACTGAATATTCAGAAATACTATTGCAGGACATTAATTTCCTAATTCTGTTAGAGTTGGGCCAGAAATATTAACCTTCTGGGTTTATTATGAAAATGCAGAAGCATTCTTTTACCCAATTCTTAATCTTTGGGACAGTAATTCATGATAATTTCAAAAATTTGAGTGTTAATCACTTAAAAATGTCCTACTGTGCATATTCAAGAGCTGTGCACACTCATTAAAAATTGTGAACATGTTTGCGGTCCAGACTTTCTGGGGAGATGGTCACGGGTAGGTCACCCCACGCCCGTGCTCGTCTGCTGAGGGTCATTTGTTCAGCTCTTTGCTAAGTTACTGGAAAGGACTAATGACTATGTTCAACTCAGAGACATATACTATTCAGGAAATCTGTAGTAAACTTGGAGAATTAAATAGACCCATTCATAATTAAAGAGCCGAATTACTGTACTAATGAATTTCCTTCCTGGAAAGTGAAATCTGATGGTCTCATCCATCTGTTCCTTCTCCCCTCACTTTGTCTCTGTTACTTTTCTTTTTTTCTTTCTTTCTTTTTTTTAATATATAGTGTTACTGTTTTCTTAAATCGAGGTTACTCCAGCTCATTCTTGTTCATACTTTTGATTGTTCTCATATTAAAAAAAAAAAAAAATTCACCCATTGACTAGAGAAGAATTTTTACTGCACTTCCCTGAGCCCTTTGTCAATTAGATTAGAAAACAGTAAGGGAAGGAGTAAAAAGAGATTCTCGTCTTGCTTTCCATACATTACAGATAATCACCCAGCACCCATTACACGGCTGCATTCAGCTACAAATGACACTGGGCATTCACTCAGCATAAAGGTCTGAATTTCTCAACGCTGTCTGATTGGCTGACTGGCTGATTGGCTGAGGTCAGGCTACCCAGCACTTTGAAGGGCTGCAGCTTAGGGCTGTTGGGCAGGGGGCTTGGTGCTAACGACTTTGAAAGCAGGCAACCGAGTGCTTTTGATTAAATATGGAAAAGCCAGCAGGGAGTCTTGGCAGCATGACATTTGAAAGGAGTCCTCCAAAAATTTTTCAACTCTCTAGTGCTTTAATGTCTTGAACAGGTTGAAATTAATGCAAAGCCTAAAATGAAACGACGAGCGTGCGTTAGGATTCGGTGGAACCCTGAGGAGGGCACCATGAGGGCTGCGTGAAACCTCTCTCAGTGGTGAACCCTGAGTTTCGCCTGAATCAGAGACAGCACGCCTGAGTTCGAGGGCAGGTTATGGCTCTTAGTCCTCTTAGATTTCTTCTGACCATGCCAGCCACAGGGCTCTCTTGCTCCCTCCAGCTGCTGCAGAGCAGGCAACCTTCCAGGGCTTCCTATGTCACCCTGCAGCACCACGGGCTCTCCCCGCATCCTGCCACGTGTCCAGCATCACAGGAAATCTGGCCTCCTGCACCCTTGCCCGCTTCGACTTCCTTGTCTCCTTCTCTGTGTGCCCCACATCTTCCTTGTCCTCCAGGCTCTGCACCAGCTCTCCAGGGAGCCTCCCCAGCTTGCTTCCCTCTCACAATTGTCAGCCCTGCAGGCCACTGGCTGCCCACCTACCCTCAGGGCAGGGCTGTGACATGCATTTAGCACAAGTTATCTGTTTCGTCTTAAAATGTGAAATGGCTTACATCCTCTGTGACTGTGCTCTTCAGAACCCACAGAACAGGGCGGACGTTCCCGCTCAGCCTTATGACTCCGTGAGCCTCTATTTTCTTAACTGTAAAATGGAGCCAATATTATCGCCCCTGCCTACCTCAGAGGCTGCTTGAAGAATGAGAGAACCTCAGCAAAGAACTGAGTTCAGATGTTGTGCAGACATAAGATATTATTATCAAAATAATAATTTTTTAGTTTTTGAACGTCTAAGCCACAGCCTCCTCACACAGTGTTTCCTGTGGAAACTCAATCTAACAATTAAATTTGTAGATTTCCTTGATTAGTATTTTTTGTTCCAGAAGACAAACACTATGATTTCCAGAATATTCTCTATATTTTTTGAGGGCTTACAAAGAAAAACATGATGTAGAAATAGCCTGATTTTCTAAAATGCTCAAAAGAATGATGTATTCTGATAGGTCTAATTTCTGGCTAACTGGCTAAACAAATATTCCTTTCCTTTAAACTTTATTATTGAATATGGAAAGGCCTTATTTGATTTTCTTATTGCAGCATGATATGTAATATGAATCTTGCGTGCAGCTCATCTTCGATGAAGAATTGCTTTTGAAAATATGAACCATTTTCAGGGTGGCCATAGGTTTAACTCACAAGTGTTGGTTGGAAACTCAGTAACAACGGATCTGAACTCTGATTTCTGTTACTTATCTTTCTTAAGGTGGAGTTTTTAATAACTCACATCTCTTTTAATTTAGTTAGTAGTGAGTACATATTACAATGAAATGCCATATATATTAACCCTTTTGTGACTTCCTTCACCCCTCCAATCTGAATAAGCAAAATGTTCATTTGCATTGATGGGAGTGCAGGCTCAGTGTGGTGGGGGAATGTGTCCCTCAGGGCTGCAAGTGCCGCAAACTCAGTCCAAAAATGAGTTCGGTTAGATCATTGATTCACTAAATCAGAGAAAGGAGGAATTTTGTTTCGTTTTGCTTTGAATCAGCTACTGGCTCCAGTAAGGCAATTAAAGAGTCCAGTTTTGGAATACTTGTAGCTATTTTAATTTTGAGCCAGGCACTCTTAGATTTGAAGAATCCGAATTATAAATGAAATAATAAAATTTGGTGCAAGATGAAATTTGTAGAGTCTAGGAATTACAGCCCTGTGGGATTTAATGTCTTTTTACAGGCATAATTGATATCTCTATATTTGAAATATAGGCTTTCTAATCTAGATGGTGATTGGAAGCCAGTTCTCAGCTCATCCTTGTGGCCTGCAATAGACACAGGGAATTTCACAGGGGCACAGCTGGCCCAAGTGGCAAAGTCTTAAAGGGGATCCTGGTGCCACCTCCTGACTGCAGAGAGTAAGCTGGAGTGCAGAGGGGAGGGGAGAAAGCACCGTGGATTGACCAATGATAGGGCTCAAGCCGGTGTGGGGCTTGGCTCAGGGATGTTGCTCTGAAACTCCAAGAAAAAAGAAAAGGTTTCATTCAGTCCTCACAACAAGCTTGAGAGTAAAGTGACCTCGTTTGATATCGAGGACACTCATCCTCAGTGAGGTTGACAACTCACCCGAGGGTTCAGAGGTCATGGTGGAAACCAATTCTTTCAGCCCCTTCTTCCCTGGTTTCCTTCACTTCCCCAAATCCAGCTACAAAGAAATGATTAAAACGACAACTTACTCATCATAAAAGTAGAAGATAACATGGCTTAACCAAGTTGTGGAGATTAGTCAAAGAAAGCCAGGAAGAGCAATTATCCTTGTATTAATACTATGATCAACGCCTGCAGTGCTCACATGGCCTGAACGCAACATGCACAAACCCTTTCCCATGGGGGCACTGAGAGACGCCTCTGGAGACTCGTGCTTGGCTGCCACGTGGCACGTTGATTTGGTTGTGACCCTGGGAAAAGACCTTCATCTCGTTTGGAATTTGCTGACCCCTCTGCGTGGGTGGGTCTCACCTTGAGCCTTTGAAAGAGGATCCAAGGCCCCAGATAGTTTTTCTTTCAGGAGGGTCGGTTTCAGTGGGGAAACATCCGTAATTTGAAGAGTGGTATAAAATGAATAGAATAACATCTAGCATCTTCTAGTTATTCAGTGAATATCTGTTGAATAACAAAATGCATACTCCTTGACCATTTTTTTTTTTCTGTGTGGCTAGTTGAATTGGGAGAATGCACAGCTGGCTATCTAAGTGACCACTGGGTGTCACTGTTTACCCACTGACCAACCATCAGTTTTTTTTTTTTTTTCCCTCTCACCTGGTCAGGACAAAAGCCTCTGGAAGCTGGTCCAGGTGCAGATATTTCAAGCTTGTTTCTCATAAGTAACCTGTTATCTCAGGGGGGAAAAAGAGTGATTCCTATGTTATTCACTTCAGGATATTTTCTGCTTTCTGTGATTTAGATGGAGAGCTGATGTGTTTTCTGTTTCTTCATCTCCCTTTTATCCTCCTAAAGAAGTTTTCTTTTGCTAACAAAAACAAGAGTTTTTATTTTGCAATTTATCTTGAAAATAGGAACGCTGGTGTGAACATTAGTTGGTACAAGACGGCAGGGTTTCATATGTAACTTTAACAGGAAACGATTGCAGGTGCTGAAAGTAAATTCTCACCTTGTCAGGCTCAGTGGCTCATGGTTATTGCTGCAGTGAGCTTCCTGGAAATAGAGGCCGTTCTCTCTCTCTGGTGAAAGACATAGATTGGGCTTCAAAGGCCACCTCCACTGTTCTGATCTTTGACCTCTAAGGTGATGCTCAACATCTTTGATCCTCAGAGTTCTTCGCCCCCCAGCAGGGCTTCTGACCCCACTCCCAGGGCTGCTGAGAAGTGCCAAGTTCAAACCCAAAATTTCTTGTTTTCCTCCTTAGGGGTGTTCTGTTAACATCTGAGCTGATGGGTCTGGAAGGAATATTATGTTTCCTCTGCTCTTCCCTTCGTGATGTAATTTACCATGTCTTTATAACACAATCTAATATGGGTTGGACCAAATAGCTGGAATTCCTAAGTCAGAAGTTTTCTCTGAAAGGCACGTAATTGACTGACTTGTCCATGTTTGTGGATTTCACTGCTGCAACAAGAGGACCTAGAAAATGGCCATATTAAGACCTGAAGAGGCCTTAGAATTTATCTAGTTTAGTCTTTTTTTTGGATGCATTTTATTCTTTCTTCAATATTCCATAGAGGGCTATAAAACCTTACAAGTGGGAGGTCTTAAAATTTCCCCATAAGACCAATGATGTGAGTACAACCTGCAGAAAACAAAAAGAACCCAGTTAGACAGTCCCTGGCCACTCCTTTCTGAGCCCTCCTTTCCTGCCCACACCTCCTCTGCGGGAGCTGTGCTAATTCCTCACTGTATCTTGGTATCCTCTACTTTAAAGGGAGAAGAAAAAGATGAGCACTTATGTTTCCTGAATCGAATGCATTCCAGGCTGATGAAGAGTGACGGCTACCTTTAACTGAATCCTTTCCCTGCGCAGGACTTGTGTTTAGTCTTTTATTTTCACAATTTCATTTAATTCTCACTACAGTCCCATGAGGTGCTCTAAGTTTTCCCTAATTTACAGATGAGAAAACTGGAGCACCAATGGAGGTTAAATGGCCTACACAAAATCACCCAACTAACACCTGGTGATTCCTGAGTCCCTTGCTTTTTAAAAATTGATACACAATATTTTACGTATTTATGGGGTATATGTGGTATTTTGTTACATGCATAGAATTTGCAATGATCAAGTCAAGGTATATTTTGGATATCTATCACCTCAAGTACTGATCATTTCTTTTTTAAAAAAAAATTTTTTTTTTAAGTATTTTATTTTTGAGACGGAATCTCGCTCTGTCGCCCAGGCTGGAGTGCAGTGGTGTGATCTCGGCTTACTGCAAGCTCCACCTCCCTGGTTCACGTCATTCTCCTGCGTCAGCCTCCGGAGTAGCTGGGACTACAGGTGCCTGCCACCATGCCCAGCTAATTTTTTGTATTTTTAGTAGAGATGGGGTTTCGCTGTGTTAGCCAGGATGGTCTCAATCTCCTGACCTCCTCGTGATATGCCCATCTCAGCATCCCAAAGTGCTGGGATTACAGGCGTGAGCCACCGTGCCTGGCCAAGTACTGATCATTTCTATGTCTTGGGAACATTTCAAGTCCTTTCTTCCAGCTACTTTGAAATACACATTGCTGTTAACTATAGTTACCTACTCTGAATTGAACAATGGAACTTACACCTTTCGTCTAACTGTATGTTTACACCCATTGACTTGTCTCTGTTCACACTCCCACTCATCCATCATTCTATTCTCGACCTCCATGAGATCAACATTTTTTGTTTTTGTAGTTCCCACATTTGAGTGAGAGCTCGGGATATTTGTCTTTCTGTGCCTGGCTTATTTCACTTAACACAAGGACCTCCAGGGACTCTTTTGCTTTTAACCACTCACCTACTTAGGGGGATGTTGGGTTCAATGTTGTGGTCTGTAATAGAGAGAGTTTTTCAATCAGTCACTGCCTTGAGCTCATGGTGGAGGCGTTTGGAGCCACATAGAGCTAGACTTGACTATTAGCTGCAAGAACAGGAGGATTTCACTCAATTTCTCTTTTGTTCTGAAAGCATTTCTCTAGATGCCCCATTTATCTGGATGTGGCTATTGCAGTTGTATGTGATATGGTTTGGCTGTGTCCCCACCCAAATCTCACCTTGAATTATAATAATCCCCACGTGTCAAGGAGGGGGTGAGGTGGAGGTAATTGAATCATGGCGGCAGTTTCCCCCATACTGTGCTCGTGTTTGTGAATAAGTCTCATGAAATGTGATGGTTTTCTAAATGAGAGTTTCCCTGCACACACTCTCTTGCCTGTTGCCATGTAAGATGTGACTTTGCTCCTCCTTTGCCTTCCACCATGATTGTGAGGCTTCCCCAGCCATGTGGAACTGTGAATCTATTAAACCTCCTTCCTTTATAAATTACCCAGTCTCAGATATATCTTTATTAGTAGTGTGAGAACAGACTAATACAGTACTCGTGTGTCAATATCTCTCATATACCCCATAAATAAATGCCACAAATACTAAAAATGAGATTTTTTAAAAAAAGATTTCTTTAGCAGCTATGGGTGGCTGGGCACTGTGCTAGCTGAAGGCATCATTATCTTCCTCCTTGCTTAGCTTCATGGAGACCATGACTCCCCCAGTCCTTAACCCTCCCCTACAAGTTGGAATTAGACTTATTAGAACTACCTGATGGAGCTCAGTTAAACTTACAAAAAATCAAAGACAAAACAAAAATAGTCTGCTCAGTTTATAACCCTCAGCCAAAATCTCTGATGAGTGGTGGGCGAGGTACATTTCTGTTAGGGAGGTTGAAGAGTTTTCTATGTGAGTCAATGTGTATATGACAAGAGGGCAGCCCCAGGCATGTGTTTTGAAGACTTCCTATGTGTCACGAAAGTGTGTGATGCCTGGGTTTAGAGGGTGGGAGGGGCTTGCTGCCATTTGTAGCAGAAACTACCCTGGGGAAGGCTTACCCTCTGCATATTGATTGCCTGAGGGTTCCCATGAATATTGATTTAGGAAAGGCCAATGGTGTTTACGCTGCTGCATATGCATCATCGTGGCCATTGGAAACATGTCAGTCTATATTGAGGCAGGGCAGCTCTGGGATTTCATGGGCTTGGGGATAGCAGGGTTGAACTGGTTCAGTATCAACTTGAACTTTCTGCTTGAGTCTTAATTGCTTTTTGGAGGCAATCAGACATCCAGTTAACCTCTTCTTTCCAGGAATTTTGTTTTCTTAACTCTGCTATCTTACAAAATGGTCAGGAGGAAGATATTTTCAGAAGGCTTACGAGCTTGACACACAGGCCGGACGCGTTGTAATTGCATCTGGGGGACAGAACGCATTTCTGGATTTATTCCCAAAGCCTTACCCACATTTAAAAAATATTGTTGTTAAGTCTAGGGTGGAGGGAAGGGGCATAAAATCACATATGAACACTCTTGGTAGGATAACGTGCATGCAGGCACATTCGACTCTTCCCTCTCCTGGAATGAGCAGCTGGAAGGTGAGTCTTTAAGACTCAAGTCCTCGCTTTTCTACAGGATGGTGCAAAGGAAGCTGCATGACAATGTTCTAGCCCTAGGATAGAGAGAGCTGGAGCGTGGTTCTGCTGTGAAATATCAGAGCATGGATATGACCCAATCAGGCACATACGCCTCTTGGTTTCAGTTTCTTCACCCCCAAAATGGGTGGATTCGTATTCTAACTTCTACCTACAGTTAGTAGGAGGATAAAATGTTATAATCAATGTGAAGCACACAGAACATTTGAACAGATTTTGGAGTCACTAATGGTACAATGGCACCTTTTGGAGAGAAAACCTTAGGACTTAACCTTGGATGGATGATTTATGACTTCTTCTGATGCTAGGATATTGGCCGAGTTACTTATTCCTGTGCCTTAGTAAAGTTGGTCTCACCTATAAAATAAGAATAATGACCCTATCCCATAGATACTGCATGCAGAACACTCTACAAAACATCACTTGAAACACAATTGCATTAAAATAATGAGAGTTTCCATCTATGCTTCTTCCTCCCCCTTAAAACATCAATTTTTTTCCCTCTTATTGACAAGTCTTTTGCAGAGGTGATTAGAGTGCCTGGCAATGCATGGGAATGTGGTTCCTATTTATAGATTATTAACTCATTGGTCTTTTGGAAAATCACTAATGCTGTTTTCCAAATCATTTGTCTTTTTTCAATGCTAAAATTATAATCTTATTTTCCCAATATAATTGTTACCTGTTTATGAATTTGGACACGACGGAAGGAAGTGTGGAGTTTATGGCAGCGTTTGGGCAGCTGGCACAGCTTTTCTTGCTCAGCAGTTCTAATAGAGTTCGACATTTGTTCTATTTTGGTTTATGTATTATTTATTGCCTTTATACTTTCAAAAGGAACTAGAAGCTATTCTCAATAAATACCAGTAGAGAATATAGTAAAACAACAACAACAACAAAAAAATAAATAAGAGTCTTGGCATGGTAGCTCGTGCCTGTAATCCAGCACTTTGGGAGGCTAAGGCGAGTGGATCACCTGAGGTCAAGAGTTCAAGACCAGCCTGGCCAACATGGTGAAACCCCATCTCTACTAAAAATATAAAAATTAGCCAGGCGTGGTGGCAGGCGCCTGTCATCCCAGCTACTCAGGCTACTCAGGAGGCTGAGGTACGAGAATTGCTTGAACTCAGGAGGTGGAGGTTGCAGTGAACCCAGATAGTGCCACTGCACTCCAGCCTGGGTGACAGAACAAGACTCCATCTCAAAAAGAAAGAAAGAAAGAAACCAAGTAGAAGAGAGTTGGCAATACCCAGCCAAGAACTGGAGATCAAGGGGTACTGACACTCTCGTACATTGTTTTGCTCTAGGCTTTCTAGCACGTTAGGCAAAACTGGGTAAAAATAGATTTTTGTGTTTTTTATTGTCAGGTAAAAAAACAGCTAAGTATACTTTTCACGAAAGCCACCTTTTCCTCAACATAAATTATGACATAATTATTCGCAGAGACTGATGAAAATAACAGGTCACAGCCTCTGTTTTGGAGATTCTGAATCCTGTGTTGTTCAGCCTCACATTAGCAGAGCCCCTTCACACCGAGGGGTTTTGGGAGGGCTCACGAGAGGGGCTGTGCCAGCTGGTCCAGGAGTACCTTCTCTCCATTGAGAGTGGGGTTCCGGCACCTTCCTGGGTGGGAAGGTGGTTAGTGCACCGTGGACAGGCAGCCTGGTTTAGTTTGTGGATTGTTCCGTCCCGAGCATCTCCTGATCCCAGGCTTGCTTGCATGTTGGCCCGAGGAATTTCATCTGGTAGAAGAGGCGGGAATTTGGACTTCGTTGCTTAGCTTCTAAAATAGAAACCTACAGACATCACGTGCCATTTAATTTCATTAAATTTGATCCAATTCAGTTCAACTCCATATTGTTCGATTTCAACCAGTTCAGCTGAGGGCTGCAAGCACCTCCTATGCTCTGGGCAATACGGGGAGTATGGATGGGCCAGGCTCGGCGCTGCCCTCGAGGGCGTGGCTTGCTGGCTTGGGAGGCAGATACGTACCCCACTGCCTACCATGGAGGAGGGTATAAACAGTGGCTCCACGGAGAGCCAGGGAAAGTGCTGTGGGGGCAGCTAAGAGGAAGCAACAATTCTGTGGAAATGTTCTTTTATTTATAGCGATAAAGGTACCTGTCTGTGTAATGATCTTTTTTCTGTTATGTATGATTCTGGAGTTTCCAATTATGCTGTAGTTTAGAAAACATTTTTCCTGAGGGTTAATGTTTACATTTACAAATGTGTACAGCTTAACTAACAGTTTAAATGGAAATTTTAATATATTCTATGAATTGTTGCTTCATTTGCATATTTTATCAATTCACCATCATTCTGGGTTGTATATAGTGCAGTAATTAGAAATTGAATTAAAAAGGACTGTGCATTTTTAATTTTCACTTCAGAATGCAAAATGCTAGTTGTTTAACGACTGCCTTATCAACGGCATGTTGTATAGATATGTGAGCAGAGGCTGGGACATTCCTGGAGACCTGAACCCCAGAGTGATGATAAGGATGGATGGGATGGCGAGTCAACTCACACTGAAGGGAACGTGGCAGGTGTGAGGGTGATAGGCGGCTGGGGCTCACTGCTCACTGCTGTGTTTCTCTGGTGTTCTCATTAGCATCACTGTTGCCCATGTCTTGGCCCAGACCCAGAATTGCAGGCTTAACAAGCCAAAGAGCTATGCAGTGAGAAAGCTTTGCTAAAAGCATGAATACTGCGTACAGGTAGTCAGTTCCATTTGCTCTGGATGTGCACTAAGGACCCAATCTGTTCTGTCTACAGCAGATGATCCACTCAGACAAATGCCTAAGGGACTGTGTATAAGAGCTAATCACACAGAGGCCCTCCCTTCCCACCTCCTTTGTGTCATTATAGTCCTTATGGCAGACAGGACTGGCTGGTGTAGGTGGCATTCACACACACTCACAGTCCCTTATGATGGAGTCAGTTGGCTTTGCGGTGTGACATTGAGAGGGTGCTGGCGTGTCCTGACCACAGAGTTCCACTGTGCACTATCTCAGGATGTCTCTTCCAATCTCCTGTAGCTTTTCAACTATCTTCCTGAAAGAACTCAGGTTGTGCCTGACAAGGGGGTGCTCATCAACAGCAGCTGCCCTCACCAGCTGCATCTCCTGAGCCTGGAAACGTGCCTGGCACTTGCAAGGTGCTCAGTCTATCAGTCAGGAGAGCCTGCATATGCTGCAGTAACAAGCAAGCCCCAGCTCTCAGGGGTGTATCTCTTGTTCATTTGTGTGTCCCTTTATGGTGGGCAGGAGCTCTGGGACATCCCCTGTCGCCAGGCAATAGGAAGAGGAAATGGTGCATTGTGCATTCATTCTGAAAGGCATCTGTCTGGAAGAAGCACAAGCTACTTCTGCTCATATTTCATTGGTCAAAGCAAGTCAGGTGGCCATGTCTAACTTCAGAGTGGCAGGAAATACAAGTCTACATTTCCTGAGGGGGAGAATTGGATGCATTAGTGAGCAGCATTTATCTCTCACATACTCCATGTGTTTATCAAGCTACACTAGAGGTGTGAAATAATGTTACTTGTTCCTCCTCTAAGGGAAGATATTGATATTTAATTAGGTGAAGGTCTGTGGATATAACAGTAGAAGTTTCTAAAAATCTAGAAGCCTTGAAAACCTCAGAGATTGTCCAGCCCCATTTAATATTAGCAATGAGACCAAGCGTCTTTCAGTCTGTTGATGCTAAACCTGGGGCTTGTGTCTTGGCCTGCCAACTCACCCACTGGAGTTCTTGCCACTTTCCTCTTGTGCCTGTAAGAAGACGACCTAGGTCTTACTGCAAAGACCATTTCCAAAGACTGTCTGGTTCCTGAAGCTCCCTGGAGAAGCCAAGCACTCATTTACCATCCACTGCAGCATGACAGTGCTTGGGGTCTGCGTATTCAGCCTCTAGATGATGAGGATTACAGAAAATAATTTACCCAAAGTACTTTGGATGGTGCCTGGAACAGTCAATGTGTAATAACTGTTTTATTTGTTGTTTTTTTTTTGAGTTGCGGGCAGGGTCTCACTCTGTCACCCAGGCTGGAGTGCAGTGATATGATCACGGCTCACTGTAGCATCAGACTCCCCAGCTCAAGTGATCTCCCTGCCTCAGCCTCCTAAGTAGCTGGGACTGCAGGCATGCGCCACCGTGCCTAGCTACTTTTTGTATTTTTTGTAGAGATGGTGTCTCATTATGTTGCTCAGGCTGGTCTCAAACTCCTGGCCTCAAGCAGTCCTCCTGACTCAGCCCCCCAAAGTGCTGGGATTACAAGTGTGCCTGGCTTATAACTACTGATTTATTATTATTCCATGTGATTGTTGTTGCTATAATTGAATTCTGTAGTGAGGTGCCTTCTGGCCTGGCACAGGATGGCAGAGGGCTTACAGTTTTCTCCAGGCAGTGCTCCCAGCTCAGGGTGCAGCCACCAGACAAGTCATTTGTTATCTCTTGCCATGTTTGGATTTTGGCCTCCCATGTTCTCCAACAAGGGTACCCTTGAGAAGAGGGGAGAGGAGAGGAGGGAAGGGGAGGGGAGGGGAAGGGAGAAGAGAAGGTGCAGTGAGCATGAGAATCAAGCACCGAGAGGCAGGGTGGGTGATACGGTTTGGCTGTCTCCACCCACATCTCACTTAGAATTGTAATCCCCACCTGTCAAGGGCGGGACCGGGTGGAGGTGACTGGATCATGGGGGCGGTTTCCCCCATGCTGTTCTCATGATACTGAGTGAGTCTCAGGAGATCTGATGGTTTTATAAGCGTCTGGCATTTCCCCACTTGCAATTCTCCTTCCTGCCCCCCTGGGAAGAAGATACTTTTCTTCCCCTTCACCTTCTGCCATGATTGTAAGTTTCCTGAGGCCTCCCCAGCCATGTGGAACTGTGAGTCCATTAAACCTCTTTCCTTTATGAATTACCCAGTCTCGGGTACGTCTTCATAGCAGCCTGAAAATGGACGAATACAATAGGCATCTGGAGGGGACATCGGAGGGTGGAGGAGACAGAGGAGCTGAAGGGAAGATACCACAGGTCTTGGGGCCAAAGACAAGGAGTGGCTCAGGAGCTCCAGGTCTGAGGGCAAGGCAGGGAGCAAGAAGGAGGTAATGCAGAGGGGCTGAGGCATCAGGGGTGTTGACTGAGGAGTGGCAGGCATCTCCTCTCAGAACGTGCTCAGACTGGGGGGTTTCAGCAAGTGTCCAAGTCCGCGCGGCCCCATCTTTCCCTCCCAGGCACGTGCTGTCCTGCCTCCTGCCATCTGGGACTGGCCTTGTCGGGAGCGTTGCCTCTCCCTGTGGCTCTGGTCTCCCTGCAAGGGGGCTCCCACTAAAAGAGAAATGATACAATTTACAGAGGGAATGCTGGCCTCTAGACAGCCGTGGAGGGCTATGCAGGGAGTAATGAGAGCTCTGATAATAACAGCCAAGGTTTATGGAGCCCCAGGTCCAGGAGTCAGCTCAGTGTGTTTTTTCTTCTTTACTTTATGTCTTAATTATTTGGCTTTGTAATCATCACCATCATGATAATGGAGATGCCAATAACAGCGATAGCAGCTATCATCGAGTGAGCTCTTATTACTGTGTATTTTATGTCTATTATTTGTTTCCATAGCAATGGTTTCGGGTAAGGGGATTTTCAAAAGGGGACAGTGAGGCTCAGGAATGTAAACCAGTTGCCCGAGCTTGCGTGTCTGGTAAATAGCAACACAGACTATGGCTCAAAATGCATCTCTCTGACTTCAAAGCCCATGCCAGGGCTTTAAAGATAACTCAGGATTATGCTCTTTGCAAACAAAGGAAATTGGAACTCAGGGAGGTCCAATTTCAGTTTCTAGAACATCTACACCTCTTTGGAATGGAGGTGCACTTGGATTAGGGTCCTCCGAGCCCTGGCTAACACTTTTCCTCCCCTGTGCCCTGCTGCCTCCCACAGATGCAGGACAGTCCCTTCTATCAGGTAGGGACCCAGGTGGGAACACTGTTGCTTCCTGGTCCTTCCTGTCTGTAGCCAAGCTAAGTCTCATTAACGCAAGGGCACCTAGACAGTGGGAAATTCTCAAAAGAGCAGTTTTGGAGTCCATGTGGAAGGGGAGGGAAGATGCACACCCTCTTCTCTACGGCCGTGCAACGGGCTTGGCTTTGGCGATAGAAACCGTGGGTCTGGCACGTTTCTGCATTGCCTTTGCTTGTTTAGAAACCGCCGCTTGCAGGCACTGCCCACCCTCACAGGGTACGGGTCAATGGTCAGCCCTGTGATTGGCGAGTGTCTATCTTGTGCCTGGCTGATGCCCACACCCTGAGAGATAGGACTATTATTCTCTCTTCTAGAAAAAGAAGATGAGTTTAGGACATTTAAGAAACTTCTCCAGGGCTTCACTGCTAATTCAGCTGCTCAGTCAAGATTTGAATCAGGTGTGTGTGACTCGTGTGTTACTCCAAAACGGAAATGTTTGGTTCACGAGGACTGCTACTTTACTACCCATGCGTACTTCCAGAAGCGAGGGAAAAACAAAGGTATTTAGGCATTGTTTTTTAAAAAGGTAGTATTTCTATTTTCCTTATCCTCCCCCCTTCAATATATTCCTACAAAAGGTTGATGGAAGGAAAGTTGACATAAGTCGTAAAATCTCAAATGAGATTTGGGTACTTTGTGGTTTTGACTTACCTATACTGACCTTCCATAAATGCAGATAATCACAGTTTGGCTTTGTCTTTCTATGTATTGACTTGGCTATCCAAGTGCTTATCTATCTGTTTTCTCTCATGTGGAAAGGGGTCACAGTTCATAAAATTGGGCTTGGAACTTCTGGCAACGTAATACACGTATTGGTTTTGTATTGTTCTTAAATGGATCATCTGGTGTCACTGAGGAATTTACCTTTCTCTGATATTCTCAATTGCTCCGAGTTAAAAAATAAAAAGTTGTGTAAAGTAATGTTCAGTGTCCAAGAAAGACATTGGATGAAGTGGGAGTGAAGGGTGAAGAGCAGAGTTTCAAAGAGAAAAACTCACACAACTTAGGACAGGTGAAAATGGTGAAAGAAGCTGGTATTCCCACGTCCACCCTGCTCCCTATTACAGAACACCAGGCTAGAGGCACATCTTGTAGCGTCAGTTTCAGACTTTTATCATGTTTTCAAGTGGGGCCAACTTACTGACATTTTGTCCACACAGCTCTGGCCAAAGCACTGCTGAGCTGAGGCTCGGCACTGCCGGGCAGCCCTCACTGTCAGACCGGCGGGGGCCACGCGGGCTGTGGACGCAGCCTCAGGATATATGCAGAGGGGCTACACGTGTCTTCCCCTGGTTTAAATGTTTATCCAGAAAAGAAAAATGCAGCCTGAGATTTCACTCCGTGTGGCTGCCAGGCACTTGTTTCTTTTCCAACTGGCTTCCTCATTGAGGGATTTTTCCTTGAAGGTCCTGGCGGTTTGGGCTTAGATTACAGGGAGCAAGGCTGTATTTTTAAGCAGGCTGTGAGGGGAAAGGGGAGGACAGGGGAGGGCACTGGGATGGTGTGTGTGTGAAGGCGTGTGCTGTGTGGGTGTGTGTGCTGTGTGAATGTGTGTTGTGTGTGTATGTGTGTGTTTTTATGTGGTGTGTGAATGCGTGTGTGTTGTGTGTGAATATGTGTTGTGTGTGTATGTGTGTGTTTTTATGTGGTGTGTGAATGCGTGTGTGTTGTGTGTGAATGTGTGTTGTGTGTGAATGATTGTGGTGAGTGAATGTGTGTGTTGTGTGTGGTGTATGTGTATGCATGTGTGTGAATGTGTGGTATGTGTACGTGTGTGGAAATGTGCATGTGTGTGCATGTGTGAATGTTGTGTGTGGTGTGTGTGCATGTGTGTGAATGTGAGTGTGTGGTATGTGCATTTGTGTGTTTGTGGTGTGTATATGTGGTATGTGAATGTGTGTGTTCTCTATGTGTGTGTTTGTGGTGTATGTGTGTTGTATGTGCATGTGTGAGACAGTGTGTTGTATGTGTGTGAATGTGTGTGTTGTGTATGTGGTGTGCAAATGTGTATGTGTGTGAATGAGTGCATGTGTGCATGTGTGTATTGTGTGTGGTGTGCAAATGTGTCATGTGTATGTGTGTACATGTGCATGTGTGTTGTGTGTGTGCATGTGTGAATGTGTGTGATGTGTGTGTTGTGTATGTGCGTGTTGTGTGCATGTGTGTCTGACTTTTTGCATGGTGTGTCTGGTGTGTGCGTGTGTGTGTGGTGCATGTGTGTGTTGTGTATGTGTGTGAGACTTGTGTGTGGTGTGTGTATTGTGTGTGCATGTGTGTGTTGTGTATGTGTGTGAGACTTGTTGTGTGTGTGTGACTGTGTCCTCACACAGATGAAATCAGGCTGCTTTTTGGATAAAATTAAAAGGGGAGATGTGTGGCCCCTTGACAGCCCGCGTGGACCCCACTGGTCTGACAGTGAGGGCTGCCCGGCAGTGCCAAGCCTCCGCTCAGGAGTGCTTTGGCCAGAGCTGTGTGGACAAAATGTCAATAAGTTGGCCCCACTTGTGTATGTGTGTGTTGTGTGCGTGTTGTGTGTGGTGTGTGCATGTGTGTTTGTGTGGTGTGTGTGGTGTGTGTGTGTGTGTTGTGCGTGTGAGTGTGTGAGTGTGCGTGTTGTGTGTGCAGTGTGTGCCTGTGTGCTTGGAACCTTAATTCTCAAGTCCAAATGCTGATGGCATTTGGAGGTGGGGCCTCTGGGAGGTGATTAAGGTTAGATGAGGTCATCAGGGCAGGCCGTGATGGGGCTGGCAGCTTTGTAGGAAGAGGCAGAGAGACCCCAGGGCAACACCCCTACCCTTTGCCATGTGATGCCCTTGGCTAAGTCATGGTGCAGAGGGGAGGCCCTCATCTGATGCACCCCCAACCATGGAATTCCAGCCTTCAGAACTGTCAGATATAATTTTTTTCTTTATAAATTGTCCGATCTCAGGTATTCAGTTATTGCAACAGAAAGCAGACTCCAATGAGAGCTTTGGAGCAATGTAGAGCTGGTCCCAGAGGCAAGATGGAGGGAGCTTGTGCAGCTCTGGGCGTCCCTGTGGGCACCTCTGGGCCAAGCCCAGCTTCACCTTCACCATCCTGATTTCCCACAGCAGGCAGGAGGGTGGTGGAGCCCACACTCTGGGGCAGGAGAGTCTCTCAGACTCCTGGGAAGGAGCAAGGTGCCCAAACGAGGACAGACAGAGGCTGCTTATCTCCAGCTGGAGTAAGAGCGAAAGAGCTGGCCACTGTCACTTGCATTTTTGCAGCGACTCAGGCAGGCTGGGTGTGGGAGCTTCCCAGGGGAAGGGAAGGCACCCGGTGAGCCCCAGTAGAGGCTGCTGGCCTGGAAGCTGGGGCGGCAACTAGAATTGGGGTATCCTGTGTGCATTTAAGGGGAGCACATTTGTCTTTCTTGCTTTGTCTTCAGTGGGATGTCAGGGCAGGAGCTGGGGCAGCTGGGAGTTATTAACCAAGTCTTGGGCATCTGGGACTGACTCTTACTGGTTGCTAGATTCCTAGATCGGGGCTAGAGATAGCGGCCTGACTTCCCACAGGCGTGACTTACTGAGGGCAGGCCAGCGTCCAGCCTGGCTGCTGCAGGTGACGTGTTGGCTTCCTGGGCTGGCTGCTGCAGGTTGTGGACCACAGTTCCATTTGTACAGATGGTCACGCCATTGTCTCTCAGACCACATTCCAGCCTCTCAGACCACATTCTAGCTCAAGCCCTTCCTGCTGTGGGACCTTGGACATGTCCCCTGACTGTCCTGTGCCCGTCTTCTCAGCGGTGAAGGGAGCAGTGACCATGCACACCACTGAGGACAGCCCTGGGGATGAAACATGGCAGGCTGAGGCACAGCAAGGTGTAGGGAAGTAATTCAGAAAAGCCCAGCTCTCCCTCCATGAGCCTTCACTCCATGCTATCTTGGCTGGAATGTGGCCAACCTTTGTTTTGAGGCTAGAGCTTCTTCTCCAAACACATGGAATTAATCTTTGAATCACACATTCGGCAGCTCCAAGCATCCCCTCCAAGGTGGTCTGCTGACAGTCTCCTCTGCTGTCTGCTGATTGGACTGTGGGATGCTTTGTGAGGCAGTTGTGGGGTGGAGCAAAGAATAATGGCTTTGGAATCAGAAGATTGGAGTTAGAATCTTAGGTCAGTAATTTGCTGCCTCGGTAACCTCCATCAAATTTCGCGCCCCTGAGGATGAGTCTCCTCATCTTTATGAAGGGGTTGTGGTATTGGCAGCCCTGGCTTGGGGGGAGCATGAGGCAGCTACACGGTGCTGGGTATGGTGACCATCTCTCAGCCTCTATCGTGATCTGCTCTCTCTCCCTCTTTCTTTTTTTTCTTATTTTCTTTCCCTTTTTTTTGTGAAAGTTACCCCATCCCATTTAGCTTTGCGAATGACCTGTGTTTCCCAGCATTCTGCACTTGATAAAACTAGTTTGGATTGCTTTTCTTAGGAAGCTATTTTGTAAAGGAGTTTGCTAGATATCTATCTAGATGGACACAGATGTATTGATATCATATATTATTTCTTCTTTTGGAAAGGAGTCAAAGAGCCTCCTGTCATCTTGCAGGTAGGTGGGCAGCCCACGATCTAAACTTCCCGTGGGAAATCTCCACGTGTAAGCCCCACTCAGAATCCCGGGGCGGCAAGGGCAGGTTAGGACTTACCACGGCGTTCCAAGCTCCATGGCCGTAGGTGGGTTGCTCTTGGTCACTGGGGGGCAGAAGCATTGATGGTAAGAGCTGCTTGTCTTAAATCTATCGACTGAAATTATAATCAAGGATGGGTTGATCACTACTGGGTGTTTTGGATCTACTTTTGCAAAGTTGGAGTCCAAGAGAGTCCCCAAAAGCCACCGGGATGACATATGGTCTCTGCAAACTTCCCATGATGAAGCATTTCATGAACCATCACAGTAAAGAAGACCCAAGTCACAGCACCCCAGGATGAACCCAGCAAACACCACACAGTTTCACTCACCACACAGAACCAGAAGTTGTCTGCTGACAGCCCTCTGAGATTCTGTCATAGTTTGTTCAAAATTTTTCAATCAGGAAACACACTCTGAGCTCCCTTCTGCAGCTGGGTAGGTGCTGAGCTCCAGAGGTTAAAAGACAAATATGTGTTGACATTCTGGAGGTTGTAGCGTGCTCACAGTTAAATGGATTTCATTTCAGAATATTACTTGTCCCGGATTGCACATGGCATGTGTGTATTACATAGACAGATAGACAGATTAACATTTATGGAAACAAATCATTGTCTGGATTATCAGGTTGTAGTAAATTCTTGTAATTTTGTGTGGCCTCAGCGTCTATTTTGAATACAAGTTTAACTTTCGCAGACCAGAAGTAAGGCTCGGTCATTCTTGACCCAGTTTCTAGTTGTACACTACACCGAAGTGGCTCAAGCTGGTGGCTCAAG
This sequence comes from Hylobates moloch, assembly GCF_009828535.3. Classification (NCBI taxonomy): domain Eukaryota; kingdom Metazoa; phylum Chordata; class Mammalia; order Primates; family Hylobatidae; genus Hylobates; species Hylobates moloch. Next base: position 3,612,314 of record NW_026652288.1, read on the forward strand.
ATTCCGAATTCAGAGGCATTTCTCACCCAGCAAATGGAGCTTCTGCTTTCCTGCCCAGGCTTCCTTTTTAGTCAAAGTCTCACCTTGTCACCTAGGCTGGAGTGCAGAGATGAGATCTTGGCTCACTGTAACCTCCGTTCCCCAGGCTCAAGTGATCCTTCCACCTCAGCCTTCCCAGTAGCTGGGACTACAGGTATACACCACCACACGCAGCTTTTTAAAAAAATTGTATTTCTTTTGTAGAGACGGGATTTTGCCATGCTGCCCAGGCTGGTCCCAAACTTCTGGACTCAAGTGATCTGACCTCCTCAGGCTTCCAAAGTGCTGGGATTACAGGTGTGAGCCACTGCGCCCAGCCTAGTCTTCCTTTAAATGGACCATTCAGGCCTTTGCCCAAGAACTTAAAGTACGTAAACCATTCCCACACCCTATTCCCTTACACACACGCACACACACACACCCACGCCCACACCCACCCACATATATATATGTAAACATACTGCTAGTTCCCACTCACTCTCTCTGCCTGACTCTCATCCCACTGCACATGACCGGGGGACAGAGGACTGCCCTCCAATTTCTTACCCCCTCCCGCATGCATCTGTGAGTAATAAGTCTTTGAGCTAGTTTCCTGTTGTGTGGATTGATTTTGTGTTTTCCAACTGAAGAACCAGGGACTGCCTCAGGGCTGGGCTTTGCCTGGGATGCCGGGGAGGCGGTTGGTGGGGACAGAAAGTTGGACTCCCAGCGCCACAGCAATGGCCAGATAGTCATAAACTGAGCACGGGTCAGACAAGAGCCACAGGGGTGTCTGCCAGTATAAACACGTTTCCTGTGTGAGGGACTCCCTGGCTGTGGGTTGAACAATGAGGCGTGAGGCCGTCCACAGGTAAAGAGGCATTCCATGAAAGGTGCTCTGTAAATGCTCACACTCAGCTCCCCCTTCATCTCCCATTAGGGCAGGGTTGCCAGCCACTCTGGAATGAAAATCTCAATTTAGCTGAGGCTCTGAAAACACAGGTACGCTCTGATGACTTGCCAGCAGACAGTGTTTACATAGCAAGTGCCATATTCATGGCACTGAAATCACAGCTGTAGTTCATGGAGTGACTTTCTGTCCATGGGTGCTGAAATCACAGCTGTAGTTCATGGAGTGACTTCCTGTCCATGGGTGGCCTGGGTAGTGAATCTTCGGCTGTGCCCCATGCCCTATGTACTGTTATTACATTCAGCCTTGGAAGCCACTACAAAAACATTTGAAAACAAGGCAGATAGTTGGTTGCAAGGCATCTGTTGTATGTAAACCAGTAAATGAGAGATGTGTACATCTTCTTCAGTTTATTATTTTGATAATTTAAAAACCACCTTTCCTGTGAAAATATTCCAAATACTTAAAGGAACAGTAAGAGTCATGCAACTGCAGAAGAACAGCAGAGATGAGGCAGAAGTGTGGTCTGTGACCTCTAAGAGTCTGCAGTTGGAAACAACTTCCCTGGAAAGTTATGTCCAGTGTAGACGGGATATATTCAGTCTTCATTTGGAAGAAAAAATTTCCAAAAAAAGAAATGTTTTTTTAAAATGAAAAGTAACCAGTGTCATACCTTTTTGTAAATTTATTTTTTTTACATTTACGTTTTATCTGGATATTTCTTTCTTTAATCGCTTGAGCTCCTGTGAATATTTCTCAAGGCACACGGTCACTCTGAGTTAAAAACCAAAGAAATCAAATGTACTGCAATTCAGAGATGAAAATGCTTTTTGTTTCCCTCAAAATTAAACTAATGGAAAGTAGCAGGTACTCCCTAGCAAAAACATTGTTGTTACTGAACATAGTCTCAACTTCCATTGGGCTGGTTTGAGCCCACACAGTCTGAGAGCTCTTTATATAAGAGTCCATCACGACCAAGAAGCAGCCCAGTAGGTCTTAGAACCACTGGAAAGAAACAAATAGAAATAAGAAAAAAAATCAAAATGTTATGGAATAGTTTGCATTTCTTTCCTATCTCCAATTTAGCAGCACGTTCTCATTCTGTAGAAATATCACCTTTCAAGTTTCCATGTTGTCAAAGTATTTAAAACTCAACTGCTAGGAAACCAGAATGATCCATAGGGCATATGGTGCAGTTTTTAACTCAAACACTATGAAGTGAGCTAATGTATAGATCACCTGAACCATGCTGGGAATATCTGTAGGCCTTGCCAGGTATGCAAAAGAAAATGGCACTTCTATTTTTGTCTGGATAAGTCAAATAGTAACCAGAGGACCACAGCATGAGAGTGAGGAGAGTGCTCAAAATATTATGTCATTCTTCAGCATTTAATAAATCCGTCCTGCAAATTAAACTTAGCCTTATCAATTGGACTCATAGCTCTCAGTGGTGATTTTATCTTAGAATTTGGTAGCTGATGGTACCTTGTGCTTGGCTTTGGAGGCTGGGATGCTGAGTCATTAGTCTGCAGCATCTGTCTAGCAAATTCAGACTTTCAGGGCTTACATTTTGTGATGTGATTTGACTTGCTTTACTTTCTTCCATTTTTTTCTAATTGCCTTCATTTTTAATTCACTTTTTAAATACATTTCCTCTCAGTCTGTTACATTTACCCTTGGAGGCCACTTTAGTGACATTTTAAGATAAGGCAAAGAGAAAACGTTAGTACTTCTTCTCATTACTGGTTCTGTGTTTGCTTCTACCTATGAGAAGGTGAATAGCCCAGAGGTAACCAATGATCTAGATAGCACGAAGTTTCCTGTTTAAAGGATTCTCCTCTGTGCAGCTCTTCCTCTTTTCCTCCAAGTCCAGGTCATGGATAGTAAAGTATTAGACAATGCTTTCAAAATGTGTCAAGCAGCTTGTGCTAAGTAAGATGCAATGCCATTTCTCCGGGGACCAAAGATCACTTTTCTACTTTGCCCAAAGACAAAAAGAGTAGCTATCTTATTCAGATATTTTGTTTTCATCCCCTTTGTGGTATCTTCTGTGGGAGGCAGGAGGCGGGTAATGTTTGGACATCTTCTCTGTGCTGGGCACCCGGCTGGGTTGTTTGTATGCATGGTCTTACTGAATCCTCCCAACTTTGCAAGGTCGTTTCATTGGTCCTATTTCACAGATGAGAGAACAAAGGCCCAAGGTGTTAAATATACTGTAGAAATTCCATTTAGCTTTAGTGTGCACAGTCCGCACTCTGTGACGCTGTCAGAAGAAATCGCATTTACTATGGTCCGAATGTTCGTGTTCCCTCAAATGCCTACATTGAAACCTGAAAATCCGTATGTTGAAATGTAATAGTGTTGGAGGTGGGTCTTTTGGGAGGCAATGGGTCATGAGGGTGGGGCCCTCATGAATGAGATTAGTGCCCTTCTAAAAGAGGCTCTGGAGAGCTGTGTTGGCCCTTCCACCCTATGAGGACACAGCAAGAAGGCACCATCTGTGAAGCTGAAAGCCAGCCCTCACCGGACACCGAATCTGCTGGCACCTGGAGCTTGAACTTCCCAGCCTCAGAGCTGTGATAAAGACATTTCTATTGTTTACGAGCCACCCAGTTTATGGTGGTTATAGCAGCCCTAATGGGCTAAGACAGCATTGTTCTACTAGTGACTGACGATGGCTGACTCAGAGGACACAGGACCTGGCCCATATGTGCCTAGTAAGGTAGGGCTGGGGATAGAGGATTTGAACTGAGTCTAGGATCTAGAAAGATCTTCATACTCAGAGCTAGAGGCAGCCAAAGCTTCCGCTGGGAAATTGAGCACCAGGGAGGGCCAGTCTGGAGTATCCACCAGGCAGGTAGAGTGCTGCGGGGCTGCTGCTGCTGCTACTACTGCTCCTACTGCTAGCAGCAATCATTCACATTTAAATAGAGCTTTACTTTCATAAACATTATTTAGTTGATTGTCACAGCAACATTGTGAGCTATTTAGGACAGGTTTTTATTATTTCTATTATAGGGTTTTCTTCCCTTTTCCTCCCTTTCTCCCTCTCTCATTCTTTCCTTCCCTTTATAAACAGTTTCTGGGTCAGCCTCATTCCAGACATCATTGTAGGTGGAAAGGACAGGACAAGGGACAGAGGAGAAGAGAGGCTCGGTGTGGACATTACTTGGAAACGCAAGTTGTTACAGTTTCATGCTTGGAAACCGTATTGATGGGTGCAACAAGAAAGGTGTTTCTGCTGATTACACGACAAAGAACAGATATAGGCTGCGTCTTCCCAGCGCTTTCCCCCAGCTCTGTTGCGGCAGCTTCACTAGTATTTTCTTGGGAGCAGATGTGAGGTCTAGACCTGGGGAGACCTTTGGCTCTGACTGTAGGAGGCACTCTGGTTTCTGCCCCTGCCACAATAACAGCCATAGCTGCTGCTGGGGGACCCGAGACTGGAACAATAACCACCAGCTCTGCACGCGATGCCCCGTGTAATGGCCACTCACCGCAAACATTAGAATGTTATCCTCTGACTCCACATTTTAAACCCTGGCAGGAAACGCCTGCTTTATATTTGCTGTTATGTTTAATGATTTGTAAAATCAACAGCTACACAAATCACTACTCTGCCAGACTTGGGTTGTGATTCCTTTTTTCTGTGTCCACTGCCTGGCCTTGTTACCTTCCCTGAACAAAATATTTTTTTCCCTAGCTGTGTTATTTCTGAAATCAGATGAAGGGCTGCCCAGGAAAGCACTGGCAGGCATTTCTGTGACCTCTCCAGTGCTTTCCATGTGTGCACCTCTTGAGAGCTTACCTCTTATGTACACATTAGGAAGTCACTGCATTTTGATGACAGCTGTGTGGAAGAGCCAGGGCAGGCTGTAATCTTCCCTCTTTTATAGAGTAGCAAACCGAAGCTCAGAAGAAATTAAGTGGTGTGGCCGGACGATGGCAGATCCAGGACACAAGGCCAAGTCCTAAATCTCAGTCCAAAGTGGTGACATTGTAGAAGGAGCATGGACTAAAGAGGCCTGGAGCTCAGAGCTGTGTAGACCTATTTGCCTCCTGCACAGATCTGGGCTTGCATCCTAGCTCTGTCATTTAAATAATGGCTATTTGTGCAGGCCCATTAGCCCCTCTGAGCTTCAGTTTGTCATCTGTGAAGCAGGACTGACAACACGCACGCATGGGTGGATTATGTGGTCAAGTCAGCATCAAAGACAGAACACAGAAGAGTGGCAGGTGCAAGGCAGTTTGGCAAATGCTAGTGCTGTGTCTTGCCTTCAGATTATTAATTCTGATACCCCAAATACCCAAAAGTTTAGTGAAACAAGTCACAGTGCTAGAGTGCTGAACCCATTCTTAAATTATTCATGGGGATACAAATTTTTAGAGAGAAAGAGACGGTTTTGAATTTAATCTGGAAGTTGCTCAAATTCTGAATGAACTCAGAGCTATTTAGGACCCAAAGTGGGTTTGGCTATGCCAACACAAGCAACAGCACCTCCAGCCTGTGATGGTTCCCAAAGTGACTCCCATTTCGGATAACACCGCGTTCCAGATGGGGCTCCTGGCAGGCAGAACTCATGGTATGGCCTTTCACCCTCTGCTTGGTCCCACTCGCACTCTCAGTCAGTTGCACCCATGTCTCCATGTACAGCTCTTGCAGGCTGGTGGGTGGTGCAGAAGTGCGCTTGTATCAGTGGACTTGCTTTATGAAGGGCCCCGAGGAGTCCCCCAGCTCTCAGTTCTCTGCCTCATCCCACAGTCTTCAGTGTCTGCCAGTGCAGCAAATTCCACCTACCACAGCTATTTTGACAATTGGATAAGGGGTTAGGAAAGAGAAAAAAAACAAAAGAAATGAAAGAGGACAAGAGAGGTAGGGAGTTAAGTGAAGGCATTCTGGAACTAAAATAGTCATGAGACCCATATATGTTTGTGTGTGACCAAAAAGGAAATTGAAAAATAAAGATCCAAGGCAAAATTTTTAAAGAAAGGCAATTGCTTTGAAGAACCACACTTACTTGGAATTGTCAGTCCTTGTAGATGTGTGAGGAAAATCTGTCGAGACTTTATACCTGGTATTCAAGCATTCACACTGGCTGGTAAAAGGCAAGCTTGCACTCCAGGACGGATGCAGCTGCTAAAATGAGTGCGCTGCTCTTGTGTCCAGCCCGGGGAGACTTCTGATTTGGAGGCTTGAGGATCAAACTCAGTATGATGTGCTTTTGAACTCAGACGCCATTTAAGTGCAAAGCTCAGAGGCTCTATGCTATTGTGAAATAATAGCATAACGATTCAAATAATAAAAAATAAGTGCATGCCTTGGTTTGTGTGTATTAGGATACAAAGTGAGCTAGGGCTGCTGACCTGGCAATTTTAATAAAACAAAAATGTATTTGTCCTCTGCATCTGGGAATATCAAGCATTTATGTTCTACAGGAAAATTGATCTGAGATTAGCTTATTGGAATGGATGCCCTCTGCAGTTCTAGGCCATGCTGTCAATGACTGTAGATGATGATAGAGTAGAATGTCTGGGTACAGGCAGGTGTAGGTCCTATTTCTTCAAAATCCCTTCTTTAGTTTGGAACTAAGGAATTAAAGTAATTGACAGTAAAAAAAAAAATTTAAAGTGGGCATATGTGGATTTAATCATGATAAAATAAGGGTGTGATTTCATTTAATCTGTTCCATTCAAAAAACACTTGGGGTACTCCTGAATGTGTCAGGTATGGTGTTAGGTGCTGGGGTATAAAAAGAGGTCACAGACATGGCAGTGGGGAGGGCTACCTATGAAACACTTAGAAATATTTAATTAAATATTGAATTTTTAGTGAGTAGCTAAGATCTCAGGAAATGAAATGAAAATAGCCAAGGGTCAAAACGGAAGAGGAAATTGACCCCCAGAATGACAGCACCACCTTGTGCCCAGGCATCCTGAGATAGGGGTCAGAGGGTGCAGTGATTGCCACCTGCTCCGTTGGGCCTTGGGCTGCAATGCTAATTCAGGGAGAATAAGTGACATCCTGGGCTGATGCACAGTGGGGAAACGGATTTCTTATCTCTGAATGAAGCCTCATGAGAAGATGAACTAAAAATAAACCCACCTTCCTTCATTAGGAGATAAATGTAAAGATTATTTACAACCACATATAGTGTGTAAACCTTGATGGAATCTGGTTAAGAAATAAAACAAAAACCAAAGTACAGAAGACCCTAAGACCCTTTGTGGGCCATTGGGGAAATTGAATATAGACTGGATAGTAGATCAAACTAAGAATTTTTTGTTAATGTTCTCAAATGTAATAATATTGTCAGAATATTCTATTCTTAGAATTTGCATACAGAAGTATTCAGGGTTAAAATGTTATGGTGTCTACAACTTTCTAGTGGTTCAGCAAATATGTATACAGACAGTTGAATGTATAGATGAGACCATTATGACAAAATGTTAATCATCCAGGGAGTGGGTATATGTGCAATCATACTGTTCTTCCTACTTTTCTGGAAGTTTGAAAAATTTTGAAATAGAAAATCAGAAAATGAAGGAACATTGTTTTTCTTGATCTAGGTTTGGGGATGAAAAATAACCTCCCTGAGATTTTGTAGCTGTAAACCTATCCGCATGAAGATTAGAGGTTGACTTTATTCTTTCTACATGACATGAGAATCCTTGGCCTGAGAAAATAACACAAAAGTAATAGAGACTGGAGATACTACTGGATGCCTGGCAGAAGGAAACACAAACTGCCTGGAGGCACAGATCCTCAGCTGAGAGTGCACAGTACATCCTAGGTGAAGCCAAACACAGTAGGCATGCAATCCAAAATTACAAAACAGGAAGAGAGCGCTAAGAGTTAAACGTGAAAAATAACAGGATCCAATCCTGAAGGATGTTTAAAGATGTCAAAGACGTCTTGGAATTGGAATAAAACATGCAAGATAAGCCACAGAACTTTTAGAAATAAAATGTAAACTCACTGAAACAAAAAAAAAACCTGATCAGATTATTAAGTGAAATGAATAATCGGTGATGTGAAATGTGAAACTGGGAAAATTACACAGAATGCATTGCAGAGCACAGAAGAGATGGGAAGTACCAGAGCGAGCCTGGGACACTGTGGACAGCGAGATGATCAAATGCACATCTAACAGAACTCAGTGCAGAACAGGAGGAACGCAGAGCACGCAGTGTGCACAGAGCCATGGCCACTCAGATTCTGTTATTTCAATGCGCCCAAGGAAGGGTCTGCATCTCAATATGTGCTAATGAAACAGAAGAACTCCAAAGACGCACTGTTAGAAGAGAGAATAGGTAACAGCTGCAGTTAGAACAGTTAGAAGGACAGCAGTGTCTGCAAGAAACAATAGTAGATATAAGAGACAGAATTCTATACCTAGGAAAACCATTGTTCAGTAATAATACAAAAATGAAATGTTTTCATTTACTTAGAAAATTAAAAATTTACCCAATGTGAAACAAGAATAGACAAACATACTTCTACCATTAAAGCCATTGTATTAGTAGTTTAAATTTGTTCCAAAAACAAATTACCTCTCCCAATCACCAGGCCTAATGGCTTCTGTATGCAAGTTCCAGCAAATAGTTAAGGAATCCAACATCCCAATTTTGAGAGAGCAGAATTAACAAGAGATATGAACCAATTCATTTTGTGTGCTTTACATGACCTTTTATTAAAACCAGAGAAGAATAAAAAGTTATATACCTCTTTTATGTATATAGACTGAGACATCTCAAATAAAATATTAGCAAATCAAATCCAGAAACATGTATAAAAGTGTAGGCTGACAAAGGTGGGATTATCGTGGGAATGCGGAGTTGTTTGCAACTAGAAGTATAGATGTAACTTATTAAATGATTAAAAGAGAAGAAAGCATACATCACTTTGAAAGATACAAAGAAGAATTTGGCGTATTGCACATCATGTCAGGAAGACTCAGTATTGGAAAGATGTTTGTGTTTGTCTCAAATTCAAAGCAATTCTATGAAACATTTTCCAAGGGTTTTTTTTTCTTCTGTAATTTAATAAGCTGATGGAGCAGTGAAAGGCTCAGAATATTGTTCCTGTTACTAGGGCTGTGTAACAAATGACCTCAAAGCTCAGTGCTGCAAAACCTTTACCTTGTAACCCTTATAAAATCCTTGAGGAATCAACTTTGGAGGATATGTCACTTACGTTAGATCTGGGCAGGGACTGGTGGGGACAGCTCATTTCTGCTTTCCTTGGCATCAGCTCTAGGACTTGCAGGCTGCTGGCTGGGATGATCTAAGTTCACTTTCACTCATGTGCCCAGTGCCCTGGCTGGGAGGACTGCACTGGGCAGGGGTGGGGGTGGGTGGTGCTCCTTGGGTGTTTCCCTCTCTGTAGGTCATCTTCCCACACTGTCAGGGTGGCTGGACTTACATGTCAGCTCAGGGCTCTGAAGGTATGTGTCTCGAAAGAGCCAGGCTGAAGTTGTATCCTTCTGTGACGTAGCTTTAGAAGTCACAAACGCATCATTTGCACCACTTTGTATTGGGTGTTAGTCAAAGGACCCTGCACAGATTCAAGGGAAGGGAATATGCACCTGCCTGCTGGTGGAAGTAGTGTCAGCAACATGTGGCGTGGACATCATGTGTATGGATGAGTGTGAGTGTGTGTGTCTAAAATATAACCTGCCACAAATATTCCATATAATTTGAAGAACAAGGATGTATTCCATTATACCCCATGAGATGATAAAGTTGAACCAGTTTGGAGGTATCGTACTGGTACATGGGTAAAAGCCAAAAATTGGAACAGTAGGTAGAGCCCTGAGATAAGCCCAGTCACATAAGGGAGCTTCTTTATACCAGTGTGGAAATGTGAACCATTGAGGGAAAGATACACTATTAAATTACCAATGATGAAGTGACTAGGGACTAAGGCCTGGTAATTGTCCAAGCATGTGGAGAAAAATAGGTATCACTACACCTTACTAATAGTAATAGTCATAGCTAACATTGATGGAATATCTAGTATGTGCCAGGTATTTTGCATGTGTTATTTGTAATCCTTATAAAATCCTTGAGGAATCAACTTCAGAGGTCACTGTCACTCACATTAGATCACAAGGATGGTGAGTTATGGAGCTAGGATTTGAATCCAGATCTGTGCGATCCACGTGTTTTGTACCTTCCTTTACCTCAGATGTTTGTTCTTGCCCTGGGACTTGTCTAACATTGTTTATTTCCTGAAATCTCTTTGGTCTCAAACACTTGCATCAATTCGCTTTACCACATTACCTTCTGCTCATCTTTGAATCATGGGCTTAGTCATCAGGCCCTGAGGGAGTTGTTTCTGACCCTTGTCTTCTCCAGGATAGAATTTATACCCTCGGCCCCATTCATTTAAACCTGTGTCTGTCATCCCATTCATGACCATGTGGGGGATAGAAAAGCGGGATTCACATGCTCTTCTCCTCCCCAAAAGGCAAATATTTGCCTGTCAGAAATAAGATAAAACTGTCAAAGGCATACAAAATCACTGTTTAAAAATTAGTGTAAATGTTAAAACAGCAGTAACTATTCTGTTAAATAATAATGAAAAAGCAATATTAAAAAAACGAAGATTGAGATCAAGAAGAGAAGAGCACTGAGCACTTTGGTGTCACGCAGGTTAAGATGACACTTGCAGGACGCCGTCTCTGTGACGCTTCCCTCTGTTCTCGGAGCCTGGGGACAGGGTTTCTCACTGTCAGCACTTGCCCAGTATTGGGTGCATTCTTTCAGTCACGGACTCTGTGGCTCTTTGTGGCTCCTTTCTTGGAAACTGTAGTTATTTCAAAACAATGTCAGACTTAAGGTCTGTTTTTTTACTCCCAAGCAATTCAGTGTTTTCTCTACTGATTTATCTCCCTTTTCTACCAGAACTGCCTTTCCCCTCAGTGGTTCAGAATGTCAGATAAATTGGGGGAGAGAATGCATAGAAGAAAGACCCCAGGCTGAGAAGATAGAACCTCATCTTTTCCTGAAGTTCATGAAGATACTCTTCTATTCAGCAGTTTCCCCTTAGCCACAGCTTTGCTTTCTGTGGTTCCAGTTACCAGCAGTCTGAAAACACTAAGATATTGAGAGAGAGAGAGAGAGACCACATTTACCTTTTATTACAGTATATTGTTCTATTTTATTATTAGTTATTGCTGTTAATCTCTTTCTGTGCCTAATTTATAAATTAAACTTTATCATAAGTGCACATGTATGGAAAAAAACATAGTATATATAGGGGTTGGTAGTATTCCTGGTTAATGCCTGTGGATAAAGGGGAATATTGCCTTTTGCATTTCGTGTGCCTTGATTTCACACTAAGATTGTTGGCCGGGCACGGTGGCTCACGCTTGTAATCCTAGCACTTTGGGAGGCCGAGGCGGGCGGATCACGAGGTCAGGAGATTGAGACCATGGTGAAATGCCGTCTCTACTAAAAAATACAAAAAATTAGCCGGGCGTGGTGGCGGCCGCCTGTAGTCCCAGCTACTCGGGAGGCTGAGGCAGGAGAATGGCATGAACCCGGGAGGCGGAGCTTGCAGTGAGCCGAGATCGCGCCACTGCACTACAGCCTGGGCGACAGAGCGAGACTCCGTCTCAAAAAAAAAAAAAAGATTGTTAATTGCACCGAAGTAGATTTTGTGCATGATTTGAGGTAGGGATCCAATTGCATTTTCTTTCATATGCATAATGAATAATTGTCTCATTCCTTTTAGTTTGCAATTGTAGCTCTGTCATAAATTGAATTTTAATATACTCACAGCTGTGTTCCGTGACTTTCTTCTCTGTTTCATTGGTCTATATTATTCACTGCATCAAACCCACAGCACCTTAGTTACTATAGTTTTATAAATGTGGTCTCTCTTAGGGCAGTTCCCCCAGTTGCCTTGACGACCATAGTCCCTGCTATTGATCTTCATAAAAGTTTAGCTATTTCTGAACCTTTGTCTGTCTTTATCTGCTAATAATTAGCTTTGTAAGTTGTGCAAAAGTCTGTTGGAATTTTGGTAGAGGCTGCTTTAAAGAGAGATAAATTGGGAAGTATTTATGTTTCCTATCCATGATCATGAATATTTCTCTCAATTAATTAGATATTTCATGTATTAAAATATATCATGAGGCCGGACGCGGTGGCTCACGCTTGTAATCCCAGCACTTTGACAGGCCGAGGCGGGTGGATCACGAGGTCAGGAGATCGAGACCATGGTGAAACCCCATCTCTACTAAAAATACAAAAAATTAGCTGGGCGTGGTGGTAGGCGCCTGTAGTCCCAGCTACTCGGAGAGGCTGAGGCAGGAGAATGGCGTGAACCCGGGAGGTGGAGCTTTCAGTGAGCTGAGATTGCGCCACTGCACTCCAGCCTGGGCGACAGAGCGAGACTCCGTCTCAAAAAAAAAAAAAAAATTATATATATATATATATATATCATGAAAAAAAGATATCCTCAATATTCACAAAGATACTTCCCAAAAAGATGACCAGTGTCTTTCAATGGCATTTAATATTCTCCATAAAGATCTTGTACATCTTTTGTTAGATGTTTTTCTTTGGTATTTTTGTTATTGTTGCTACGGAGAGTCATAAGTTTATCTTTTCTACTGTTTATTACTGGTTATAGAAATAGCATTGACTGTTGCATATTGATTTTATGTCTAGCAATCTTGCTAAACCCTTATTAATTCTAATAATTTAACTTGATTCTTTTGACCTTTTCATGTGCAATTTTGTTTCTTTTATATCCTTTTATAACTTTTTAGTTTTTCATTTTACAGTTCAGCATTAAATAAAAGTAACAGTGGATATTCTTGTCTTACTCTTGCTCTTAAAGGGAATGTTTCAAACATTTTACTGTTGAATTGTTTTTGAAGCAGTTTTTAAAAAACCTTCTATTAGGTTGATCCTAGTTGGCTAATAATTTTTATCCTTAATGGATATTGAATTTTATTAAATTCTCTAATTGCATCTATTGGGGTAGTCTTGTGAGTTTTGTCATTTATTCTGTTATACCACAAGTTACATTAATAGATTTTTAAATGATACATCAATGTTGTATTCCTAGCATAAATCCAATTTGGTTATACTTTATTTAGTTTTTTATACATTTCAGATTCAATTTTAAAAAATTACTTTCAAATCCCTGTTAGTGAATAAGATTGACTTGAGACTTTTTCTTTCACATATCGTTTTTGTCTAGCTTTGGTATCAAAGTTTTGCTGAACTTATAATAAATTGGCAAGTAAATTCTTGGATAGTTTAAGTCAAGTATTATTTGCTCTCATAATTTGTTAGAACTGTCTGGTAAAGTTGTTAGGCATGCTGTACTCTTTGGGGAGATATTTAACAATTAATTTGCTTTATTTAATAGAGTTATTCAGGTTTTAATTTTTTAAAGTAATTTCTACAATCATATTTTATCTAGGAATTTGTCCATTTCCTATCTTTTTATTTTTTGGCAAACAGTTATACATAGTATTATTTTTAGGCACTGTAACATGGAGGTATACCCACTTTGCTTGCGTCTTCTCACTTTTTTTTTATCCTTATAGCAGCACCCCACTTCTTACACAATTTACTGTATTATCTGGTTCCCATGTTGCTAATAAAGACATACCCAAGAGTGGGTAATTTATAAAGAAAAAGAGGTTTAATTGACTCACAGTTCCACATGACTGGGGAGGCCTCCCAATCATGGCAGAAAGCAAAAGAGGAGCAAAGGCATGTCTTACATGGCAGCAGGAAAGAGAGCGTGTGTAGGGAAACTGCTCCTTGTGAAACCATCAGGTCTCATGAGACTTATTCACTATCATGAGAATAGCATGGGAAAAACCTGCCCCCATGATTCAATTACCTCCCACCAGGTCCCTTACACAGCACACGGAAATTATGGGAACTACAATTCAAGATGAGATTTGGGTGGGGACACAGCCAAACCATATCAGATGATTACTTTCAGTTTTTCTTATTTTATAATAAAAGTGCTTAGGAATATAAACTTCCCAAATACAATATTTTATCAGCATACCACAAATTTAGATATATAGTATTTTCTTAAGTTAAATCTTTAGTAGTTTTTCATTTTTATTATGATTTATTAAAAATGTTACAAGAAAAATAATAACAAAAAAACAGTATTTGGCATTGCTGTGGCTTGTCACTGATTTCCAGCACAATTGTACTGTAGTCAGAAACTGTGATCTGTAAAATATCAATTCTTTGCCATTTGTTACAACTTGCTTTGTGGTTTTTTAGGTATTTAATTTTTATAAATTAAATGTTTCATGCATTAAAAACATTCTATAATTCTTGGTTAAAATTCTCTATTTATGTTTATTTAGTTAAGATTGTTTATGAGTTGTTCAAATGTTCTCTACTGTGGCCAACAGCTTTTATATAAGAATGTGATTCCTATCAAGATTTGAAGACACAAAAACACCTTTGAGAAACTTTCTTAGTGACTTCCAATTGTCAGCATGGAAAGTGTCCAGAAGTCTATGGGAACTTGTCAGCATTTGGCATTGTCAGTTTTTAAAAAATATTTTGGCCTTAAGTGTGTTATTTTAATTTGCAGTTTTCTAATGCAAGTGATATTGAGAACACTTTATATGCTTATTTGCCATTTGTATATTGTCTGGTGAGTTATCTGTTCAGATATTTTGTCTACTTTTTCCTCAGGTTGTTTTCTTGTTATTGAATGTAAAAGTTCTTTATATATTCTGGATACAAATCTGTAATTAGATATGTGGTTTTCATATATTTTCTCCAGGTTTGAGGCTTGTGTTATCAATCACTTAATAGTATATTTTATAGAGCAGAATCTTTAAATTTTAATTAGTCCAAACTAAATGCTTTCTTTCATGAAACTGCTTCTAGTGTTGTAGCTGAAAATTTATCACAAAATCCAAGGAAACAAAGGTTTCCCTGTAAGAGTTTTTTAGTGTTGTGTTTTTCATTTAAGTGTATGATTCATTTTCAGTTAATATTTGTGAAAGGTGTAATGTCTGTGTATAGGTTCTTTTTCTGGGATATGGACATCCAAATGTTAAAGCACCATGTGTTGAAAGGACTACCCTTTCTTCACTGTAATTACCTTTGGCCCTTTGTCAAGTATCAGCTAACTATATTTATGTGGGTCTATATCTGGGCCCTCTATTCTGTTCCCTATTGTTCTACTTGTCTTTTCTTTCACGAGTATCATGTGGTATTGATTACTGTAGCTTTACAACAAATCTTGAAATTGGTAGTGTTAAGTATTTCAGCTTTTTTTCTATTTTATTGTATTGTTTGTTGTTCTAGGTCTCATCTTTTCATATAAACTTTAAAATCAACTTGTTGATTTCTACAAAATAACTTTCTGAGATTTTGATTGGAATCATGTTGTGTCCATAAGTCAAGTTGGGTAGAATTAATACCTTAACAATATTGAATTTTCTGATGCGTGGATACTGAATATGTCCCTGGTTATTTAGATTTTCTTTGTAGTTTTTTATGTATAGATTCTGTACATACTCTGTTGGATATATACCTAAGTATTTAATTTTGGGAGAGGAGTGGGTTATTGGAACAGATATATTAAAAAAAATCTTGAATCCCAATTGTTCATTTCTCATATATAGGACAGCAGTTGACCTTTATAGGTTAACCTTATCTCCTGTGACCTTGCTATGCTCATTTATTAGTTCCAGAAGTGTTGATTCTTTAGAATTTTTTACATAATCATATCATCTGTGACTAGAAATAGTTTTATTTATTTATTTATTTAGTTAGTTCCTTTCATTTATTTCATGCACTAGGTAGGAATTCCAGTATGATATTAAGTAGGAGTGATGAGAGGGGACATTCTTGACTTTTTCCCAGTCTTAGGCCGAACAAGTTCAATTTCTCACCATTATGAAAACTATGTATTTTTTGTAGACATTTTAACAAGCTGAGTAATCTTGTTAAATATACAGAAACTAAGGGAATTTGTTTATTAATTCTAATAGAATTTGGTGGCATCTTTTGGGTTTTCTACATAGGAGGTTATGCCATCTGCAAACAGAGAATTTATCTTCTTTTCCAATGTGGATCCTTTTTATTTTTTTTACACTGTCTTCCACAATGGTTGAACTAATTTACATTCCCACCAACAGTGTAAAAGCATTCCTATTTCTCTGCAGCCTCTTCAGCATCTGCTGTTTCTTGACTTTTTAATAATTGCCATTTTAACTGGTGTGAGATGGTATCTCATTGGGGTTTTGATTTGCTTTTCTCTAATAATCAATGATGTTGAGCTTTTTTTTCATATATTTGTTGGCCTCATGAATGTCTTCATTTGAGAAGTGTCTGTTTATATCCTTTGGTTTTTTTTCTTGTAAATTTATTTAAGTTCCTTGTCAACTCTGGATATTAGACCTTTGTCAGATGGATAGATTGAAAAAATTTTCTCCCTTTCTGTAGGTTGTCTGTTCACTTTGATGAAAGTTTCTTTTGTTGTGCAGAAGCTCTTTAGTTTAATTAGATCCAGTTTGTCAATTTTTGTTTTTGTTGCAATTGCTTTTGGTGTTCATCATGAAATCTTTGCCTATGCCTATGTCCTGAGTGGTATTGCCTAGATTTTCTTCTAGGGTTTTTATAGTGCCGGGTTTTACATTTAAGTCTTTAATCTATCTTGAGTTAATTTTTGTGTAACGTGTAAGGCAGAGGTCTAGTTTCAATTTTCTGCATTTGGCTAGCCAGTTCTCTCAGCACCATTTACTAAATAGGAGATCCTTTCCCCACTGCTTGTTTTTGTCAGGTTTGTCAAAGATCAGATGGTTGTAGGTGTTTGGTCTTACTTTTGAGTTCTCTATTCTGTTCCATTGGTCTATGTGTCTGTTTTTGTGCCAGCACCATGCTATTTTGGTTACTGTAGCCTTGTAGTATAGTCTGAAGTTGGGTAGCATGATGCCTCTAGCTTTGTTTTTTTGTTGTTGTTGTTGTTATTTCTTTGTTTTTGTTTTTTTTGTTGTTGTTGTTATTTCTTTGTTTTTGTTTTTTTTGCTTAGGATTGTCTTGGCTATTCAGGCTCTTTTGTGGTTCCATATGAATTTTAACATAGTTTTTCCTAATTCTGTGAACAATGTCAATGATAGTTTAGTGGGAATATCATTGAATCTATAAACTACTTTAGGCAGTGTAGCCATTTCCACAATTTTAAGTCTTCGTGTCCATGAGCATGGAATGTTTTTCCATTTGTTTGTGTACTCTCTGATTTCCTTGAGCAGTGGCTTGTAGTTCTCCTTGAAGAGGTCCTTTACTTCTCTTGTTAGATGTATTTCTAGGCATCTTCTTCTCTTGGTAGCAATCATGAATGGGAGCTCATCCATCATTTTATTTTTAACATTTTAAAAAAGTTTTTTCATATAATTCTAATCTCTCTGGTTACATTACCTGTCTATGTGTGATGTCTACTTTCTTCATTAGTGCACTTAGCATATTAATCTTAGTTACTTCATCTTCCATATCTAACACTTCCAACAGCTGTGTCATGTCTGAATCTGGTTTCAGTGCTTGTTTTGTCTCTTCAGACTGTAGTTTTTCTCCTCTTTGGTATGCCTTATAATTTTTTGTTGGAGCCTGGGCATGTTGTATCAAGTAATAGGAACTCAGGTAAATAGGCCTTTAATGTGAGGATTTATGCTAATCTGGTTAGGTCTTGGGCTGTGTTTTATGTTTGTTACGACTGTAGTTGCCGGAGGCTTCAAACTCCTCTAGTACTCTTGTTTCTATATTCTCTTGTCTCTGGGCTTCTTTAAGTACTCTTCCTCAGAGAATGTTGCTGTGTCTTGCTGCTGTTTCAGCTGTAGTCCAGTATTATCATTCTTGAGCCTTGATGATTTGTTGGTAAACTGTAGGGGGTAGGGAGGGAAACATTCTGTAATCTTATGATTAAGTCTCATTCTCTTCCTGGACCTGTGTCTCTGGTCTATGGGTTTCACAAGTGTTTTTCCATTAGTATTGGTTTTTATTTTCTTTTGGCCTTGGCAGGAAAGGTGGAGGCGTCTAAAGTGGCAGGAATTCCCTTCCCCCCGGTGAGATAAATCTTTGGTAAAGCCTTTTCCTGTGCACTATAAGCCTTTGTTAAGGAGAATGCTCTGGGCACATTTCACAATGAGTTTCCCTGACCCTACCCCGCCAGTGCTACCATGGGATCTTTCTGAGATCATCACCATGCAAACCTGGTGAAGTTCGTTGTGTTAAGATCTGTGAAAGTGTGGGGATTCCTCTAAGACTGTGGCCCCAGGAGTTTCTCACTCTCCTGAGAGTCCGCATCTAGCCTCCAGCAATTCACCTAACTTCCTAATTACATGTTTCTGCCAGTTTTTTTGGCTTCAGTGGCTTCTGCTGAAGCCAGATCTCAGCTCTGACTCTCTGGATTTATCATTTTCTGCAGATTTCATGGTGGTAGTTTTCTCTGCCAACTTAACCTCTTTGGTGGATTCAAAAAAGTTGATTTATAGTTTTTTTTTCATTTGTTATAAGGGTGGAAGTGACCACTTCCAAGTTCTTCACATTTTGGCCTGAAATCATAGTTATCCCAGCGTGCTTCTGATTGGTGTTACCATGCTATACCTTTTCCCATCATTCTACTTTTATTATATTAAGTCGTTATTTGTATGGTGGGATTCTTGTAGGCAGCATATATTTGAGTCTTGTTTCTTTATCCAGTCTTAAAATTGCCATAATTTAATTGGAGTGTTTAGACCATTTATATTCAATGCAATTATTGTTGATGGCTTGATTTAAATTTCCTATCTTGCTATTTTTTTGCTATTTGTACTTTAAAAAATTTTATCTTGGCCAGGCATGGTGGCTCATGCCTGTAATCTCAGCACTTTGGGAGGCCAAGGCGGGCGGATCACAAGGTCAGGAGTTCAAGACCAGCCTGGCCAAGATGGTGAAACCTCGTCTCTACTAAAAATACAAAAATTAGCCGGGTGCGGTGGTGGGTACCTGTAATCCTAGCTACTCAGGAAGCTGAGGCAGAGAATTGCTTGAACCCAGGAGGCAGAGGTTGCAGTGAGCTGAGATCACACCACTGCACTCCAGCCTGGGTGACAGAGCAAGACTCTGTCTCAAAAAAAAAAAATTCTCCTTAACTGCATTCTTTTGAGCAACTGAGTGTTTTTATTCTTATTCTAATAATTCTCATTTGTTGGCTTAGTACCTAGAACTCTTTGTTTTCATTTTATAGATCGCTTTAGGTTTTGTAGTATACACCTTTAACTTAACACAGTATAACTTGAAGTGATACTATTTCACTCAAATGTAGTATAAGAACTCATGAAAAAATGCTTACATTTCTCTCTTGGTTTTTGTGGTATTATTGCAATATATTTTAAGTCTCCATGTGGTATAGACTGTACAATCCATTGCTATTATTTTTGCCTTGATCAATTCTTTTAAAGGGATTTAAATTATAAGGAAAACTTATTTTATATTGTTGCAATATACAAGTTACAATTTCCAGTTTTAAAAATTCCTTTCTTTAGATCTAGATTTCCATATCATATAGTTTTTCTTCTCCCTTCATTTATTATTTCTTGTAGTGCATGCCTACCATTTATTAATTCATCAGGTTTTATATATTTGAAATATATTTGTTTTGTCATTATTTAACAACAATATATCCATTGATTATAGCATTCTAGGTTGACAGCTTTTTTTGTTAGCACTTCACGGATATTCTTTTACTATTGTATGGCTTGTATGTTTCCAGTAAGAAATCTGGTGTCATTCTGATCTTTGTTTTCTGTATGTAATGTAATGACCAGGAGTATTCTCTTAGATAACGTCTCCCCAGTGGAAAAGGGGTGGGAACTCCTGGCCATAATGGAAACAAGATCAGAGAACCTGCTATAGCAGCCCTTGCTTCCCATCTAATATTATCACCAGGTTAGTCCTGGGATATTGGGATGGAAGGCAAGGTGTCAAAGGCACCAAATGAGAGCAGAGAACAGAATAGTCAAGGTAAATTCACATATATAGAGAGAACTAGGACTTGAAGGGGCACAAGGAGGTAATATGAGGTGCTAACACAAGACAGTACATATAGGTGCCCAAGTGCACAAATTGGGATGGAAAAGAATGATAAAACATTGAGACAATTTGGATAGGACTGTATACTGCTCTTTTAAATTTTTATGTGTTTGTATGTTTTTTTTTTTTTTTTTTTTTTGAGACGGAGTCTCGCTCTGTCACCCAGGCTGGAGTGCAGTGGCGCAATCTCGGCTCACTGCAAGCTCCACCTCCCGGGTTCATGCCATTCTCCTGCCTCAGCCTCTCCGAGTAGCTGGGACTACAGGCGCCCGCCACCACGCCCGGCTAATTTTTTTGTATTTTTTAGTAGAGACGGGGTTTCACTGTGGTCTCGATCTCCTGACCTCGTGATCCGCCCGCCTCGGCCTCCCAAAGTGCTGGGATTACAAGCGTGAGCCACCGCGCCCGGCCATGTTTTTTATTTAAATTACTATTTTGTTCCAAAGAAAGATTTAAAACAGCTTAATACAAAATAATTTTTTTACTTGGCAAAAATCATGGCTAACAGCAAATATAGTTAACATAGCAAGACTAGAGGGAAAGATATTCTCAGGATGCTTCGCAGTTATTAAAATGGGACAATTCAGAACTTTGACAGTGATCAGTGAAGAACACTCTCCCTGAGACCAAGAAGCATGTTTACTTTGTAGATGATGTTCATCAGATTAGAAGTTCCCATTGAAGCTGCAAAAATAAAGAGTGACTGTTAGCTATGAGTTTCATCTTTACTAGTGTAGCTTCAAAAGTTCCTATGAGACATGAAGTCAAAGTTAGTTGGGGTGCTCACATATTTTCCATAGTGTTTTTCAGCTTACTCCCATCAGCTGATGACAACTCTGGATGAATGATGTTGCGGAGCACAGGAGAGGCAATCCTAACTTGACATGAATATCACAGCAGCTTCGGTGCTGTGTAGTCTCTCCTACAGGGCTGAAATCATCAGTCCATGCTCAGTTTCCATGCTTATGTGTAAATCCACAATCAGTTTCCTGTTTCCTTGACCTTGCTGGTGAATTATGACTGATATGGTTTGGCTCTGTGTCCCCACCCAAATCTCATATTGAACTGTAATCCCCATAATCCCCATGTGTTGAGGGTGGGACCTGGTAGGAGGTGATTGGATCGGTGTTCTCATGGTTGGATTGGTGTTCTCATGATAGTGAGTTCTCATGAGATCTGATGGTTTTATAAGGGGCTCTTCTCCCTTCTCTACTTACTCTTCTCCCTCCTGCCACATTGTGAAGGAGGTGCCTGGTTGGCCTTCTCCCATGATTGTTAAGTTTCCTGAGGCCTCCCCAGCCATACAGAACTGTGAGTCAATTAAACCTCTTTCCTTTATAAATTACCCAGTTTCAGGTAGTATCTTTATAGCAGTGTGAGAATGAACTAATATAATGACCTTCTAGATCTTCCGGTTCTCTCTCCTCTCTTCCCCAAGAGGTATCGTTAGAAACCCCTCACCAGTTCAAATCACTCCACTGCTCTAAATCTTGAACAAACCCTTCTTGGCTCCAGGTCTCTTCATTGAGTGCAAATATCTCAGTGTATCTTTAAAATCTTCAATGATCCAATTCCTTGGCCCTTTTCTAACTCTATCTCTGAACCCCATGCCTTGTGCTCTCAGCACATCTGAAGACACCATTGGCCAGCAAGCCTCAGGATTTATGCTATTTCCTCAAATTCCTTTCTATCAAATTCCTTCTCATTCTTTAAATCTGGGGTCTAGTCCTTCCTCCTTTACGAAGAGTGCTCTGCCATGTCGTCCCCAACTAATGTGTATTTGTCCTATTTCTGTGCTTACTAATTGAACTTTTATGGGCAGTTAGCTTCTGTTTAATTATTCCTCAATTGCCATTACCTGTGTAATATTTGTTCTCTTTCTCGATCATAATTTTGTGCAGTAGAGTTTTCTTCACTATACAGAGTTGATCTTTGAAGGCAGTCACCTAGGCTTCTAAATCAGTGAGAGGAGCCCATAAAAAGTGCCGCTCCACCTGTGTTCAGATCACCTGAGATACTAGTTTAAAATCCCCATAATGATGCTTTTGCACACCTAAGTAAAGGCACTTTAGAGTGGGAAGATCTAAACAAAATGAGGCTCTTCATGTGGCACAACCCTCAGACCCTTAAGGCAAGATCAATAGCTGAAAGGGGGATGACGCTATTTTTCAATAAAACATATTTTCTTCTAAAGCCAGGATTGTTACCCATTATCCTGAAGACAAGGAAAAAAACAACGATTTTTCTCAGGACTGAGAATCTGGTAGATCACAGTAAATCCCGGAAACATTATAAATACCTTGTGTATGAGTCAAGACTCTGTTGCAAGTGACAAAAATAAAATGTATATGATTATGATTGATTGTTTTTAAAGGGAGTGGTATTTATTGGTTTACGAAGTCTAATAGTCAAAGTGCAGTCTCTAGGCCATTCAGAAATAGGAATTCCTCCTGTTCTCAGCTCTGCTTTGCTCCGTGTTGACTTCATTCATTCATTTAATATATTTTTATTCTGTTATTTCTTGAACACTTAAATAATGCATCATATACCAGGCACTGGTGTTACAACAGTGAACAAAAGATTTAAAATGTACTGCCCTTCCTAGAGTTTATATTCTTTCCCAGGTAGCTTCTCCCTGTTTCAGACCCCCAGGCTTACGTCCTGCCAGCTTGGCCTTCTTTTCTACAGACAATTCTGTGCTTGGTCTCATTTGTCACCTGCCTCTCTGTAACCAACCACCATGGCCAGTGGCATGCCTGGCTCATTGGTCAATCGTTATTTCAAGCACCAGCCCCTCCCCACATCACAAGGTCACTGGGCAGGTAGAAAGAACAGCTGGTCTTTCTGATAAATCTCTAAACCTTCACTTAAAGGTGGTCTGTGTGATCCTTAGAATTTCCCATTCAAGCTGAATAGAGTGAATAAAAACTTCATTATCTGCTATAATTATGGTCATAGTAGTAATAGGAATAGTGATAATAAGCAATTATTGACACAATATATTAGTCAGGGTTCTCCAGAGAAACAGAAACACATATTCCTATATCTCTATGCATAGATATAAAAGGAGATTTATTATGAGAAATTGGCTCAAGTGATTATGAGGCTGTGGAATCCCATGATCTGCCGTCTGTAAGCTGAAGATGCAAGAAGGCTGGTGCGTAGCTCCAGCCCAGATCCGAAGGTCTAAGAATGAGGCAGGTTGATGGCGCGAATCAGATGCTAGTTCCAGGACTGGAGAAGAGATGTCCCAGCTCAGGCAGGCAGGAGACAAAAGGGGCAGATTCCTGCTTCTTCTGCCTTTTGTCCTCTTCAGACCCTGAGTGGATTTGTATTGCATGACACTCACACTGGAGAGGGCAATTTGCTTTACTGAGTTCACCCATTTCAATGCCCATATCATCTAGAAACACCCTCACAGACACATCCAGAAGCACTGTTTCATCTGGGCACTCTGTGGCCGACTAAATTTGACACATAAAATTAACCATACTTACTACCTGCCAAATCCTGAGCTAAATGTTTTAATTTAAACTTCACTTGGTCTCATGAAGTATGTGTTAATAACATTACCATTATTTATTAATGTGTCACTTGGACAGGTACACACTTGCCCCAGCTCACACAGCTGGTGGATGTGGAACAAGGATTGGAATCCAAGTCTGTGGGACTTGACACTCATAGACTTCACCGCTATACTTAGATTTCTGGATTTTCCTTAACATATGAGAAGTCACCGTACATAGTGTTCTAAATGTAGAAGATGCTTATTTGGCCTTGGTAGAGTTTTTAAGGAGATGTTGGTATCACAGAATAAAACAATAAGATACTGATCTGTTATATTTTATAAATTGCATTATTTTTGAGGCAAGGGTAACAGGTGCAGCTGCCAAACACTCTCATCACACAAATTCTTCCCCGTATTCCTTGCTGCAATTGTGCAGGGAGAAAACCCTGGGGTGAGAAGATTTTACCTAAACCAACATATCTAGTTGCATAAAAGGCAAGCAAACTAAAAAAAAAATTCTTTTTATTGAAATCAGGAATTTGAACAGTGTTTTTCAGGCTGGAAATTATTGAATCTCAGATTTACTTCTGTGATAGAATAAACTATTGTCAAACTTAATCATTTGAAAATAATCACCCTCTGATTGTAATAAGCAATTGTTTTCAAGAAGAGAAAAGATGTCACATTTAAAAAGTATATTGTTTTGTTTTCATCAAAAATTTGGAAACTATAACTTCAAAATGTTTAATGTTCTGAGAAAATCTTGGTAACATAATGCTTTTACAGTCATCTGAAGATGCACAAAGAATGACTATTATTTTTAAC
The DNA here is from genome assembly GCF_009828535.3 of Hylobates moloch. NCBI lineage: Eukaryota > Metazoa > Chordata > Mammalia > Primates > Hylobatidae > Hylobates > Hylobates moloch. Next base: position 3,636,655 of record NW_026652288.1, read on the forward strand.
TCAAATGATAAGAACATAATGGCAAAAGGGATGAGTAGAAAGTCATTGAAATACTAGTGTTTAAATTATAGAAATTATTTCTTGGAACTAAATACTGGTGTTTAAATTATAGAAATTATTTTCTTGGAACTATGTGGCAATTTTACTCTTTTTCCCCATGTGTAGTACCTAAGGATTTAAGTGTTTTAATAAGCTGCAAGTGTTATCAATATTTTATTAAGCTATGAATGCTATAAACCAGTAAGTATGAATACAAAAATGGGTTCATTATTATCAATTATTAGCAAAACTGACTTTTTAGTTGAAATTGCAGAGCCAAAAACTGACCTAGAGATATCTAACATTTTATGTTGATATGGAGGTAGGTGCTATGTAGATTGGAAGGGATTATCATGGAGTGCAGAAGAAAATGGAAACCATTTTAATTAGAACAAAAGAACAGAGCGTCTGGAAGAATAATATCACACCATGAGCTGCATTTTTTTCTAGGCACATTTCCAATACCAGTAACACAGGAAAGCAAACTTTTCAATAAATTATTGATGAATAAAAAATAAAGTGTGATTCTAAAGGTATAAAAGTAGTGATTTTGAAATAAACATAGCAGACGTCAGACACTTCTTCCTGCAATGGCTTCTCTCCTTTCTGCTTCTCTAAGCTCGTCTCCCATCCCTCTTCCCCTCTCCTTGTTAACCTCTCTTGCTTCTCTGTACTGTTGACTTTGGAAATACCAAGATCTTCAGAACCTCCGAACATCCCAGACTGTTCCATTCTATCCCTGTGCCTTTTTCTCTTGCAATTCCATCTGCCTAGACTGCTACGTACATGCACCCCTGCTGCCTTCTCCCAACTCCCTGCCTCCGATGTCCCTAAAGTCTACCCGAATTGTTACTTCATTCAGAAGCTACTCAGCCCCTGCACACCCTCTCCCTGCCCCCATACAGTTAATCCCATCCTCCTCCATACCACTCTGTGTTATGTTGCCCACGTGATTCACGGGGACGTGTGGGCACGTCATGTTGTCCACGTGACCCATGGGGACGTGTGGGCACATTATGTTGTCCATGTGATCCACGGGGATGTGTAGGCAGGTCTTTTTGGAGGCATGGCCATGCATTTTCCACTTCTATATTTCCCTCAATGGATGGTGCCAGATCACACTAAATTACCCAAATGTTGGTGGAATGAATGAACAAGTTCCAATAATTACCTCTGTCCAATGGTTGCAACCAAAGGGGAACTGAAATGACACCCCCATCCACAAGCCTTCCCTCAAGGACTTCAAATACACTAGCTTCAGAGTGCTGTAGATGGGCATAGAACCAAATCTGAAACGTTTACCCAGAAAAGGCAGCCTTTAGACATGGCTGTTGATGTTCTATTACTCCTCGACTATTGAATGACCTATGGCACCTGTTTTGGAATTTCCAGAGCTGCCCTGCTCTGAAGGAATCATACTAGTGAAGGTGCTGGACCTCAAGACATTTTGGGAGCCCTTCCTTTCAAATCTCTGAGTCCATTTATAAATCTTTTCTTTTCTCCGACCACCCTCCCCTGCCACACACACACCAGCTTTGTTATTTTTTCTTCATCCCAAGCAGCAGCGTATTCTGGCTTGGGCACTGTACTTTTTCAGTGAAAATTATTTTGATTTATGTCTTAATCTTTTCAAAAATTACCTTCAAAAAAGATTCTTTCTTATACTGAAAGAATGTTAGAAACAGCATTTTGTTGTGTCAAGCACTGTTCTAAGGGACACAATTAATTATTCTAGCAACCTTTGAGGCAGTTGCTACATTTTTCCAATTGCACACACAAGTACACTAACCTGGGAGGGGTTTTATCAAGGTTCCAAGTTCAGGATTTGAACCATGCCACTGGCTCCAAAGTTGGCGTTTGAGGACTGCACCAGGTTGGTTTTCTTGATTACCTTGAAAGTGAATTCAGAATGATGTTCCCACAGTTGCTATGAGCCACAGTAGCATCTCGGCAATTAATCTATGGCTTACCAAGGTTTCAGAGCTTCCCCATCTGATACCTATAGAGACTCTGGCACAGGATAGAGCATAAACCAGGAATATGCTTCATGAAGGTGCTTTGCTTTTGACCTTCTTTATTACATTTCAGAATGGATTTTTTTTACTCTGTTTCTCTGTTTTCATGGGCTTTTCACCCACTGCTCCCTCAGGGCTGACCCACCTGATGGATACTTTGTCCGTTTCAATTGCTTTGCTAATACATTTTATGCCTGCACCATCTCCAGTGAGGGAAGTATTTTGGTGGCTTACCAAATGTTTCTGTAATCTAGCCTTCCCATTCCACACCTGCTGTTGATGGAAAAATGGAGTGTCAAGAGGCATTTTACCCCAAACATATCAGCTACATCTTGTCCCTAGGTGGGCTTTATTACTTTCTCACGTCTAACACTTGTTCTTTTGGTTGATAGAGGGTGTAGCCTGTCACATAGGCATTCTTCTTGGTGGTGTTGAGGGAAGTCCAATGTAGTCGCAGGAGACAGCGGTCCATGAGGTCTAGTGTTGTGACTGTGTGCATCTCTGTGTGTGTGTGTGCATCTGTGTTCACGCGTCTCTCCTTCTCTGTGTATCTGTGCATGTGCATCTGTGTGTGCCTCTGGGTGTATGCATCTCTGTATGTATCTTTGTGTCTTCATCTGTCTCTTTCTGTATGTGTGCATCTGTGTGTGTGTATCTCTCTGTGTGTCTGTGTATGTGTCTGTGTGTGCATCTGTGGGCATTTGTACCTCTGTGTCTGCCTGTGTGTATGAGAGTGTGTGTGTGTGTATGAGTGTGTGTGTGTGTGCATCTCTCTGTGCATCCATGTGCACGTCTGGGGTCCCCTGCACTATCGGAAATGATGCTCTCATTTGCTATCTGTCTGACACTTTGCTGCCAACACACAGTCAATCCTCCTTTTATGTGACTCTCTTTTGTTCAGTCAGATTCTGGAGAACTTTAAACACTGTCTTTGATTAAGATTCAAGATATATCAAGCCTTTGCTTATTTCAGTCCTTATTAAGACAATTTTCTGGTGAACTGTCTCACCACAAAAAGAAAAAAGGATCTCAAGGTGAATGAAGGTGCTGCAAAGAGAATGTGGCTGCTTTTCTAGCTCTGTTTTACCTTTCTCTCTCACTCCATGGTGGAAAGTACCCAGATCTTTTCACGATGGAAACCCTGGGCATCAGAATTTCATGGTTCTAATCCTTGTTCTCTCCCTGGATTCTTGTAATTCCAGAAAATCACTCCTTTTCAGAAGGGAGCTAGTCAGGCTGCTGTTCCTCTCCCGTGAAATATCAATACAAGAGCCAAGGAGAGAATTGGTGGATTGAAGCTAGGAAGTGTCAGTTGTGTTCATATTAGATGGTGAGCGGTGGGAACTGAGGTTCTTGACCAGAGGCTTTATGCGCTTTTGTTCATATACACTCTGAAAATACTTTAGAAATATTATGTACCCATTTATGCATTTTTAGATTGACTCCTAAATAGTTTTGTCATAATTTCAAATACTTGCAAAGCAATTAAGTTCCAGGGTCTGTAACTATTAACATTTTAAAATATAATTTTTATTACTTGTATACAGAGTAATCAAGATACCATAGAGATTTGATATCACCAGTTGATTAAGTCACATGAACATGTTTTTCATTAATTAGAAATATTACATGCTGTTTCTCCTTGAGCTCATAATTCCATTCTCTTTTCTGTAGAGAATTGTGTCTTAAAACAATATTTTAAGGAGCAAAGGTCATTTATTGATTACGCTGTCCTATGTCTTTATGGTAAAAACATACATATACACTGATTTTTAAAAATTCTTTTGACTAAAAGGCTGCAAGTATTCAAATTCTTTTGAATTCAATTATCATTATAATCATTAGCACAAAATAGATAAAACAACTAAAACATATTGATTTTATCAATTATTAAATATAGAAAGAGTGTTATTGGAAATGCCTCTGTTAATTGATAGGTCTCTGATCTGTCTATTTTCCCCCTTTTAGGTCATGTATTCACGTGTGCTATTACTTACTGATAGAATGAGATCTATTTTAGCATCAACTCCATTCTTATTTTTGTTATAGATATTAAATATGATGAATGCTGTTCCGGGAAGTAACCTGATGAAAATAGAAGTTATTTCGTAGGTGCTATATACCTCTCTGAACTCCTTAATTAGAAGCTAAGAATTATGTAATTGATGTATTATCAAAGATATATTATCATAATCAATTAATTAACATCTCAATCAAATCCTCCTTCAATTTTGTTGAAAGCCAAGATGCAGAAAATATCTTGCAACAGGACTTCTTGTCTGATAATTAGAACCAATCGCTTTCCCTGTGTAGAGGATCAGAGCTGCTCCTTGTCTGGCAACTGTAAGGTTTCCCATCCCAGAGCAATGCACCCTTGCGAAGCTCTAGGGGGAGGGAGGCAGAGGTATGCTTTTGTCCTGGAAGTGGGAGAAGGCTTTCTGATGGACCTGACAGAAAAGGAGAGCCACAGGCTCCATTTCAAGGGAATAAATATTCAGAAAAACTACTTAAAATTCAAAAGTTTGGGAATAAATTCCCTTAAAAGTATCTATGCCTGTATACACCAAGGAACGTCTGTAGGTCATCTTGGTTTTACATCCAAATATCTCAGAGTTATTAAAGAATACCAGTGCCTAGGTTCCACCCCTAAGGACAACAGTTTCCCTGTTTGGGGTGGGGCCAGCATATGATAAAATGCTCCCCAGTTGATTTTAATGTATTTCTGGGGCTGAGAACCCCACTGCAGAGCCTAAGCTCTGTGAGGTTAAGGACCTGGCTCTGTGGTTCAAATGTGCATCTTTGCTGACTCACACTGTCTCTGTTGGATAAGGAATGGGGAATCAAATTCTGAGGATCAGGAAACAGGCATGTGCCAGGGATTCACACCTAAGGATTGGGAGGCTCGTGGCCAGGTAAGTGGTCAGGACTCCGGGAACCCCAGGAGGTCAACAAGTCTAGTAGGAGAGACACCCATGCTTGCAGCAGGACAGGAGCCTGGGGCATCCTGGACCTAAGGCCTTTGCTGCCCAAGGTCTTCCCAGGGGCCAGGCAAGCCAAGTAGGCTTGACCTGCCAAGAGCAGGCTTAGCAGCTGATTGAATCCAAGGACAAGAAAGAAACCAGTTTTACTAGCAGAAGCGGTTCTCAGAAATTGCTAGGTAGGAAACTACCTTCTCATCTCGTGGTCCTAGGAAGGGTCTTTATTCTGGGATGTGAGAAGTTTGTTACTGGTGATGTCAACTTTAACTTTGAGATTTTCTGAGATTTCAAATATTCTGTCTGACTGCCCTCATAGAACACTTTCAATGAATTAATTAATCAAAAACTTGTCTCCTCTGGCCTGATGCTGGGCTGGGCCTCTCTCACGGGGTCATATGCAGCAGGGCTCTCCTCCACGGAGGTGCTTCTCCTTGCTGCAGGGGACCCAGGCATGACAGTGCTCTGAAGCAAGGGAGGCCATGTGCCTGGATCCATCCTCCTTGTCACGTCTCCACTCTCTCCATTGTCAGATGGAATCCACAAACGTCATGCTCATCACTTCCCCACAAAAACCCAACTTCTTTTCTTCTCTTGCCTTTCACTGAACACATCACTTTATAGCATTAAATTGTGAATCTATTATTTATTTATTCATTTATTATTAAATGTCTCTCCAGCTAAAATTCTAGCATCACAGGGCAAAGGCTTGGTTCTGTTCATTGCCTGAACTGAACACCTACCCAAGAGAGGGTGGGGTATGTAATAGGCGTGTACATGTTCCTGGAAGGAAGGAAGGGAGGCAAGAATGGAGGGAAGATGGAACCTTTCTCTTGCGAATAGGCAGGGAGAGGGCTGCCTGGCACTGTGGGTGCCACGTTGCCATTGCTGGGTGGAGGAGGGAATCTCTCTTGGGAAGAGGCAGGGAGACGCTTGCCCGGCACTGTGGGTGCCATGTTGCCATTGCTGTGTGCTGAGCCTCCTGCCCCAGGTATCTATGTGTTGAGTTTCCTACTTAGAACTAGCAGAACTGCACTGAGGGAATTTGTAGGAATCTTCTGTTTTCTTAAGGGCTCCTTGCTCATCCTCGGGTCAGGTGGACATACAGTGCAGGCTTTTCGGCAGGGTAGGAAATGCTGAGGGTAGGCAGGGTCCCTACTGACCTCCTGAGGTGAGGCTTTCATTGTCTAAAGACTCCTTCCTTCCTGCAGACACTTAAAAATCAATACATAACTGTACATATTTATAGACTACCTGTCTATAGATATTTCGATACATCCATACAATGTGTAACCATGAAATAAGAGTATTTAGGATATCCATCACCTCAAACATTTATCATTTCCATGGTTGGAAGCATTCCAAATCTCTTCTAGCTATCCTGAAATACACAATAAATTACTGTTAACACTAGTCACTCGATGGCACTATTGAACATTAGAGTTTATTCCTCCCATCTAATGTACTTTTGTACTCATTAACCTCCCTCCTTTCTTCTCTTTTCCCCGCAACCTTCCCAGCCCCTGGGAATCACTATTCTTCTCTCTACCTCCCTGGATTCACTTCTTTAGCTTCTGCATATTATTGGGAACCTGTGGTATATAACCTTCTGCGCCTGACTTACTTCACTTAACGTAGAACCCCCAGGCTCGTTCATGTAGCCGCAAATGACAAGATGTCACTATTTTTCATGGCTGAATAGCACTCTGCTGTGTATATGTGCCACATTTTCATTATCCCTTCATCTGTTGATGGACACCTAGGTTGATTGCATATCTTGGCTATTGTGCATTTTGCTGCGATGAACACAGGGTTCAGGAATCCTTAAATAAGCTGGTTTCCTGCAGATGCTTTGCTGCCCTGCTCATTCCCCAGTTCCCACCTATCCCTATCTTCCTCTCCCCGACACATCCTAAGCAGCTTGAGCGGCCTGGATGTGGGGAGAATCAGCCATGTGACTCATTGCTGTCATTTAGCTAATGCTGTATGGTATAACTATTGTGTGGCAGAGATTTTTTATGTTTGCTACCATCAGGTTCTCCACACCCACCATGAAGCCTGGCTTCAGAAAGACACCTTGCAAGGGCTTAGAGGAAGAACAGGCTGCAAAAATTAGCAGACTAATGATGCAGCATTAGGTGTTCCATTGTTTAAGGAGCCGCCTCCACTTCACTTGTTACCATCCCCAGGAACTGGCATGTGCGTGTAATGACTCCTGTGGGTGAAGGAGTGGCACACATCTGGAACCCCTGCAGTAAAGGGTATGAGACCCTCAGCACTGGAGAGTGGCTTCATTCACACTGTCTTGTGCCCAGAAACAGTTATGTCTGTGGAGTTTGCGTTTGCCGTGCAATGAGGCTTCCCTTTCAGGTTATAAAATAATTAAAAACCCTTTGGCACCCTAAGGAAGGGATTGCTGGGGCTTTGTTATGGGTTGTAAGAAACCCAATCAGAGCAGAAACTGGTGCTGGCATCAGGCCACAGGGAGCTCAGTCCTCGGCACCGTGAGGTCCCAGGGAAGCTTTTGGTGTTGGGCATTCTCTGACTACCCAAGGGCTGCCTCAGCACTGCCACATTCACTTTCTGCATATTTTGACTTCTTTGATTTTCCACCTATTGCATATTTTTTTGAGCGAACTCTGAGGATAGGTAAGGACACAATTATCTAGTACTAATATTCAGTAGAAAAATCACACTTGTTCCATGACACAAGGCATCCAGGTGACAATACCTTGATTACTTGGGAACACATTTCTGAAAAATAATTTTTCAAATGAATCAAATATGAAACACATGATTGAACGTTTTCCTAGGTAACAACCTCTCTTGTAATCAGTGTGGGGCTTAGTAGGCCTCTCCAGCAACTGTGGAATGAAAGCACTGGGCATGCTCTGTTTCTGACACAGTTTGAATGAATGTCCCATGAAGTCCTGCCTGTGAGGTTAAGCGCCTCTCTGTGCACCAATTCTGATATGGTTTAGCTGTATCCCCACCCAAATCTTGTCTTGAATTGTAGCTCCCACAATTCCCTCGTTTGGAGGGAACTGGTGAGAGATAGTTGGTTGAATCATGGGGGTCGTTTCCCCCTTACTGTTCTCGTGGTAGTGAGTAACTCTCACAAGCTCTGATGGTTTTATAACGGGAAACCCCTTTTGCTTGGCTCTCATTCTCTTCTCTTGTCTGCCACCATGTGAGACATGCCTTTCTCCTTCCGCCATGATTCTGAGGCCTCCCCAGCCACGGGGAACTCTGACTCCACTAAACCTCTTTCTTTTGTAGATCGTCCAGTCTCAGATATGTTCTTATCAGCAGCATGAAAACAGACTAATACAAATTCTAAAAGCCAATGCAGTACATGATTATGTTTCCAAACTAGTAATTGCATCTTGAAGGGGTTTCCTTGTTATTTTTAAAACTGAGAGGATATTTTTATACCCAACATCCAGAACACTGGACCAAGGGTTAAAGATCCTATTTCATGCTGAACCTCAACAGTCAATCATCATTTTCTTTTTAACAGCTTTCATGAAATAAAATGCACATACTTTACAATTCAGTCATTTGAAGTGTCTAATACAATGTCTTTCAGTATTTTTATTAGGTTTTAAATGTATCATAAAACATATGTAACAAAATTTTCCATTCACCTATTTTTGTAGCATTAATTACATTCACAATGTTGTACAGCCACCACCACTGTCTAATTTCAAACTTTTTTATCATCCCAAACAAAAGTTCTCCATTCATTAAACAACAATTCGCCATTTCCTCCTCTCCTCAACCACTTCATAACCTCTGATGTGTTTTCTGTTTCTGTGACTTGACCTATTCTGGATATTTCACATAAGTGTGATCTACAGTGTTTGTCTCCTTGTGACTGGCTTATTTCACTTGGCATAATGTCCTTAAGCTTCATCCATGTGGTAGCATGTGTCAGAACTTCATTCCTTTTCATGGCTGAATAATATTCCATTGCATGCATAGACCATGTTTTGTTGATCCATTCATCTGCTGATGGACTCTTGACTTCTTCTACCTTTTGGCTACTGTGTGTAGTGAACTGCAATGAACATTGGTGTGCAAGCATCTGAGTCAGCCTTAATTTTTAAGGTCAGTAGTAATTAATACAAGAATAATAATCAAGGCTGCCCAATTTCAGGAGGACTGTCCCCTTCAGTTTGCTCCTCATTCTGTTGGCCCCTTCCTTATCCTGGTAGTAGGACAGACACAATTTTCATGCTCTCTTCTGAATATGCCCATCACCCCAGAACCCTTATCAACCAGTCAGCATCAGATGCAAGAGGAAACTTATTTGCAAGATTAGATAAGTCATAAAAATACAGAAGGGGCACCCAATCATGGTCTCCCTGAAAATTTCCTCAGAGAAAACTGTCACTTCCTGAAACTAGATAGATCCTAACTTCGGTTTCCAAATGCCCTGGTTTAGCTCTTTCTCACCTATAACATAATAATGGCTTTGGGGGAATCTCTTAGATGGTTGCAGTATGCTGTGTAGTTCTTGATGTACAATACCAAGAGTTCACTAAATCACTGACTTCCAAACCACATCACTACTGGACCGGCTCTTAAAATGTATAGCTGCCCAGAGATCATGATGAGGTAGCACTCAGGGATATATATATAATGTTATCTATGATTATAATTATCTTGTATATTATATAATTGTATACTTGCATATAATTATAAATATGTGATATATGGTATATATTACATATAAATATGAATATTACAGATAAATTTTAAATTCCTAATCTGCAAGGCAGCAGGAACCTCTTCCAAAGAACCATGGCCTTTTACCAGCGAGAAGTCCATTGGAGGTGGTTGCAGTGAGATGAGAATTTAGCGAGGAAATTCTATCACAGTCTCCTCTCTATCCCGTGTTTCAGATTGGTTATTAAGCAAATGGCTCCTCAGTGCATACTTGGTGCATTCATCCTCTGGTTCTAGTGCAGTTTATTCAAGTGAACACTGATTGACAGGCTTTAGGCGTGCAGCCCAGTGAGGAGCCTGGGAGGAGCACGGAGCTCACTCTGTCATCATTTCTCCCCTCCAGTAATGTGCACACATGACAGGCAGTGGCTGATGTCTCCTGCCAGTCATCTGACACCAGGGCTGTTGTCAGGAAAGAAAGGAGCTGTTTAGAGACACTGGCAGCTGTGGTTCCTGGAGGTGGAAAGTAGTTCCATGTATAACTGAGGGTAGCGGAATGTGACTGGAATCAGATGCCTCCAGATGTCTAGTTGGCTATTGCTAATTTCTCTTAGAATCAAAGACTGTGTTTAGGGGGACAGAAAAATAAGAATACTTCTGGAAATTACCACTGGAAAAAGTACCAGAGTTAAGGCTGGAAGTTCTAGATTTAAATTAAATTTCTGATGCGAATTAGCTATTCCAACTTATCTTCATGTGTTGATTCCGACTCTCAGACTGCATTTTAATTTCTTAGAGCCTCAGTTTCTCTCACCTGTAAAATGGGCATAATTTTATCTGCCTCATACCAGGTACAAGGACATGGTAAAAACCAGAGGGATAAACTTAGCAGAAGTGTTTGTAAATGTAAGACGAGGGGTTGTTTGTATTGCTGATTGCCATGAGTGCTGTGTTTTGAGGACAGCACGGGGGGATGTGTATATTAATCTCCTCCTCAATTATTTTTAAGTGTACGGTTGCCCATTGCCAGATACTTGATCAGTAACCCTCAAACCAGAAGCATGTCTGTCTTTGGGTCAGTAGTCTGTACCCTGAATTGGCAATCAGAGCGTCGCGACAGAACTGTGTATCAACACCACTAGTCTATTTTTCCGGTTCATCAAAGTTCCTCATTAACGTGAGTATCTGCCCTCTCCAGGGCAACTGTGGAAGTAGTTTTTGGGTTTGGTGGCCTTTGTAAGCCAATTTTTATGTGGCCATTATAGGCCTTTTTGTGATGTCCATTAGACCCTTCTAGAACTCATTTGTACAAGATTTAAACTATACAATGATGCTTATTTTCTTTTTTGGTGTAGATTTATTTTTTAAAATATTTTTGAGTTCAACAAAACTTGTTCACATTTCTCACTTGGTCGTAAACTCCCTTGAAAATTGTCTCACTTGTTTGCATCTCTTGCTTTCCCTAGTAGACCAGCTCATTAGAGTTAGGGGATTTTCGTTGATTGATTCATTCTACACGTTTTTATTCCAGACCCTGGGAACAGGGCAAGAGAGGTCTTGCTACTGAAGCCAAAGACAGTGCCATCAGCTATGAGGACAAAAAGTGGAGGAATGGGGTGGGTAGTGACTCTTGGTAGGGGAGGGAGTTATTTTAATTTGGGTGGCTACGGAAGGCCTCTCTGAGATGATATCAGCCTTGAGTAATGTTAAGGAGCCAGCCTGCACCTGTGGAGGTGATAGGGCGTAGTAGTGGAAGCAGCAGAAACTTGTTTGGCGGTTTGAAGAACAGAGCAATGAGTGATGGGGCCAGGGCCAGGTCGTGTAGGACCCTGTATGTTCCAGCAAGTCCTCGACATCTTGGTCTAGAGGTAACATGAAGACACTGGGAGATTTAGAAGAGTGATTGACATAATGCAATCTATGTCCTCAGAGAGTAAAAGAGTTGGGGCCGTGTCTGGATGAGAGATGATGGGGCCTGGAAAGGGTGACAATGGAGAAGTAATTGATGGTCAGGACGTGTCTGGGAGGCAGAGCTGTGGGGCTTGGTGATGCATTGGATAAAAGAGATGTGCAATATTTCTTTGTATGCATAGCAATTGGTGATTAATTGTCCTAGCCTGTTCCTGATGCTATAACAAAATACCTGAGACTAAGAAATTTATAAAAATAGACATTTATTCTTTTCATTTCTGGAGGCTGGGAACTCTACAATCAAAGTGCTGGCAGGTTATGTGTCTGGCAGGGACTGCCCTCTGCTTCCAGGGTGGTGCCTTGTTGCTGCGTCTTCTCATAGCAGAAGGGGTGAACGCTGCATCCCTGCATGGCAGAAGGCAGAAGGTTAAGAGCACCTAGTCAGTCCCCTCCAGCTATTTTATGAGGTACTAATCCCAGCCTGGCTTCAGAAAGCTTACAGGGCAAAGAGAGACAGAGGAATGGAGTTCTGGTAGTGTCTCCTTATAAGGGTGCGAATCTCCTCCTGGGAACCACCCCTCATGGCCTCATCTCAACCTAATTGCCTCCCACAGGCTGCACCTCCTAATACCATCACATTGGGGTTGGGGGTTACAGCGTCAGCATAAGAGTTCTGGGGAACACACTGCAGTTCATAGCAGGTGCTTCGTCACTGCAGCCCTAGGAAATAAGCACACTGGTCAAGCACAAGAAATGGGAAGTGGCCTTCATCTCTACCTGCAGCTGCATCTCGTTGCAGAACCTAAGCTGCATCCAGGAACTGAGCCATCAGAGGGCCCGGGAAATTTAGATTTTAGTCTTAGAACTCCTGAAGTAGTGGGGGTGGGGTGGGGGAAGACAGTGGGGAGAGATTAGTGAGTGCAAGAGTGCTGAGAGCCCAGTAGACAAGAGTCATCCAGCAAAACCCCACAGAACCATGTGAGTATTAACGCAGCTACGACGTGGGGAAGCTCCTGAAGGACATCATGTACCATGCACACTGTCTCAGTTTATTGCAGGACACGGTTGGTCTGTTGCGTTGAGACGTTATCTAGGCACATGTTCAGGCATGGGCACTTTTAAGATATTAAACATTTCGATTTAAAGTTATTTTTGAAAACAGAGTTTTACGTGTGTAAACATAAGCTCAAAAAATAAAGCAAAAACATTTTCCTAGTTAGCATATAAAGAATCAGTCATTCTTAAGAGGTGAAGATGCATCAGGGTTTTCTGGGTTCTATGTGAGATTTTCGTTTCTGAATAGGAGCAACAGGCTAAAATCATTATTATAACTTGGAAAAAAATGTCAGGAAGCCTGCAACCACTGCTGGTGAACCAGCTGTTGGGGCTGAAGTTAAAAAGTTACTTTAGGTTGCTCAGAGGTGAGGGAATTATGGCTTTGCAGAGTCAGACAATAGGGGGCATTAAGCCAGGGAGAGGCATTTGGAAATGTGCCCGTATGAGGAATGTCTGAGGATCTCACTTGGCTGCTGTAGCCTTGACTGCTTCACCTATGCAAAATGCTGAGCAGGTCTAGAGCTGAGACTGTATGCGGTGGATACCTCTACCCTGAGGCTGGCTGCACTCTGATTATAACAGCCCCACAGAGGTTGCAATCAAGTGCAAGGACGTCCAGGTGGACCGCGATGGGCTCTTTCCGTTTGGAGTCAGTGTTTCCCTGACTGTGGAGAAGCTCCTTGCCATGCGCGGCTCTTCAGACCACCTGGAAGTTAACGAGCCTCATTCAAGCAGTTAGTCCTTCCTCCCCTGCCCTCAGCCAGACGCTCAGCAAGGGGGCCTGGATGTGGGGCTCCTTCTCACCCACAACAGGGCAGGGAGGACACAGGGAAGAGAAAAGACTTACTCTCTAGAGACATGGAGAAAAAAGGAGGGCTTCCTCCTGCTGCTGCATGTCTGCTCCTCAAAGGCAAAACTTCTAGAGTTTGGAAGGTTTAAACATGGGGGAGATATCATCTTCAGTATGTTTGTATTAGTAGGGGTTCTCCAGAGAAATTGAACCAATGGGAGATACACACACACACACACACAAACACGATTGATTGTAGGAGTTAGCACATGTGATTATGGAGCTGAGAAGTCCCACTATCTTCTGTGTGCAAGGTGCAGACCCAGGAGAGTTGCTGGTGTGATTCAGTCTGGGTCCAAAGACCTGAGAACTGGGGGAGTGGATGGTGTAAATCCTGGTCCACGGGCAGAAGACCCAGGTTCCAGCTCAACAGGCAGGCAGGAGGAGCCAGGATTCTCCCTTCCTCTGCATTTTGTTTAGGCCCTCAACAGATTAAACAATGCCCACTTGTGCTGGGAGGGAATCTTCTTTACTGAGTCCACGAATTCAAATGCTAACCTCTTCCAGAAACACCCTCTCAGACACTCAGAAATGTTTACTACAGACTCCCATGGTCCAGCCAAGTTGGCACATGAAATTGAGCATCATGCTGTTTCAGGTGTAAAGTGAAATTATGGAACAAGAATAATTGTCCTGGGGTCTACACTGTGAGTTTATTTCATTCCCAGGATTAATGATCAAGACCGCACGTGAACAGAGCTGCCCAACTCAGAACACATCTTCATGTTCCACTGTATTAGTCTGTTCTCACACTGCTAATAAAGACATACCCAAGACTGGATAATGTACAAAGGAAAGAGGGTTAATTGACTCACAGTTCCACATGGCTGGGGAGGCTTCACAATCATGGCAGAGGGCAAATGAGGAGCAAAGTGATGTCTTACGTGGTGGTAGGCAAGAGAGCTTGTGCAGGGGAACTCCTCTTTATAAAACCATCAGATCTCATGAGACTTATTCACTACCATGAGAACAGTAGGGAAGAAACCACCCCCATGATTCAATTATCTCCACCTGGCCCTGCCCTTGACCTGTGGGGATTATTACAATTCAAGTTGAGATTTTGGTGGGGACACAGCAAAACCGTATCATTCTGCCTCTGACCCCTCCCAAATCTCACGTCCTCACATTTCAAAACCAATCGTGCCTCCCAAACAGTCCCCCAAAATCTTATTTCAGCATTAACTGAAAAGTCCAAGTCCAAAGTCTCATCTGAGACAAGGCAAGTCCCTTCTACCTGTGAGTCTGTAAAAATCAAAAGCAAGTTAGTTACTTCCTAGATACAATGAAGGTACAGGCAATAGTTAAATACAGCTATTCCAAATGGGAGCAATTGGCCAAAATGAAGGGGCTACAGGCCCCATGCAAGTCCAAAATCCAGCAGTCAAATCTTAAAGATCCAAAATGATCTGCTTTGACTCTATGTCGCATATCCAGGTCATGCTGATGCAAGAGGTAGGTTTCCATGGTATTGGGTATTTACACCCCTGTGGCTTGGCTTGGTACAGCCCCACTCCTGGATGCTTTCATGGGCTGGTGTTGTGTCTGCAGCTTTTCCAGGTGCAGGGTGTAAGCTGTCAGTGGATCTGACATTCTGGGATCTGTATCAGGGGAACCAGCCCCCAATATTTCAAAGTAGGTTCTTTTCTATTTTCCCTAAGTGTCAGCCAGTCTGAGAAATAAAGAGTACAGAAGAGAAATTTTACAGCTGGGCCTCTAGAGGTGACATCAACTATTGGTAGGTTCTGTGATGCCCCCTGAGCTGCAAAACCAGCAAGGTTTTATTAGGGATTTCAAAAGGGGAGGGGGGTACAAAGAGGGAGTAAGTCACAAAGATCACATGCTTCAAAGGGCGATAAAAGATCACAAGGGCAGAGCAAGATCACAAGGCCAGGGCAAAATTAGAATTACTGATAAGGTTCCATGTCCCACTGGGCATGTATTGTCTTGATAAACATCTTAACAGGAAACAGGGTTCAAGAGTAGACAATCGGTCTGATAGAATTCACCAGGATGGAATTTCCCAATCCTAGTAAGCCTGAGGGCACTGCAGGAGACCAGGGCATATTTCATCCCTTATCTTCAACCACATAAGACAGACACTCCCAGAGTGGCTGTCCATAGACCCACCCCTGGGAATGCATTCCTTTCCCAGGGTTATTCCTTGCTGAGAAAAGAATTCAGCGGTATTTCTCCTATTTGCTTTCTGCAATAAGAAAAATATGACTGTGTTCTGCCCGGCCCCACAGGCAGTCAGACCTTATGGTAATCTCCCTTGTTCCCTGAAAATCACTGTTATCCTCCTCCTTTTCAGGGTGCCCAGATTTCATATTATTCAAACACACATGTTTCACCAACAGTTTGTACAGATAACGCAATCATCACAGGGTCCTGAGGTGACATACATCCTCAGTTTATGAAGATGATGGGATTAAGAAATTAAAGACAGGCATAGGAACTTATAAGAGTATTGATTGAGGAAGTGATAAATGTCCATGAAATCTTCACAATTTATGTTCTTCTGCCACAGCTTCAGCTGGTCCCTCTGTTCGGGGTCCCTGACTTCCCACAACAGATCTGGAGGATGGTGGCCTTCTTCTCACAGCTCCACTAGGTAGTGCCCCAGTAGGGACTCTGTGTGTGGGTCTCTTACCTCACATTTTCCTTCTGCACTGCTCTAGCAGAGGTTCTCCATGAGGGTTCTGCCTCTGCAGCAAATTTTTATCTGTGCAACCAGGCATTTCCATATATCTTCTGAAATCTAGGCAGAGGTTCCCAAACCTCAATTCATGACTTCTATGCACCCAAAGGCTCAACACCACATGGAAGCTGCCAAGGCTTGGGGCTCACACCCTCTGAAGCAATGGCCTGAGTGCTACCTTGGCCTATTTTAGCCACAGCTGGGATGTAGGACACCAATTCCCTAGACTGCACAAAGCGGCAAGGCCCTGGACCAGGCCCACAAAACCATTTTTTCCTTCTAGACCTCTGGGCCTGTGATGGGAGGGGCTGCCCTGGAAATCCCTGACTTGCCCTGGAGACATTTTCCCCATTGTCTTGGTGATTAACATTTGGCTCCTTGCTACCTATGCAAATTTCTTCAGCCAGCTTGAATTTCTCCTCAGAAGGTGGTTTTTCTTTTCTATTGCATCATCAGGCTACAAATTTTCCAAACTTTTGTGCTC
The DNA here is from genome assembly GCF_009828535.3 of Hylobates moloch. NCBI lineage: Eukaryota > Metazoa > Chordata > Mammalia > Primates > Hylobatidae > Hylobates > Hylobates moloch. Next base: position 3,653,354 of record NW_026652288.1, read on the forward strand.
TGCTTTTCTTTTAAACATAAGTTCCAATTCCAAACCATATCTTTGTGAATACATAAAATTGAATGGTTTTAACAGCGCCTAAGTGACCTCTTGAATGCTTTGCTGCTTAGAAATTTCTTCCATCAGATGCTCTAAATTATCTCTCTCAAGTTCAAAGTTCCACAAATCTCTAGGGTTGGGGCAAAATCCCACCAGTCTCTTTGCTAAAACATAGAAAGAGTCACCTTTGCTCCAATTTTCAACAAGTTCCTCATTTCCATCTGAGACCAAGTTCCTTATTTCCATCTGAGACCACCTCAGCCTGGACTTTAATATCCATATCACTACCAGCATTTTGGTCAAAGCCATTCAACTGGTCTCTAGGGAGTTCCAAAGTTTCCCAAATCTTCCTGCCTTCTTCTGAGTCCTCCAAACTGTATCAACCTCTGCCTGCTATCCAAAGTCACTTCCACATTTTCATGTATCTTTAGAGCAGCACCCCACTAACTGGTAGCAGTTTACTCTATTATTCTGTTCTCATGCTGCTAATAAAGACATACCTGAGATTGGGTAATTTATAAAGGAAAGAGGTTTAATTGGCTTACAGTTCCACATGGCAGGGGAGGCCTCACAGTCATAGCAGAAGGCAAATGAGGAGCAAAGTCACATCTTACATGGCAGCAGGCAAGACAGCATGTGTATGGGAACTCACCTTTATAAAACCATCTGATCTCAGGAGACTTATTCACTATCATGAGAACAGTATAGGGGAAACCACCCCCATGATGCAATTATCTCCACTTGGCCCCACCTTTGACATGTGGGGATTATTATAATTCAAGGTGAGATTTTGGTGAGGACACAGCCAAACCATATCCACCAAGCTTCAAATGAAGGATTAATGTGGGTCCAGTGATGTCCCTCCAATTTGTAGAAGAGAAAACTGCAGTTGAAGAAGTTAAGTGTCTTATGGGTCTTATGACCCTCATAACCAGTGAGGGTCAGTCAGGAACTTAAAGCCAGGGTTTCCGCGTCCAAATCCTGCATTCTCTCCACCAGCTGCTGCTTTCTCTCCTGCATTCTCTCCTGCTTCTCTCCTGCATTCTCTCTCCTGCTTTCTCTCCAAATCCTGCATTCTCTCCACCAGCTGAGCTTATGAAATGGAGAGCAGCTCCAAACAAATCTGCAGCCACTGGCAGTTCACGTGGGTTTTGTTCCTAGTGGTTTGTTTGGTGATACGTATCTCCTGTGTGGGCTTGATTGTGAGCAGGGAGTCAGGCCAGACTGGCAGTAAGTCCTCGCTTCTGCTTGGTTAAGTATGAGCTCCCAAAGGAGGTGGGACTATAATTAATAGGCTTTACTGTGAAATAATTGTTATAAACCAAGCTGCTGGCAGGAAAACTGAAAGCAGACATGGCAGAAAATTCAGCCCCGGCTGTAAGTTAAGGGCTGTGCTTTGGTCAAGGATAGGCCGAGGTAAACAACCAGAGTGACTCAGCAAGTCTAGAATGCAGGTGTATAACTCCACTTGTTATCATAACCATGTAGACATAACATAGAGAAGCTCACCACCACAGCCATAACATAGGGAACGATTATCACTTTGGCTCTAAACCAAGTAAAAGGTATAATTGCCCTGTTGATACTGTGCAGGTGCTCACACCAAGAGAAAGAGAGAGAGCCAAAGTTGTCCGTCTTTGCAGATGGACAGGAGGGAGCCAGGACACAGCTCGGCTTGCTGGTGCCCAGAAAAAGAAAGAGTTAAGCTGATGACCCTGATGCCAAGGGAGAGCCAGCTGCTGAAAGGAGCCACAGCTGACTCAAGCAGCTGAGACAGGGCGGACAGTGTGAGAAAGCTGTTGATGAGAGCTGCTGCCAAATAAAATCATCTTTCACCTGCCTATGGCCAGCCCCTACCACCCCAGAGTTCTTTCTGCTCATCCACCCACTCCCTTCAGACCTCAGCATGACATTTTGTGTAGCCGTGAACCTGACACCGACCCTACTGTGCTGGACTGTATGGCTGGTGGAGGCATCACGCTATCCAGTAGCCATCCATCGCTGGGTTTGTTTCTCCTTCCAGTTTCTGAACACAGGATTTGGAGTTAGAAACTCTGGCTTTAAATTCTAGACTGACCCTCACTGGTTATGAGATGGTGTAAGTCACTTAACTTCTTCACTTGCAGTTTCCTTTTCTATAAGTTAGAGGGTTATCATGGGATAACCCTCTAATTTACAGAATTTAACCCGCATGTTAATTCACCTTCATGTTAATTCTTCATTTGATGCTCAGGAACCTTGCCTCCCAGTACCTGTGCTCCAGTGTTCCCTCCACTCATGTGCCACAAGAGCCAGCCACCAAGTCCTATTAGAAGCTGCATGTGGGCCAAGATCCACAGAGAGCCCTAGAATCAGGGAGTTGACGTCTGCTCCTGGGATCCACCTCAGTCCCCACCCTGTGTCCTCACAGTTCTTCTGAGGTCACTAAGACTTCCGAGTCTTGGTGTCACTAACCAGACTGTGCCCCTGAGGAAAGCACTTGGTATCGTGTATGTGTTTCCAAATGTTTGAGAAGTGAATAAATCAAATCCAATTATAGGCTTTCCTGCCAGCCATCCAGTTGGAACATGCCTGGAACACTGAGGGGATGGTGTGAGAGAGTGATGAGTTTGAGTTAACTGTTTAACCCATTCAGGCTTCTGTAACAAAACACCATGTACTGGTTGGCTTATAAAAAACAAAATTTCTGGCTTCTAGTTCTGGAAGCTTAGAAGCCCAAGATCAAGGCACCAGCAGATCTGGTGTCTGGGGAGGGCTTGTTCTTCACAGACAGTGGCTTCTGGCTGTGTCCTCACATGGTGGAAGAGTGGGGCAGCTCTCTGGGGTCCCTTTTATAAGGGCACTAACCCGATTTGTGAGGGCTCCACCCTCATCACCTCCCAAAGGCCCCACCTCTCAATACGCTCATATTAGGGTGTTAGGATTAGGATTTCAAATATGAGTTTGAGGGTTATGATTCCAAATATGAATTAGAGTTAGGATTTGAAATATGAATTTGGGGGGATATGTTCATGAAGAGTTCTTAGAGGACAAAGGAAATGAAGGCAGTGGCGTGGAGGGCACGAGGAACCAGCTGACCTGAGTGAGCTCTTTGAGTGAGGAATTAGGGAGGTGGAGTGTGAGTGAGAAGCCAGGGATGGGATGTGCTGCTCTCCCAACCATTCAGACCTGGCGTGATGCAGTGGGCAGTGTAGGTGGGAATCACAGGGGGACATGACATGCTGGGGAGGAGGGTCTGGATCAGGAAGACTGATGCCAGGTGGCAAAGCCAGGCCCGCCAGGGAGGGAAGACACCTGAGCCTGCAGAGTTGGAGCCCTGAGTCTGCGGATTTGGAGCCCACAAGCCGAGAAACAGGATGGAGGGAAAATCTTGAAAATTTATAGATATTTATAGATATTAGTAAATATAGTGAAACTGCCTTTTCCTAACATGAAGCGTAGTTGATGAATGTTTGTTTTGTTAATGGTGAAACTGTTCTACATTTTTCTCTTTTAGGATTCTTTCTGTATGGGCCCATTAGTCACTGTTTTATAAATCAACTAGACTCTTCTGGGAATGTAGATGTTCTTTTGCTGATTTATACAAAGGGCGGCCTTCCTGTGTTCGCAGGGATGATCTCAGTGCTGTTCAGGTTGACTTTAGAGAGTTCCCCCATTGCCAGGTTTTCAGGCTGAGGAAACAAGGTAAAGGAGGTAAACTATCAATTCTTTCTTTTTTATGGTAGCAGGTATTAGATTCGTTACTCAGGTTACAGGCTAAGCTAGTCTTCTCTCCCTTTTTCCTGTAGATCACCCCTGATTTTCTTGGTCAGTGACTGATTTTTATCAAGGTGAGGACAGAATGGATGCAGGGCTGTGGGCAGGCCACCTCTTCATGCTGGCATCGTCATCAAAAGGCAGCATCTGCGTGACTCCTGGGGGCTCCAGGTCAGCCTCTGGGTACCCACTCTGTTAGTCATAATCTCCCTCTGCAAATTTTTATTTAAAAAGCAGTAGAGAGCTCTTCAAAGTCTTCTTCTCCAGCCATTAAGCTGCCTCCTGTTTCATGCTGGCACTCAAATCGTAGCCACAGTTGTCCTTGGAATCGTGTTTTTGTCCTACTCATGGCTCTTGGAGGCATTGCTTTGTTTTTAGTTCCAAGCACAGTAAGGTAAGGAAGCCAGGAGATTTGCCTCACATTTCAACTCTAACTCTGGCCTTGGAGGAAGGGAAGGGGACCTGGAAATGGAACCCTGTGAATCAGGCCTTCCTGGGTCCCCTGTATCTCCCTTGAATCCAGAGTCAGCCTTTTTTTTTTGCAGAGCTCAAATCCAGCAGCAGTTCCCTGGAGCCAAAGGGAAAAGGCAACCCAGAGCTCCCAACACCCACTCAATCCTAGGAGCCCACTCACTCTTCTTTCTCCCAAAAATACACCTCCAGACTTCTCACCTACTTATTTCCCCAACTATTCAAACTGCTATGACTATGTTCTGAGGTGAGAGAAGTGGGAGGCCAGGGGGCTTCCTAACTCTCTGGATGCTGCCCTCAGGCAGGTGTGATGTGTTCTGTCCAGTCCTGTCCAGCGAGGCACTGTCCTGCTCACTGTGCCTGCTGCAGCCAGCTCAGTGTCACCCTGTGATCTTGGCACTGGCATCTGGTCTCCTGAGTTTTTGGCTATCCACTCGTTTTGGTTTGGATGGGCTGTGGGAATCTACTCCTGACTATACTTCCTTTGGGTAACATAACTCCCCCGCCTCTTGGCCTCAGCCCTGGCACCAAAGGCTGCCAGGGACCTACAGGGCTCCCCCATAGCCTACAGGACTTCCTTAGGATGGAAGATATTCAGATGCCTTCTGTGCCCAGAGGGCTCAGAGGCTAAATTTCTGTCTTTCCCTATGCTCAGCCAGCCTGTCATAACCTTAGCTTCCTCACTTGTGCTGGAGGCTTTCTGGAAACTTCCTTGAGCTGCAGGCATGAGTAGGTTCATAGTAGGGGCCAAAGAAACCAGCTGGTGAAGACTGTGGATGCTTTCATCCAGTGACATTTGGATGACGAGTGCAGACATATAAAGCAGGAAAATCATGCTATTTGGAGGAAGGAGAGCTGCATTCTGTTTGAGCTGTCACTCACCACAGCCCTGACCATGGACATACTCCTTCACCTTGTGGGTGGCAGTTTATCCTTCTGTGAAATGGAAGGGATGTGTTCTTAGCAGTATTGCAATAAGGACTAAAAATATAACTGGCACAGAGTAGGCATCCTCAATAAATGTCATTTCTTTCTTCTGTCTGCATCCTCAGCCTTTTAGTGTGTGTGAAGAAAAAAATGAGTTAATTCACGTGAAAGAATTATTTAAGCTCCATGAAATACTTTATATATCTTCCCAATTCCTGTTCTTATCACTAGGATCAGAAAACATGGACCATGTAAAGTGGCCCATGCTATCTCTATTGACAAAGGAAACCCTTGCACAAACCAGGAAGCGTGGAGAAGACAGGAGACAGGGATCCACCAGGAAGGGCGGAAGTGTAGCTTCAACACCCTCCCCTCAGGTCAATCTGAAATTCTGGATTTGGCATCTACTGACCCAAGGGAGTGCACGTGGCATCATGTGTCCAGCAACTTCGGACCCAGCTGTGGTAGAACCTGGCACAGCCAGTGGGCCCTGTCACGGTGGCCTGGAGGAGCCCCAGAGGACAGCGACAGGAACCAGGACCCTGGCAGGGTTTATTTTCCAGTTTCTGGTTAAAGAGGAAAGAACTGAGACTAGGAATAGAACCTGGAAACCAGCTGCACAGGCAGGTAGAGTCTGGCTGAGGCCCCCACATGGCTCACGATACGTGGGCCACCCTCACAGCACGACGGAGCGCAAGCCACGTCCTGGCTCCCAGCTACCACCCGAGCTGGGGCCCACTGCCCTCTGCCCCCATGCTGCTTCCACAGGCATGTGCAGCCTTGGGTGTGGGGCAGGGCCGGGCAGGGGATGCTCTGACGGGATGGTTTGGATAGATGAAGGTGAAGGGCATAGAAGCCCTTACTGCATTCGAGATGCTAATTACACCTGCCAATTTAGTTTTTAGTCAAAATCAATTTTTTACTCTCATTTTCATTTTATGCATGTTGTCATAAGTGGGAAAAAAGACTGTCTTGTCAGAATGATTGAATCTTCCATAAAATGAAAGCCATTTCCTGAATACTGTCCATTCAAGAGAACAAAAAGGAGGGAGAGTGCCATGAACCTCAGAAACTTGGCCTTTACAGTTATGGCAATTGGAACACTTCCACCGATCTGTGTTTTCTTATTTCTGAAAATTGTGTAAGTAATATAAGACCAATAATTTGGCAAATCTATTGCAGTCTGATAATTTGCATTGTGATGTGACATTGGAAGACAGAGAATCCCTGCCTAAAATTTACATCATCACAACATTCAACAAGCTAATTCTCAACACAAAGACAATTTAGAAAATGTAAAAAATTAATTTCTGTATTATTTTAAGCCCCACTATTTCTGCTTTGTAAAACATAAAGACATGCTATTTCCTGGGAAGTTATGTAAACAGATCAAATATTTAAGTATTTGATTACTATTAAATATCTAGGTGATATGGTTTTGCTGTGTCCCTACCCAAATCTCAACTTGAATTGTATCTCCCAGAATTCCCACACGTGTTGGGAGGGACCCAGGGGGAGGTAATAGAATCGTGGGGGCTGGTCTTTCCCATGCTATTTGAGTGATAGTGAATAAGTCTCACGAGATCTAACGGGTTTGTCAGGGGCTTCTGCTTTTGCTTCTTCCTCATTTTTTCTTGCTGCCACCATGTAGGAAGTGCCTTTCACCTCCTGCCATGATTCTGAGGCCTCCCCAGCCATGTGGAACTGTAAGTCCAATTAAACCTCTTTTTGTTCCCAGTTTTCAGTGTGTCTTTATCGGAAGCATGAAAACGAACAAATACACTGGGCATACTTAAACACTTAGAATAAGAAAATGATAAATAATTTAGTCATGGAATGTGCATATCAGCATTTATCTAATACAGAACACATCAGATTTTCTTTTGACGAGTGTCAACTGATAAAAATAACCACATTAATGCCTGTAATTTTGGAAGCTGCCAGGTGATCGTTCAAATCTATTCTGGTAATGTGAAAGCATTTGGACATTTTCCTAACCTCTGCCCATGCTTAGTTTCAAAAGAGTAACTCAAAACTAGTACTTTCCTTTCAGCATGTGTAGCTTTAAGATGGTTTCTTACAACGGTTCCCTCTTACCTCTGTCCTCAACCCAAGTCTTCTTTATTCAAAGCTCCTTCAAATATGATCTCAAAACTATAGAAGGCAACCTCTGGAAAGAACCTTACGTATCATCTGCACCAGTAATTTTGAAACCACATCATTGAGAAAATAATTTACACAATTTATACGAGAAGTAAAAATATTGATGTGGGGAGGAGAAGGGTTTCCCTGTTAAGTGCCCTGTTCACCATGAGCACCCCCCAGCAGTGGTCCAGAACTAGGTCTACACAGAACACAACTTTAAAACCTCCATCTTAGTCCTACTCCCCGAGGTGTAGAAGAAGGCAGTGAGTACTGTTTATACATTACAGAGAGTGTGTTTATCATTGATGCTCAATGTGTTAGAGGCGGAGTTGGAGAAGATAGCTTGTAGAGTTGTTAAGCACAAGGATGACACCTTCATATTTTTGTGACCCCAACATTTTGTGACATGGTTACCCCATGACACACACTTGATGACATGGAAGAGTGGGTGATTGGGGTCCTAGAGACACAGACACTCTCATGAAGAACCAATGCAGACAGACTGAGTGCAAAAGCTTCTGAAGGATAGACAGTATTGTTTTGGAGATGGGAGCTTGTAAATATTTTACAGGGGGCAATTCTAATCTCTATAATTTAGCTGACTCAATGCCCATAGAGGGGGCTAAGAAATACGGTCTTGCCTTTGAGTTGCGTGAAAATGTCTTCCCAATGTAAGTTTTTCTGGACTATAAGGCAAGAAAAGACATAGTGGCAAGCATGGGGACATTTTTGGACAGGCACCTTCTCACGAGTTCAGGCTCCTTTGCTCCCAGCCTGCTGACACTGGTGACCTGGGTTTTGAGTCTGGCTGAGTGGAAGCTGGAGGGCTCTAGGAAGGACTTGGCAAGAGCAGAGTTGTTGGGAGAGGCTGGGCCACAAGCTAGAGCCACAGTTTCCTCCACTTGCCCACAGGGAGGATTATTTTTTTCTGTGACAGGTTCTCCCTCTGTCCCCCAGGCTGGAGTGCAGTGGTGCAGTCATGACTCACTGCAGCCTCAACCTCCCTGGGCTCAGGTGATCCTCCCACCTCAGCCTCCTGAGTAGCTGGGGTGACAGGCACATGCCACCATGCCTAGCTAATTTTTGTGTTTTTTGTAGAGACGGGGTCTTGCCTTGTTGCCCAGGCTGGTAGTATGGAAGAATCTTGAGAAATAATTTGTGAAGGTTTGAAACTCCGTCCTGCATTTCCCTTTACCTCTGCTACCTTCTCTCTTTCTTTGAAAAAATGAAAACAAGTAAAACCTAGGGTACCCATTTTGTTTTTCTGTTGAGTTTGGTTAAATGTGCCAGGCATCGTCTATGAAGAGATTCTATACTCACCAGCTCATCATCAGAAATGCTTGGGAGGCCCTAAAAACATACAGATTCCTGGGCCAGACATCTAGACATTAGTACTGGGCTGGGGCCTGGGAATCTGATTTTTAAAAAGCTTCCCGGGGTGTTCTAATGACTAGGCAGGTTTGTGAGCCACTTCTTAGTAGAGGAGCTCACTCTACTGAGGATACTTATTCTCACTATTCCCACACCCCACCCTCTATGGTGGCCTTTCACCACACCCGGTGTTGGAATCCTGTGGCCCCCCAGGTGCTCCAAGGTGTCCCTGGGGTATCAAGGGGCTGCTGACTGCAGCAGAGAGCCCACTCCCAGTCACCACATTTCCTTAGGACACTGCTCCCAAACTCTGCCTCCGGCAGATAATTCTCTCCCCTCTTCTGGGACATAAATTTGCCTAGGCCCTTTGCTTTGTTAGCAGTAGACTGGGACATGCAGGGCTTGCTTCAGACATGGTGAAGCCCCACCATGGCCTCTACCAGGCTGCCTGTCTTCCTGGAAACATTAGTTACTCCATTACTGCCCATTATGGGAACCAGACTGTTAACTTGACTGTTAAGAGCATTACCCAACACAACATTCAAATTTCCTCCAGACAAAATCTGGGTCAAATATTTGCTTTTCCACATGTACCTCATTTATTCAGTCCCTTATAACCATTCATTTGGAATCATACATATGGAGACTAGAAAAGAGCTTGGGCATCATGACATCTAATTTCTGTATCTTATAGGGAAACTAAACCCAGAGAGAGGAAATAATTCGACCAAAGAGATCTGTTAGTTACAGCAGAGCCTATGACCAGCACCTGACCCACCCCCTTGCTCCCTGGCTACAGACTTGGGCATAATAAAACGCTGTAGATTTAATATGGCCACCTGTGCAAAGAGGCCTCTCCTCTACCCCTGTAAAATCTAGACGCAAAGGTGATCGAAATGCTTGGGGCCTCTGATATGATTTGGCTGCATCCCCACCCAAATCTCACTTTGAATTTTAACTCCCACAATGCCCACATGTCATGGGAGGAACCCAGTGGGAAGTGATTGAATTATGAGGGCGGGTCTTTTCTCCGCTGTTCTCATTATAATGAATGAGTCTTACGAGATCTGATGGTTTTAAAAAGGGGAGTTTCCCCACATAAGCTCTCTTCTCTTGTCTGTCACCATGTGACATGTGCCTTTTGTTGTCCATTATGATTGTGAGGCTTCCCCAGCCACGTAGAATTGTAAGTCCAATTAAACCTTTCTCTGTAAATTGCCCAGTCTTGGTGATATCTTTATCAGCAGTGTGAAAACGGCCTGATGCAGCCTCCAACCCATGTTCTCCTCAGTTCTGAAAGCAGGTGTCATGTTGTATGATGTACCCTCCTGTGAGAGCTTCAGAACTTGAGGTGCTATTTTTGGCAAGCCACTTTTATCCCATTCACTGTTTTTCTGCCCTAGAGAATCTTTTCACAAGAAATTCACTTGATTTCATTTGATTTGAAGGAGACATGGGGTGCTCCTCCTTTTCCAGGGCTTCAAGGACATGAGCTGGCTGCTACTTTGAGCCAGGAATTGAGAGAGGAAACGCTTTGGCATTCCTGACCTTTATTTTGCATTTTGAGGGGGGTATCCCGGCTTTGGGTTCACCCGTAGCTAGTCTCAAATGGGAGTAAAAACTAAGTCCCCTGGCCCTGTGCTAGAGGCCACCCTGAATCTCACAGAAGCGGGGAAAGGGTGTGAGGAAGCCAGGTGTGCAGAGGACGTCAGTTCATTCAATCTACACAACAGCCTCCAATGTCTCCCTCGTTTGTAGATAAAGTAGCTAAGGTTCAGTGAGTGTAAGTGACACACAACAGGGTCCCTGCTTCAGAATCAGTCAGCCGGGGGACTGGATCTCACTGAGCACTGGGCAGCACACTTAAAAAAAAAAAATTAATGGATTACAAAAATTAACAAACAGAAGTTGTATATATTTCTTGTGCACAATGTGTCTTGAAATATGCATACATTGAGGAATGACTAAACTAATTAGGATGTACACTATTTCATGTACTTAACATTATTTTTTGTGGTGAGAATACTTAAAGTCTGTCTTAGCCATTTTCAAAAATACATAATTAGGCCAGGCGTGGTGGCTCACACCTGTAATCCCAGCACTTTGGGAGGCTGAGGTGGGTGGATCACCTGAGGTCAGGAGTTCGAGACCAGCCTCGCCATATGGTGAAACTCTGTCACTACTAAAAATACAAAAATTAGCCAGGCCGTGGTGGCATTTGCCTATAATCCCAGCTACCCAGGAGGCTGAGACTGGAGAATCATTTGAACCTGGGAGGTGGAGGTTGCAGTGAACCGAAGTGGCACCACTGTACTCCAGCCTGGGCAACAGAGTGAGACTCCATCTCAAAATAATAATAATAATTAAAAAAGACATAATTAGTTACAGTCACCACGTTGTACAGTAGATCTCTTGTGACTTAATTTGCATCTAATACTTGGTTTCATTACCTATTAAATGGTGGTGTTCTGAGAATTGGATGAGACAATATATGGGACTCACCTAGTACAGTGTCTGGCATACAGTAAGAATTCAATAAATGATAACTACACTATTACTATTATAATAGTCATTGATTAAGGGTTTACCCCACTACGTGTCATCTGTTTGATTTCAAACAATAACATGAACCAACATTTATGGAGCCTTTACTAGGTATCTGCTACCATGGCAATTATTAGATGATTGATTTCATTTAATCTTTAAACTTCTTATGAAGTAGGTGCTATCCTCACCTCCATTTTGCAGGTGGTGAGAAAACTGAGCTTTGAAGGGTAAGGACCTTGACTCAGGTGACCCTGCTGGTTAGTCAGAGCCCAGACCCTGAGCCCCACCATTGGGAGCTCTGGTGAGCAGCCTGCACCCCCTACCCAGGCCATGATTAAGGTCTGCCCGGGTGTCTCCAGCTCTCTGCTGTTCTCTACTTGCTTGTTCAAAGCTCACTTGTCTCCACACAGAAGCGTGAGTACTAAGCTCACCCTGGGAGCTCATGATTGTCAGATTCTCTGCAGCCTTTTGCGATGCAAGAACACAGATAGTGAAAATTCATATACATTTTTAATCTATCAAAACCAGTATTTAGCACTAATGCATATACTAAAATCATCCCTCAAAATTACATATTTATTTTCTAATTGTAGCTCATTCTTAATGTCCTATTGTGTATTAAAAAGTGAGATAATATTTCAGTTTTTGACATGTTTTATACTGAGAAGGCTTTAAAAATCCTTATTGCTCCAATCAACTGTGTGAAGTTAATTTAGCGAACCCACATTTGGGTGGGAAAATTTAAATGGCCTATGATACATGCATGCACAGGAGGTGAGAGTTTGCGGAGGAATTGTTCTGTGTGGGAGAGAGACGGTGAGAACCTTTGTGAGATATTTATTAACAAATCCTTTGGAAGTCCAGGTAGCAGCGGCGTCCCTGTTCTCCAGAGACTAGGGAGGAGGACTGCCCCAGTTTGCAGAAGCTCTGCTTGTTCAAAGGTTCTTCCTTACGCTGAGTTGAAAGGCGCCTTTTGAGCCAATATGGAAAATATTGAACCCTCTTCTTTTCTGGCAGGTTGCAGTTTTTTGATGATAGGTTTTTCTTTCAGTCTTTTCTTTCCAGCTGAATAGTTTTGGTTTGCTTAGCTGTTCCTCAGAAGGCGCCCTGGTTTCCCTGTTTGTCATCGTCCCATTCTGGGTGGCCCCCAGAACTGAATGCAATATTCCCCAGGTGCTTTCAGCGGCATAGGTGAGACAATATCATCTCCTTACCTTGCATCTCACTTGTTTTAATGTAACCCCCAAATTTTAAAGAAGAATATGCTTTTTCATTATTTAAAATTAAAGGAGAAAAGATAATCACATCCCTGTACCTCTTTCTCAGAATTAATGTTACTTTTGTTTCTATTTCCTTCATATTTTCTCTAAAAATAAACACTATGGGTATAATTGAAATCACCAGTATTCTGTTCAGTCCTCTGTCAGTCAACTTTCCCTAGGTCTCAGCACTAGCAAAATTCCTAACATCTCAGGAGTTTACAGCAACACAGCTTTATTTCTCATTCATGTTAAATAAAAATATTCATCAATATTTTCTTCTAATACTTTAAGCATTTTTTCATATGTGGTTTATTCAGTCATTACAAGATTATTTCACTGTATAATGTGAGGTTGGTACTTAATTTTATTATTGTTTTTACCTGTAGGCAGTGACTATGTTAATACGGTTTCCCCACTAATTTGTAGTACCTTTTCCATCATATTCCAAGACCGCATGAGTGAGTCGAAGACCTTTTGTACTAAAGATCTGTGTGTCTATCCCAATGCTAATGCCACCCTATCAGTTGATATCGCTTTACAATGAATCTGAACAACTGGAGGGCAAGCCTCTTGTCCTCGTTGTTCTTATTCAGAATTTTCAGAACTATTCTTGAACATTTGATGTTTGTTCTCACCTTTAAAATCAATTTGCCAAGTTCCATAAAAAATGCTACTAGAACAACTTTGTTCATTTCATTTTTTTTCAAATCTTATATATCTCATTGTGGTTTTGATTTGCATTTCTCTGATTGGTGATGATGAGCATTTTTTTCATTTGTTTGTTGGTGGCTTGTGGGTCTTCTTTTGAGAAGTGTCTGTTTATGTCCTTTGTCTACTTTTTAATGGGGTTGTTTTTCGCTTGTTGATTTGTTTACTTTTTTATAGATTCTATGTATTAGATTTTTGTTGAATGCATAGTTTGTGAATATTTTCTCCTATTTCATAGATTGTCTATTTATTCTATTGACGGTTTCTATTGCTATGCACAAGTCCTTTGGTTTAAGTAGGTCCCACTTGTCAATTTTTGTTTTTATTGCAATTTCTTTTGGGGACTTGGCCATAAATTCTTTGCCAAGGCTGATGTCAAGAAGGGCATTTCCTAAGTTTTCTTCTCAGATTTTTATAGTTTGAGGACTTAAATTTAAATCTTTAATCCATTTCATGTATGTGGTGAAAGATACGGGGCTAGTTTCATTCTTCTGCATATGGCTAACCAGTTATCTCAACACCATGTAATAATAATAGAATTAAAGTGCACAATAAATGTAATGTGCTTGAATCATCCTGAAATCATCCCCTACAGCCCAGTCTATGGAAAAATTGTCTTCCATGAAATCCATCCCTGGTGCCAAAAAGGTTGAGACTTCTGCCTTAGAGATTGCTTTCCAGTTCCACATCCATTGGCTCTTCAGCACCACTTGAATATGTTTCTTCCTCTAACCATGAAATCATCCAACAGTGGAAATGTGTTAAACAAGTATGGATTTTGGAGGCAGACAGCATATTTTTTACAACGTAGGTTTCAAACTTGATGGTGCTGCTTACTGGATATTGGACCTTAAACAAGCTGTGTGATCTTCCTGAGCCTCGAGTTTTCTCATGTAGCAAATGTAACTTATAAAACAGATACTTGTGAGGACGAAATGAGATAGTAGGTAAATCATTAGGCCCACTGTCCTGCCTAAAAAAGCCATCCTCCCTTACTGTTGTCTACATTTACTCGACGCCTCCCCCACCATATTCTTCATCTCGTCTCTGTATCTGGACTTGCACAAAATCAAGGCTTCCTGCATCCAGAATGTGATCTCTGATTTCTAGTGACAGGTCAGGCCCTGCCTAGACCCTGCCATCCACACAAAGGGGACAGCATTAGCAAAAGGAGTCATGGTGTGGGAGTGGTGGGAGTGCAGTGGAGTGCTCAGGAAGGGAGCTGCCGTGCTAACAAGTGAAAGCCATTCTGTAGGTCAGGGGAGCACTTCATTCTCAAAAAGGAAGAGTTGAAGTGTAACTAAATTGGTGCTAGTTTGGGGTTTGACTGGGGGAAGAAATGAGAAGAGCACCTCCCTCTTGGTACCAGCACGGTCCTAGCACAGGAGAGCCGAACGCAGCCTGGCCAGCAGCGATGCAGAGGAGGGTTGGGAAGTAACTCGAGAGATGTCTTGAGGTGGAACCCACTGGACTCAGAGATCAGGTGAGTGGATGAGTGTACGGGAGGTGAACAACAGCGGAGGCAATAATTAATCTGAGTTTCTAGCTTGGGAAACTTGGTGATGGGTAAGACAATATTTCTATAAGTGTGGTCCCTGGTCTAGCAGCCACAGGTCACTTGGGAACCTGTTAAAATTGCACATTCTTTGGTTTACTTCAGGACTACCTAATCAGAAACTGTTGGATGAGACTCAGAAATCTGGTATATGGAGCCCTTCAGGTGATTCTCATTCATGCTGAAGTCTGAGAACCATTGAGGGAGGTAATATGGGTGAAAAATCAGGTCTGGATGAAAAATGTTCTTGGTTTTGTATATTTTGGGGCTTGAGAAGGCTGTGAAGCATCCAGGAGACCATGCCTAGTGTGTGGTAATTGTGGGGCTAACTGGTGATTAAAGGAAATATTACATTTTTAGATCTAAATTTGCTAGATCCAAGTATATAAATTTTGAGGATTGGTTCATTGTGCCAGGAGTTCTCATAATTGTATTTCCCCAACTCAAATAATGTAGGAAGATTAAATAAACACTTTTGATACGTTGCAGAGTTTCTTACCTTGTACTTCAGTTAGAAAAGATATTAAATGAAGAGAAAATAAAGCTTTTATTCCCTACGCATAAAGTGGTTGATTCAAATAATATTTGAATTTCCATTCTAGAATCAAATGCTAAACTGAACTTTAAAACTACCTCTTGAGCAAAGAGAGGATATTTCTTCCTGACATTTCAGAAAGATATTTACACCCCGATGCCATTACACGTTGTAATTATGTAATTGCACATTCTAATTACATGATCACATATGTTATGCTAATTATATAATTAGACTTAATTATAACAATTGTGCCAATACATAGTATCAGAATCAAAACGAATGAATTAGAAAAACTAGGGTGTAAATGAGAATGACAAATTTTATAAGAAAATCTTCAAAAAATTTAAAGCAGCAGAGGATGGTCATTTCAAACGATTTAACTGATATGGACATAAAGTACCGCCTTTGCTCACTGGCTGTAACACACTCGGAAATTTTGCTAAAATTGAGAAAAGATCATGTAAATTGAAAAATGTCGAAGAAGGAGAATGTAAAGGGGAAAAAGAAGGAGAAAGAAGTAATGATGAGCGTGAAGAGGATTTAAACCGAGCAGGAAGAGTTCCGTTCCGCTCCTCATTTGTATTCTCCCTTATGCTTGGACAGTCAGCAAGATTTTTTATCATATCTGAATTCCTGAGCTTTTGTCACTTAACTGCCAACTTAAAGATTCTGTGAATGGAACAATTCACTGTAATTACAATTATCTTGAACTTTTTCAGGGCAGCAAATCTTTAGATAGTATCTCAAAATGTTGGAAATGTTCATTTTCAATAGTTTCAGCTGGTCTTGATCCTGGGAAAATAAGAGTTTGCTAATAGTTATTCCTTTAATGTGGTGATTTGATCGCCTTTACTTATTTTTTAAGCCAAGTGTCTTAACTAAGAAAAAGTCCTCCCACAGTGGACTGTGAGTGCCCTGTTAGCAAACGACTGGGGAAGGAGGGCAGATCTTCCTTTAGGGGTTTTTCCCACTGCTAGCTACACAGTACAGAGACGGAAACGTCATTTTAAAAAATTGTAATTTTAATTGCATGTTCTCCTACAGATTCACCAAGATAGCTGGTTTAATTTCCCAAGGGAGCCTATTTCTGCCCTTCACAGAATATAGAGACTGTCTCCTGGCTGACAGAGAGCATAGATTTATTCTCTTTCCTTTTGCTGTGCAGAAGTAACCTTGCACTAGCAGTTACTGCCTGGAAAATGAACAGACCAAATGCCTCCTATGTTTTATCCTCTCCTCATTAGGTTACCCAGAATATCTTCCACCTTCTAAGCCCCTCGTTTGTCCTAAGTGGATGACACATTCCTGTAGCTCCCAAGGTGGAAATGGAACCGGCATTCTCTGTGGGCAGATCATTATGCTGCGGCAGCACTTCGCTTTCTGCCTTGTGTTGAGTGTTACAAGCATGTGAGTGTCAGTTCAGCCTTTATTACTTCCAGAGGTGGCTGAAGCCCATGCCTACAACCTCATTTTCCAGTGCACAACACGGATAGAGCGGAAGCGCACACCCCTGAGCATCCCCTCCCCCAGGCGAGGTGCACCAGAGGGTCATACGCGAGCTTGTGATAAATGGTGTCCTTACTGGAAATAGAAGAGTCCAGCTGCATTTCAATTTGCTACCTGCCAAACGTGGACAATGCTGCTCTCTGTGCATTTGGCAATTTTGTGTCTGGGTGCTATCATCATTACCACGTTGATTATCAGGACATACCAATCCTGGAATTGTCATAGGCCTCAGAGATTTCCTGGCCTCGAAGACTTTATACCTACATGGTGTCATATTCATTTTCTTGCTGTAATTCAGAATGATTAAACCCACCTTGTAAAAAAAATGCTGAAATAGGATGTTGTGAAACATCGGTGAACTGGAAGTCAGCTTTCAATTGCTTGGAATTTTTACTGTATGTGAATTATTAGAGGAGTAGAAACTTTAGAGAATATATATTATAAATGCTGTGTTTTGGAGATACACCTTAGTATGGATTAAAGTGATCATCTAAGGTCACACAGTCTAGTAGGTAGGAGGGCCAGAATTTGTGTCTTCTGAATTCTAACTCTGGACTGTCTCCATCATACTCCAGCCTCTCTCCTTTGACTCATGTTCATTCATTCATTCATGTACAAACCCATTTATGAAATATCTTTTATTATGCCGAACACTGAAGGAAAAACAAAGATGAGTAAAAGGTGCCCATTTCTCTATGGAGCATGTGGATTAATGAGACAGATGTAACCACATTCAAATGTCCCAACGTTAAGGCAGAGTCAGATAAAAGCCAAGGCAAGGTTAAAAAAATGTGAAATGAGGCTGTGAGGGTGAAGGACAAGATCCTGGAAGACTTCGTGAGGGGCAGTTCTTTGAGTGTAGCCACATGAGAGGGATAGAATTTCAATGTCAGCTGTAGGAGGCGTTCCAGGGAGTGTGAGCAAAGTTGTAGCAGTAGCGTGAAGAGTGTGCTCCAATATCAGCAAGTCCTACAATTTCACCTGGACCTAGAGGAGTTGGCAGAGGTAAGATTTGCCAAATGATGAAAGTCTTTCTTTTGGGCTGATCAGTTTTAATTTAGTCTGTAGGTAAAGGGGAGACATTGGAGATTGTTGATCGAGAGAGAAAAAATCTTAAGGTATGATTTGTAAAGATCTGTCTGTCTATGGAGAATGGATTGGAATGGGTAGATGGGAGTCAGGAAGCCCCCCTTCACATTTCACCTGGCTGGTCCTACTTCTTTCTCATGGTTCACGATCCTGCACATGGCTGACACCTCCTCCATCCACAAGGACCACTTGTCTCTGTCTTTCCCTTCTTTCCTTCTCTCTCACTCTCCCCGCTCCCTGCCTTCTCCCCCTCCCTCTCCATCACCTGTTTCTTCAGCAATTACCTATGGAATCTAACTGCAACTAAGTGCCGTGCCCTGTACCAGGCACAGACGAGAAGGACAGTGGTGGAACACACCCATGGGCCTGGAGGAGCATGCTTTGCAGAGGGACAGAGCAGCGGCTGATGGACATTAACAGCACTTGCTGAGGAGAGCATGGGGGATGGGCCCCAAATTCTGATCCATCTGAGAAGGGTGCTTGGAAGACTGGGCTGTCTCTCCGAGTCTTGAGGGTGAGCAGTAGCTAGGACAGTGGATGGGGTGTGGGGGAAGGCCCTCCAGACAAATGGAACCTGGTGTGCAGGGAACTAATCCAGTGAGGAGCCCTCCCAGGCAGGCAGGCGGTCGGGTGGACATCTCCATCCCTGGAACAATGCCTCTTCAACATGCATACATCCCTGGCATGGTTCCAGAACATGACCTCCTTCCCTGGCAGTCTCTGCATTTCCCTAAAAGTCCCATCCAGACCAACGTTTTCCAAACTGTGTCACCCTCATGAGCAGATTCCCCTTATCCTGCTCATTTATTTTTCTTCTAGTATTTCCCCATCTAAAATATTGTGACAGTTAACTTTATTTTAAAATGTGTCTGCATCCCATCCCCACCCCCACTCCCATCCACTCCTCACCTCCCTTTCCCTCACCAGCAGAACAGAAGGGCTTTTTGTTCTGTTCCTTGTTGGTTCCTGGCACCCAGAAGCTCTGATGTGCCAGTTGGCTGGGTACACCTTTGTAGAGTAGATTAGCAGCCTCCCGTGCTCCTCTCTCCAAATGGATTCTGTTTGCTGGTTCTGCCACCTCTTCCCAGGAGCGACCCCCACCTGCATTCAGCCTCTTCTCCTGCCCGAGGCTGAGGTCTTCCCTCACCCACAGTCATCTCCATCAAGACTTTACTCCATCAGTAAACCTTTCTCTTCTGCATCTCCAACTTCTCGCTTTCTATCAGGTCCTTCCCTTCAACATGCCCATATCTGTTCATAAAACAAACACACAGACCACGTTCTACCTCCAACATGTATGTCCTCATTAACAATTGCCATTGTTCTTCCGACCCCAACCAGGCTTCTTGAAAGGGACTCTTCCCCTGCCCTCCCAACTTCCTTACATCTCTACTGTCCTTACCTGGCTCTCTCTAGCTGCACGATCAAGAGTACTGGGAAGACCACCAATGGCTTCCTTATACCCAAGTCTGGTAGACGTCTGTTGTGAGCTGACTTATGCCTCTCAAAAAATATATGTGGATGCCCTAACTCTCAGTCCCTGTGGCTGTGACCTTCTTTGGAAACAGGGTCTTTCCAGAGGTAATCAAGTTAAAGTCAGGTCATAATGGCTTAGGCTGGGCCCTTATCCAATGACTGGTGTCCCTATGAGAAGAGGGAAACATGGACCCAGACACATAGAAGACAAGATTGCCATGCAAAGATGGAGGCAAGTGCTCAAGTGACGTCCACAAACCCGTGAACACCAAGGGCTGCCAGGCATGTGCATGGAAGAGGCAGGGGAGGAGTCTACCCAGAGTCTGAGAGGAAGCGGGGCCTGCGGACACCTTTGTTTCACGCTCCCAGCATCCAGGGCAGGAGGAGATGCACCTCTGCAGCTGAAGCCGTCTGGTCTGTGAGGCTTTGTTTCAGCATTCCTGGGACTTGAAGACAGAATTTTTTGGACAGCATTTTTTTTTTGTTTTAAGCTTAGTCAACCTCTGAACTATTGGGCAGAATTGATTCTTCTCTCCACTTTAGGATGCTTCCTCCTCCTGCTTGGCCTTCCCTCCCCTCTGTCCTGCTGACCTGGCCCTTTCTGCTTGGCCTCTGATATGGTTTGGCTGTGTCCTCACCCAAATCTCATCTTGAATTGTAGCTCCCATAATCCCCACCTGTCATGGGAGGGACCCAGTGGGAGGTAATTGAATCATGGGGGCAGGTCTTTCCTGTGCTGTTCTTGTAATAGTGAATAAGTCTCACAAGATCTGATGGTTTTATAAAGGGCAGTTCCCCTGCACATGCTCTCTTGCCTGCCACCTTGTAAGAGGTGACTTTGCTCCTCCTTCGCTTTCTGCCATGATTGTGAGGCCTCCCCGGCCATGTGGGACTGTGAGTCCATTAAACCTCTTTCCTTTATAAATTACCCAGTCTCTGCTATGTCTTTGTTAGTAGCATGAGAACAGACTAATACAACCTCCCTTAACCACTGAAAACGTTGGTTTTCCTCATGATTAAGGAAAGAAATTGGAATGACATATTGTCAACAGGAAGTCTGACTTTCCATTTTTTAAAAAGATTTCAGTTAAAATTAACTGGAACAGTTAGTGAGCCAGTCTCCCCCCTCCTCCCAATGATGGGGAGCAGCTTTGATGACAGCAATGGACCGAAGCTTCCATGTAGAATTTATCTGGATAGTTCATGGGAATAGACAGGGGATAAACTGAATAGATTTCTCCCTCCTCTGTTGAACATGTGTCTTATACAAATCAATCTGGCAGTGTGAGCAAGAGGTAGAAGGGTAGAGGATGGTGGTGGTTATTATGGTGATTGAAGGAAGAAATGTATTTTTTTCCCTGAGACCTCAAAAGGTAGAAAAATATATGAACCCTGGTGGATGGTGTCTAGAGGATGTCTGAGGCTCAGAAGAAAGAATTTTTAGGGCTTCTCAAATAACAGCAAGCAGGCAGCTGATGTCTACTCCCTGGAGGCCCCACGTTGTTGGCTGTGGGAAGGAGACAGTAGGTAGGAGCCTTTTGGTTATCTGGGCACCTGTCTTGGCTAATAGAGCGGGGGAAATGTGTCAGGAAAATGGGGTGCATGGGAGTCACCTGGGATGCAGGAGATGTGGGTGCAGCCCAGGCTCTGCCGCTCTCTTGCATGGGTGTCGAATGCCTCATCTTCCCTGGGGCCCCGCTGCACGTAGAAAATGGAGAGGCTGGGCTGTCTCCAAGATTCTTGCTAACTTTCCACTTTATAAGTAACTCCTCACACCTTCCTCCTGAGCTACGAGCCCAGCTTTGTTCATGAGAGAGGAGGCAGCAAAGCAGATGAGAAGTTAGGGAGGTTGTGGGGCCCGTCCTTACCTGTGTAAATGCTTAACTTTGAGACCTCGGCTATGTGACATTGACTCATCTTCCTCATCTATATGGTGAGAGCACTGGACCAGAGAGGTGACCACTCCAGTTACTTCACAGTCCAAAGGTGGATTCTGTGGCTCTGTGTGTGCCCTCTTCACGGCATGGGGTATGGGCACACTGGGACGTGTTCCTTGGCACGTGGCCAAGATGTGCCCTGCAGAGCATCCCAGATGTTGGTGCGGCTGAGGGTGGGGGGGCCATCACAGACTCTGAGCAGATGCACAGGACTTGGTGTTTCAGGGACATTCTCTGGGGTGCTTCCTGCACTCTACTGTGCACAGAAGCTACCGTAGATCTTGTTACAAGGCAGCTTTTGCTTTGGTGGGTTTGGGTGGCCCCAGAACCTGCATTTCTCTCAGGTGACCCTGGTGCTGCTGTCCCAGGATCCCTGCTGGGAGTAGTGAGGGTGTAAACAGAACCAATGAACTAAGTCACTTCCGAGCTTTCTGGCTAGACATTGCACACCCAGCAACGTGGGTGACGGGTCCTGACATGGCACATGTGCCGAGCTTAAAGAAGAGGCCTTGGATGGTGAAACGGAAAATGAAATGAGCACTTTTTATTTTACCAGATCACACGAAGGGACAGCTGCCTTTCCTCCTCTCCTCAGTGGCTTTCTGCACTGTGAATCTCTGCCCACTTTTCTTTTGCCTTTTATGCTCCAGTTAGCACCTCCTCATTCTTGCGTTTTCTGGAACGAGGAGCACTGGTGTCTTACAAGGTGGGGACCAGTTGGTTAATGCTCGAAAACAGGAGCAGTGGTAATATCATTCCATGTTCTTAAACTCAACAATCTGAATAAAAGTAGGTAATGGCACAGCAAAGCACCTGGGTCATGAGACAAAAATGATTCTTGTTTTCAAATTTAATTCAGTTTTTCTCCTTAGGCCAGCTGAACTTGCCGAATGATCAGTGAGTTCATTCTTATGGATTCTTCTTTTTGGGCAAGGCTTGAGTCTCCCTGGTAGTACCTTGGTCCTGCAGTTGCTTCATAAGAGCAGGTGTGGAGGGCAGAGAACTCATATCTGTGATCTGGCGCTGCAAGATAAAAGTTCATACTCTTTCATTTTATCAACAGCATGTTAAAAAATTCTCCATCTTGAATGCAGTGACTTTGACTCCTTTGGGGGGACTTTCATCAGGTCCCCAGGTCCAGAAAAGCTTCTTTTTTTGGCTGATAGCTTATGACATTAGACACCTCTGGTAGTGGCTTTGTTGAAGCTGGTCTGTTTTCGGATTAATGCCGAGGTGACTATGGGATGTAAACCAAAAATGACACACACATGGAACCTCATGCCTGCCCAAGCCTCTGGCTCAACATGGAGGGCTCCTGCAATAGCTGTGAAAATGGGACTGAGCTGAAAGGTACTGTTTAAATAGGAACTTTTGTTGTTGTAATTAAGAGGAGTCTAAACTTAATAAGAAAATATCAAGGAGGTTCTCTAGTGAAATATTTCTTGGAACCTGGAATGAAAATTCAATTGCTGCATTCCTCTACTCTTCAAACAGTTTGATGCATGATTTGCAACATATAATATTTTTATACATAATGTATTTACTTGATCTTATACAGGACGTGTGTGTGTGTTTGTGTGTGTGCATGACATACATGCACACATATGTAAGATATGTTCTTCTTGATAGTTCCTGTGTAAAATACAAAATGTGTGGTTCATAATATGTTTCCATTGTAAAATCTGAGTGATGAGATACAGTAAAAAATGAACTTTGTGCTTTAGGCATTTATGGATGTGGAAATTTTTCCTGAGTGAAAGCTGTACATTTGGGTAAGCGACCCAGTCATCTGTGATCTCTGGAAAGTTGTGCAGTGATGCATTCTGAACCGGTCATCTGCGATCTCTGGAAAGTTGTACAGTGATGCATTCCGAACCGGTCATCTGCGATCTCAGGAAAGTTGTGCAGTGATGCATTCCGAACCGGTCATCTGCGATCTCTGGAAAGTTGTGCAGTGGTGTATTCCGAACTTTGTTCTTGGGTTTCTCCCTGTCTCTTGGTTGGAAAGATATTAAATAAGGTTTTAAGTTTGAGCTTTTGATTGTTTTATTAACATTTGAAACCATTATATTTGTTGAATTTGTGTTTCGTGATGTCATTAGAATAATAATGGATGGATATAAGTCGGAACTCATAGATTCCAGATCTCCACTGTGTATGTCATAACTTTGTGGCTGTGGGTGCACATCTGCCATGGGTCAAACGTGTCACCATATGTCTAATATGGAGACACACTCTGTCACTATCATCATCATCATAGTTATTGTCATTATTAGCGTCGTTGCTTTTGAGTTCCTGTTGTGTGCTGTTTCCTTTTTATTTCATCTTATATCGTCTCATTTTTTTTTAGCTTTACTGCAGTCTTAGGACTGATTTTCAGTTCTAGGAACTGGGCACAGGACACAGGGTCATGTGCAGATCAGTCAGCTCCCTGAGTGGTGAAGACAGCTCTGGCACTGCCCACCATGGGAACCCTGCATCAGACTGTTTAATCACTCACACTCTTCTGCTACTGATGGCTCTGGGTGCATGTGACGCCTCTTCACACCCGCATCTTAAGTTTCTGGAGTGTAGAGACCGTGCCTTATGTTTGCTCTGTGTCTCTCAAACTGCCTTGCATGGGACTCTCCACTTGGCAGGTGATCAGTGAAGATTTAATGAATCAATCGAACAGATACAGAACTAAAAAGAGCAATCTCTGCTTATCATGTTTTAAATGGACACTCACCCTGCCAGCCCCCAGTATACACCGTCATGCTTCCCATTGACTTCCTGGCCTCCTGAAATGAAGTACCACGCTTAGCAATTCAGAGTATCATCTTAGCTTTCAAACATATGGGCATCCTGACAGTATACACACTCCATTTTAAGCACCTGTGTGGATTTTCTGGATTCTAAATACCTGCTATATTTAAAGCAGCCTGTGCATGTGATATTCACAACACCTTCCCAAGCAGCCTGGTCCCTCTGGTGTGGTCCTAAGGCCCTGTCTCCAGTTCAGTTTTCAATAACAAGAGCAACTTGCTTCTCACAGCTTCCCAGGGGAGATCACTCTGCAGTCCGGCAGCATCACCTTGGGAAAAATGATGCTTAGGACGGGCTGACAGCTGCCCTCTGTGAGCTGGTAGGTCTCAGGTAGGGAAATAAGGAAGTTGACTTATGTGAGCCCTGAAGAGTTTGAGAGAGGGGAATATCAGAGGATAGCATGGAGGTGATGTCTTTAGATCGGATGCTGGACCATTTCTATTGGGTTAAAGAAAAGCTTATACATTTGATATGAATGTGATTGGAGGGCG
Source organism: Hylobates moloch (assembly GCF_009828535.3). Taxonomy (NCBI): domain Eukaryota; kingdom Metazoa; phylum Chordata; class Mammalia; order Primates; family Hylobatidae; genus Hylobates; species Hylobates moloch. The sequence goes on from NW_026652288.1 coordinate 3,677,977, forward strand.
AAGGCAATTGTGCTAGTATCTAGCTTATCTCTATTGCAATGTCTGCATCTTAGCCAACTCTGTTAGCTGCGTGGCTCTGTTAGCATTGGGGCAACCTCTCTGATAGGCAGAAACTGACATTAATTAGCAGAAGCATATACCTTCATGGAAGTGATAATTGACACTCAGAGGGCCTCTTGGACTGAGAAATGCCTTTGTATCATAAAAGATAAGTAAGTTATATTTTGTATAGTTTTTATATTGAAGTTACTTTTGTAATGGATGGAAATCGGCAACCCATGTAGCTGTGTATTAATTCTCTAGGAAATGGGAGGTATCTCCTCCTGAAAAGCACATTTCCACCCCATCAGGGAGAGCAGCTCTGGTTCTCAGGCAGCAGCCCGCCTGCCCGCACAGGATGTGGACTGGGAGAATGTTCTGTGGTTCACTTCCTGGTACTTTCATGCCTCGTTTACGTTCTGCATCTCTAGCTCTCACCCTGTGTTTCTGATTTTTCCCATTGTGAATTGTTCCTTATATCCTGGGAATTTGGGATCGAGAAGGTCCCTAACTGAATTAAGTGACAGGCAGGCCTCATGGAAAGACATTGGTGAGAAATGAGTTCTAGTTTGAGTCACTCTTTTGTATCTGTGCAGCTTTAGATAAAACAGTGACTGGTCTTTAGGTTTAGTTGCTTTATTTGTCAAAGAAGAATGCAATCCCTTTGCAGCACATCTGCTAAGAGACAACAAGACGATGCCTGTAAAAGCAACGTGGACACAACTGAATGACCAGACACACACCAAGAGTTACTTTTGCAGAGTTCTGCCATGCATGGGCTTTTCTGCTTGTTGCCTCTTATCAGGGATGGTTCGGCCCCTGCCTGAAAATGCTCGCTGATGGGAAGGCCTGGAGGTAGATTAGTCCATCTATGTGTAATCTTGGACCATTATCAACAGCAAGTGTTGAGCCTCCCAGCAGATACGTTAGGGGGCTAAGTAGTAGAATCTAGTCCTGAGGGAGAACACGGAGTTGGTGCTGCAAAGGCTTGCCCAAGACGTGTGTTCAGCAAAGGGGTCTGGACTAGGAATCAGGGAGTGAGCCTAGGTGGAGCATGGCCTGTAGGAAGGTGGCCTGAAGACTTCTAGAGGATGAGAGATGTTGTGTGCCTTTGAGTGGGTGGCTTTGTGGCAGGCCAGTTCTCCCTGACAATCACACAGACAGGCATGCGTGACAATCACACAGACAGGCCTGCATAGCACTCCAATTACACAGACAGATTTCCACAGCACTGCCTTAACACTGGGTAAATAGTTAAATCTAGGGAAGTCAGTGCCCAGACATCAAAGCTAGAAATGAAACATAGTGTCAGTAGGGGCCTTGCATATGCTTCTCCCTAACCTGGAGCAAGCCAGAAGAATAGAGACAGCCTTACATTTCTAGTGCCAGGAGCTGTATTCGGTCAACGGGATCTGAGACAAGTCAAGGGAACATAGGCAGCTGTTTGAATAGATTCATTGGAGAGTCTAAGGCAGCTCTCCGGACCAAGCTGTAAAGGAGATAAGATAGAAACTATCACTCCGGTACCACAGTAGACAGGCCTTGAAGTTACTGGGACCCTTTTAATCAGACTTCACAAGCATCCTTTGCCTCTGACCTTCTAGTTGAGACAAAATTAGTTACCAATAGACTAGGCAAATGCTGTACTGCACGTAGGCACATAACTCCAACCTATGTAAGCACTAAGAAAAGTGTAACACTTTGAGTTGGTCTGGTGGAATTATCTCTGGCCTTCTTCCTATATCCGGTTATAGCAATAAATTCCTTCTTTCCTAGTTTGTCTGCTTCTCATTATTGGGCCTCGAGAAAATGCAGCCAGACCTGACTTGGTTCTGGGAACAGCTTGAGCCTAAGTGAAAAGCCTGGGATGGGATAACATCTACATGGTATGGTCAGAACAGCAACAAGTATCCGGGACGTGTACTAGATGGGGGTACAGGGTTTGGGATGGAATGGGATATCAAGTAGTGTCCTAGGAATGTGAGCCCAGCACTCTCACGGGTAGGGTGTGGTGCTTAGCAGGACTGTCATCTTGGCTACCAAGAAGCCACTCCCTAGGATGGGAGCAGATGGGAAACTGGGGACCAGAGAATGGGTGGCTTTGCAGTAACAGGCAGGCAAGTCTGAGTGGGTGAGATTGGATATTGTTAACATTGAGCTTCATTTTTTACTTCTTTTTTGTGCCCACTTCTGCGAGCTTGGAAGTGATTCTGAAAGTTCCCAGAATTCAGCGGAACATGAATGAGGACAATTTACCTACTACCTGGTATTCTATCACTAGAGCATAATTTCATTAAATTTTCAACAGTCTCTTTGAAATGCATGCTGTTGATCAAATTCCTCATACCATTTTCCATGAAGTTTGAGTGACATCAAAATGGAAGAAAGATTGATGCTTAGAGGGAGAACGTAAAGTGTTAGGTTCAAGAAGGTGGAAAAACCAGTGCTCCCTGAACACAATCATTTTAGGGAAAGCTGCAAAGGTGTTTATTTAGGACCATCATTCTAGTGTTTCAGCAGCCAATTTGTCAAAGCACATGGCAGAGTAGACTAATGGCCTTTCAGGTCATGTCCAATTCTAGGATTCTGAGACTCTGGACATTTACTTATTGAATTGTTATCATCTTCCTAGACGTGAAACAGGCTGTTTTTATAGCCAAAGGAATCTTATGTAGGTTTCACACATCCGCAGCTCTTACAAACTCAGAGAAGCTTCACTGGACAGAGATCAATATTTCTAACACTAGTCCATTTCTTATAAATTGGGGTATCTCCCTACCTCTCTGGAAATGACTTTTCGCAATAGTTGCATATCTTCTGAGCGATTGGTTTGTTTTTATCTTATTAAGTATGCAAATTGTATAATTGTGACTCACAGAAATATAAAGCTATTTTTTGTCCAACTTTATTAATATAAAACCCTTAGTACATATTTTTATAGGCTTTATAATTAGTCACATTTTATGTCTTTATTCTTCAAAAACAGCAAACAAGCAAAAACTACCAATAGACCACATAGATTTTTTTCTTACATCCAACTAATTTGTTACCTTCTTGTATCTTGTAACTAACGTGTCTCTTGATAAAAATTATTTGGAAGAAGTCAGTAAAATGTGAGCAAACATTAGACCTGTAGAAGGATGCCACACAGACTATGGTGTCCATTTGAAATGGTCTTGCAATATTTTTCACCATAAAATAAAATCAAGTCCGCAATGATTGCCTTTAAACTTAACCATGCAGCAGAATAATTTGGATAGCATCGAAGTAATTTCTTTATGTATTTGTATTTATTTATTAAAAATCTAGGCTGGGTGTGGTGGCTCATGCCTGTAATCTTAGTACTTTGGAAGGTGGAGGTGGGAGGACCTTTAGGGCCAGGAGTTTAAGACCAGCCTGGTCAACATAGCAAGACCCTGTCTTCAAAAAAAAAAAAAACTAAAAAATAATTCGCACATATACCTAAAAACAAACAGTACCATTGGCTTATGATAAAACAAAAACAAAAACAAAAACAAAAAACCTCTCTTCACTCCTCAAACCAGCTTCCCAGTGATAACTGCATGTAACTCTTGTATTTCTTTTGGTGGTTTCTTTTTTATTTCCATATAATATGGTTTGATTGGTTTTTCTTACTTAATTAAGCTGAAACATACTCAATTGATTTCCTGCTACAGTAGGTGACAATTTAGCTCTCTCTGCTTTTATGTCTCTCTTCTAAGCCACTAAAATAATGCTATTTTACCTAAATCAGAATTTACTCATTATAATTATATAAATACTATTTGTTGCAAAATTGCATTGCGTACTAACATTGCATTTTCTTTTCTACATAGTATTTTGCTGTTCTTGGGTTTTCTCAAATTTCTTCACTTGGATGATTTGCTAGCCACAGAGCATTTTTAAGAACCACATTATGTCATCCAGAAATTTTCTTTTCACAGCCCTCCAGCCTCCTCTCCAATGTGGACTGAGTTCTACCTAGGTGTGTAGCATGGATAGCTTCAAAGATTCTGCTTTACAGATTAAATGACTTGTGTCTTTTGTCTTCTAGGTTTTCTTTATTTCTTTTCTTTGGTTTCTATATTCCATCTTCCCGTCTCTCCTAAGAAATATTTCATGACCATTTTTGAGTCATGAAATGTCTGATGATGTCTTTCTCAGCCACCACACTCGACTAATAATTTGGCTAGGTTTCAAATTCTAGGCAAAAGAAATCATTTTCTTAGAATTCTGCAGATTTTCTACATTATCTTCTCCTTTCAGTGTTGCTGTTGATATATTTAAGCATATATATTAGAGTAACGACTCTAATTCTTGATCCTTTTGTATAGTTTTGTTTTCTCTTTGGAAGCTTTAAGGAATTTTTCTTTGTTTTTGATCTCCTAAAATTTCACATAACTGTACCTAGTTATTGTATTTGTGTCTTCTATTGTATTGGGTATATGATAGATCTCTTAGATGGAGAACTTATATCTGAAAGTTTTATAAAGGTTTTTTGTGCATTTTCTTAGATAATTTTCTCGACACCTTTTCCTTTAACTCTTTTTCTGGTGGTTTATTGGTGTTGATTCTATTGGTCTCTTATCTTTGCTGGTCTATGTTTTTGGCTTCTTTGTGTTTTATTTCTGCTTTTTGAGATATTTGGTTGACTTCATTTCTGACCCTTTTACTGATTATTTTATGGGAGTACCATTTATAAATTTCAGAATTTTTTTCTTGTCATATTGCTCTTTTTCTACTTTTTACTTTTTTAAAAATGATAATATGTACACATTTATGGGGTACATGTGATATCTTGATACATGCATACAATGTTTGATCATTAAACATTGTATACATGTATCAAGATATCACATGTACCCTATAATATGTACAAATATATACAAATATTCTGTCCGTCACCTCAAACATTTATCATTTCTTTGTGTTGGGAACACTTTAACTCTCCTCTTCTAGCTATTTTGAAATATATAATAAATTGCTAGCTGCAGTCACTCTGCTGAGCTATCGAACACTAGAACTTATTCCTTCTATCTAGCTCTATGTCTGCACCATTAGCCAGCCTTTCTTCATCCTCACTCTACTCCTTCCCAGCAGATTGGTCCTTTTTAAAAGATGCCTGATTCTGGCTTTTTTGTTTCTGTTTGTTTAAATTTTGGATTTGATATCATCTTTTGTCTCTTTGAAGTATATGTTATCAACTTGAAGAGTAATCAGTTATTTCTGTTGTTTTTGTTTTCTTCTACTTCAAACATCATATTTATGTCCATTCTTCTATTCGTTTAATTTTATCTTTTTCTGTTATTGGTTTCCCTTGAATATTTGAGGATCCTAGCTATTAGTTAATAGTTTAGGCCAGGATTGTCAGATGTGTTCTGTAAAAGGCCAGAGAGTAAATTGTTTATGCTTTGTGGCTATTCATTCACAACTATTCAACTCTGCTGTTACAGTGAGAATTCAGATATGAACAAAAAAAAATTGGCATCACTGTGTTTCAATAAAACTTTACTTACAAATGCAGGCTGTGGGCTGGATTTAGCCTGCCATAAATTTGCAAGCCGTAGGTTCAAATTAGCTGATGGTATTAAAAGAGCTTTTTGAGAGCTGCGTGTGCATAGACATGGATGTTTGACCTTGAGGGTGATGGGGGCAGATTCCTGAGGTTTTGCTCAGGGATCCCCAGCTGCCAATATCTGGAGATCTTTCCTCTAAGCCCTTCTGTTTTTCCACAGCAGAAACCTCTGACGGCCGGCCTGGGTGTAGAAGTCGGCCTGTGTTCTGCACACAGGCTGGGGTGAGAGTGCATGTCATTCCTCAGGGACCTTTTTCCTGTCCGCCTTGTCTCTGGATCCTCTCCATAGAAACTACGGGCTTGCATTACAAAAAAGTGTCTTGGACTCTACCCCAGAACCACTGCATTAAAGTATTGGAGGGTGGAGTTCAGGCATCTTTACTTTTAAAACATTCTGTAGGTAGTTTTGAGGACAGACAGAGGGAAGAATTGGCTCTCTGAGGGATGGTTATTTTTCTGCGGTTTTGAATTTACAATTCAGAGAGGTTGCCACCTGCTGGCAAAGACATATTTTCCTAATATTTGAAAGACATTTAATTTTTTTTAAAAGTCATCTTATCTAAATTGGAATAATTTATTATAAAATGAGAGAAGACCTTACTAGGGGACACACATCTGTTAACCACTACTATTTAGAAAATTAGATGCTTGGAAAACTGTTTGACTGATGAGAGAACAAGTCAGGGAGTTAGCACTAGACTTTTAGCTTCAGGATAAAACTTAGTAGAACTGTAATCCCAAGGGCCAGAGAAACAACACAGAAATAATTGGCAAAATGAAATATGACTCAAAGAATGCACAAACTGTACAAAAGCGTGATGTGTGAGACAAACTCTCTGAGTTCAAATTGTTTTCACACAGGCTGCTTGAGGGTCTGTATTTTCCAAGATGAGACAGCAAGCAAACATTTCACAGCAACAGAGCATGGCTTTATGTGTTCCAAATGCTACAATAACCTCTGGTCATCTCAGACCACACTGAGTTGACTTCTGCCTAACACTACCTTAGTCCAGCCCTGCGCACCCTATAAGCCCCCTCCCCTCATTTTCCCCTTCTGAGATGCTACCGAAAGTCTTCTTCAGTGGCGAGAGATGAACTGAGCTTTGTGTAATCGCCAGGTCTCTGTGGTCCGCCTTGCACGGAAGCACTGGCAGTCAGGAAGCAGTGGCTGTCGCAGCACCTGCCACCCAAGAAGCTGATGGTGAAAAGCAAAACAGGAGGTCCAGATGCTGCCCAACCCCAGCACTCAGCCATGGGAGGGGTGTCCTCAGCCTCCCTTCTATGTTCTAGCTTCGTCCAAGTGAGTCTCATTGGCAGAAATGAAACTGCATCCAAACCTTGGCGGCAAGCAGTCTTGGACTCCTAGGTTTGAGCTTTCTTGTCCCTAGGATAGGAGGGAAAGGAGGAGAGGGCGGAGGGGAAGTAGAAGCCAGCGACAATAGATAATATGTAGCACAGGCAAGGTACACAAATCTTCTAAAAATAAGAGACACCTGGGGGTGATGGAAACATTAGTGACCTAGAGATAGAAGACCCGAACTTGGCGCCTTATTAATTATAACCTCGGGAAAATTCACTTTACCTTAAGGTATTAAATTTTCCCTCTGTGTGTTCGTTATAATATTTATTTTCCAAACTTTTTTATGAGGATAGGATGACCCCAATTCAAAATGTGTAAAATGTCTACACTTCTTGAAATGCATTAGAGGCTTCAAAGACAGAAATAATAGGAGTTTAACGTAACACAATACATTCTCCATTACCAAACTGTGGACAAATAACAGACATTACTGGTATCACACACACTACGGAAACGTTAAGGAGCTGGCTCAGGGCTAGCTGCACTTTTCCCATGGACTACAGCTTCTGGCTTCCTTTCTGTGAAAGCAGGGAAGCATTCCCTTGTCGTTAATTACTCTACGTCATATCATCTGACTTTCTCATAGGGCTTGCATCCTCAACCCAAGGGACTTCGCTTGCTTTAAAAAATTGTCATTCTGCCGATCACATTACACGTTTTAAACAATATAATAAAATTACTTTTAAGCAGATATACACATTCATTTCCTGAAAAGCTCAGGCATACTATATGCAGATTATTACTTCATGATTAGTATTGATGAGAAGGTCACGATGTCCAAGGAGAAAGAAAACGCACAAGATTTCTGCCTCTTAGATGCTTGGTTCATTTCTCACCATGGCTTATCTGAGAAAAATAATTTCTGCCATGTGGTTAGGCTTTAGGCTCTCTTACACTTTAATGATATAGGTAAAATATTTAGCTTCGAAGCTTGATGTAATTTAAACAATTATTTTATTAAATTGTATTAAAACAATTATCTTAACTACTCATGCATGGTCCAGAGAAGCCAACGGTTATCTAGAAAGGGCTTTAGATTGAGAAATCACTTGATTTTTACTATGTCTCCAGTCTAGAATTAAGACTTCATTCAGCAAAGTTTCTTCCTTCTATCTCACATATTTTGACTGTTGATGACACTTTCATTTATTACTCATTAAAATTTTCTGTGAATTATGAGAATGCATGATTGCAAATTCCTCCTTCTTCAAAGTAAATGGAAGCAGGATTGTCTCAAATGCCTAAACTCATAACTGGATATAGCCCAATAGATCAAGAGAATAATGCCACAGAATTGTCATTTTCTTAAAGTCTATCTGATAACTGGTCAAGGCCAAGATTGTGCATGCATGTGTGTGTGCATGCATGTGTGTGTATGCATATGTGTATGTATATTTGTGTGTGCATATCCCTTCTATGAGATGATGCCTATGGATTCTGTTAAAATGTCTTCCATTTGCATTTTAAGTAGAATTCTTTTCAGTTCAGAATTTTCTTATTCTTTTTTAGACTTCTTTTAAAAACATCTTCCCTACTCTAAAGTGAGCTTTGCTTCATGAAGACTCTCTCCTATGCTTATCTATATATCCTTATCTCTATCTATATTATGTGCTTCTGTAATATCTAGTCATCATCTGTTGAATATAATTGAATATATATGTTGTGATGGTTAATACTGAGTTTCAACTTGATTGGATTGAAGGATGCAAAGTATTGATTCTGGGTGTGTCTGTGTGGGTGTTGCCAAAGGAGATTAACATTTGAGTCAGTGGGCTGGGAAAGGCAGATCCCCCCTTAATCTGGGTGGGCACCATCTAATCAGCTGCCAGTGAATATAAAGCAGGCAGAAAAACGTGAAAAGGCTAGACTGGTTAGCCTCCCAGCCTACATCTTTCTCCCATGCTGGATGCTTCCTGCTCTTGAACATCAGCCTCCAAGTTCTTCAGTTTTGGAACTTGGACTAGCTTCCTTGCTCCTCAGCTTACAGACAGCCTATCTTGGGACTTTGTGATCATGTCAGTTAATACTACTTAATAAACTCCCCTTTATATATCTATATTCTATTGGTTCTATCCCTCTGGAGAACCCTGACTAATACAGATTTTGGTACCAGGAGTGGTGGTAGAGGAACAGAATATTAAGGATGGAGTTCTTTAGTTGGTTTTGCGATTTCTGCAGTTGGCTGCTTAATACGATTAGACCCCCAAATGCTAAGGACTCTACTGCTAATGGTATGGAGAACACTGAGAGTCCTTGGTGTGAACTTTCAGAGAGTTATGCAAAATAAATGCATTTGATGCTCCTGATTCACTGTTCGTGAGAGGCAAGGAGTTTGTCGATTCTATACATAACACCTTTGACCATATGTGGAGAACCCAGGAACATAGTGAAGCTGGTTGGTTCCTCCTAAGTTCAGTGGACAAAGTGATGAAAGAAAATGATGAACTCAGAGATTCTAACTCCTGGCTTCAGAAGCAGATACTGAGCCTCAAATCTAAGATTGCCCTGAGTCAGAGTCTTATTTCCTGTAGAGAAAGAGCTGAAATTGTGGCAAATCAAACACAAGCTCTTATCATGTGAGTGGCTAACCTGCAACTTAATGTGCATGCACAGCCTCGCAAAGTGTCTACTGTTAAAGTGAGGACATTGATTGGAAAAGAATGAGGCCCTGAAACTTGGAATGGGGACATGTGGGAGGACCCTGATGAAGCTGGGACACTGAGCTTATAAATTCTGATGAACCTTTCTTGCCAGAAGAAACAGCTTCCCCATCCCCAGTAGTGGCAACATCCCCTCCCTGACCCACGCTGCCATCAGCCTTCCCGCTTTTGTCTGAGGAGATAAACCCTGCGCTACCTGAGGCAACAGTGATGGCTTCCCCTGAGGCAGTTGCTAGGCAAGCTAATGTTGATTCTCCTCAGGAACCAACCCCCCAACACCCTTGTTTGCTTCTAGACCTATAAGTTGACTAAAGTCCTGGCAGGCCCCTAGAGGTGAGGTTTAGAGTGTGATCCATGAGGAGGCGCGTAACACTTGAAAATAATTGCTTGAGGTTTGTAATTTATATATACAGAAATCTGGAGAACAGGTGTGGGAATGGATATTAAGGGTGTGAGATAATGTTAGAAGGAACGTAGAGTTGGATGAGGCTGAATTTATTGATTTGGGCCCACTAAGTAGGGATTCTGCATTTAATGTTGCAGCTCAGGGAGTTACACAAGGTTCCAATAGTTTATTTGCTTGGTTAGCTGAAACATGGATTAAGAGATGGCCCACTATGAGTGAGCTGGAAATGCCTGATCTCCCTTGGTTTAATGTAGAGGAAGGGATGCAAAGGTTTAGGGAGATTGGGATGGTGAAGTGGATTAGACACTTTAGACCTACTTATCCCAGTTGGAGGGTCCAGAAGATATACCCTTGACCAATGCTTTGTGAAATAGATTTGTGAGGGAAGCACCTGCATTTCTGAAGAGCCCTGTAATTGCTCTTCTCTGTATATCAGATCTAGCAGTGGGAACCACAGTCATTCAACTACAAAAGTTAAATACAAAGGGAATAATTGTATCCCGAGGTGGCAGGGGCCAAGCAGTGGCATTCAACGGTCAAAGGCAAGGTAGGCATAGCTACTGTAATGGACAGCAGAGGCAAAGCAGCAATCAGAAGAGTCTCTGGCATTGGCTAATTAATCACAATGTTCCTAGAAGTGAAATTGTTAGGAAGACTACTGCATTCCTACTTAATTTATATAAACAGAAAATGTCTAGGTCAAATGGACAAAAGACTAATTTGAATTAGAAAAACAGAGTATCACAGCCCCTCAGTCAGTTTCCAGACTTGAGCCAGTTTACAGACACAAAACCCCTTGAATGAAGGTAAGACTAGGTCTTTCCTCAAGGAGACCTTTGATTTGCCACAATTTCAAGGTCGTGACAATTTATGCTGTTAATCTTTCTCCCATCCTTCCCCAAGGAGACCTCCAGCCTTTTACCAGGGTGACTGTGCATTGGGGAAGGAGAAATAATCAGACATTTTAGGGACTCATGGACACTGGCTCTGAGCTGAGGTTGATTCTAGGAACCCAAAACATCATCGTGGTCCTCCAGTTAAAGAAGGTCACCTAATTAATGAAAGCTCAGGCCTGACTTACAGTGGATCCAGTGGGTTCCCGGACTCATCCTGTGGTCATTTCCCCAGTGCCAGATGTATAATTGGCATAGATACACTTAGCAGCTGGCAGAACCCCCATATTGGCTCCCTGACTGGTAGGGTGAGGGCTGTTATGATGGGAAAGGCCAAATGGAAGCCATTAGAGCTGCCTTTACTTAGAAAAATAGTGAATAAAAAGCAATATCACATCCCTGGAGGAACTGTGGAGATTAGTGCCACCATCAAGGACTTGAAAGACCAAGGGGTAATGATTTCCACTACATCCCCATTCAACTCTCCTTTTGGCCTGTGCAGAAGACAGATGGATCTTGGAGAATGACAGCGGATTATCATAAGCTTGACTAAGTGGTGACTCCAACTGAAGCTGTTGCACCAGATGTGGTTTCATTGCTTGAGCAAATTAACTCATCTCCTGGTACCTGGTATGCAGCCATTGACTTGGCAAATGCCTTTTTCTCCACTCCTGTCCATAAGCCTCACCAGAAGCTATTTGCCTTCAGCTGGTAAGGCCAGCAATATACCTTTACTGTCCTATCTCAGGGGTATATCAGCTCTCTGGCTTTGTGTCATAATCTTATTCAGAGAGACCTTGATTGCTTTTTCTTCTGCAAGATATCTCACTGGTCCATTACACTGATGACATTATGTTGATTGGACCCAGTGAGCAAGAAGTAGGAAAAACACTGGACTTATAGGTGAGACATTTGCATGCCAGAGGATGGGCAATAAATCTGACAAAAATTCCGGGACCTTCTACCTCAGTAAAATTTCTAGGGGTCCAGTGGTGTGAGGCCTGTTGAGATATTCCTTCTAAGGTGAAGGATAAGTTGCTGCATTTGGCCCCTCCTACTCCCAAGACAGAGGCACAATGCCTAGTGGGCCTCTTTGGATTTTGGAGGCAACACGTTCCTCATTTGGGTGTGCTACTCCAGCCCTTTCATTAAGTGACCCAAAAGACTGCCAGTTTTGAGTGGGGTCCAGAACAGGAGAAGGCTCTGCAACTAGTCCAGGCTGCTGTGCAAGCTGCTCTGCCACTTGGGCCATATGACCCAGCAGATCCAATGGTGCTTGAGGTGTCAGTGGCAGATAGGGATGCTGTTTGGAGCCTCTGGCAGGCCCCCCTAGGTGAATTATAGCAGAGGCCTCTAGGATTTTGGAGCAAGTCTCTGCCATCTTCTGCAGAAAACTACTCTCCTTTTGAGAGACAGCTCTTGGTCTACTACTGGGCTTTGGTGGAAACTGAATATTTGACTATGGGTCTTCAAGTCACCATGCGACCTGAACTGCCTATCATGAGCTGGGTGCTTTCTGATCCATCTAGCCATAGAGTGGGTCATGCGCAGCAGCATTCCATCATCAAGTGGAGGTGGTATATACGTGATTGGGTTCAAGCAAGTCCTGAAGGCACAAGTACGTCACATGAGGAAATGGTTCAAATGCCCACAGTCTCCACTCCTGCCACCCTGCCTTCTCTCCCCCAGCCTGCACTGATAGTCTTATGAGGAGTTGCCTATGATCAGTTGACAGAGGAAGAGAAGACTGGGGCCTGGTTTACAGAAGGCTCTGAATGATATGCAGGCACCACCTGAAAGTGGACAGCTGCAGCACTACAGCCCCTTTCTAGGATATCTCTGAAGGACAGTGACAAAGGGAAATCTTCCCAGTGGGCAGAACTTGGAGCAGTGCACCTTCCATGGAAGAAGTGACCAGATGTGCAAATATATACTGATTCATGGGCTGTAGCCAATGGTTTGGGTGGATGATCAGGGTCTTGGAAGAAGCATGATTGGAAAATTGATGAGAAAAATTTGGGGAAGAAGTATATGGAAGGACCTCTCTGAGTGGTCAAAAACTGTGAAGATATTTGTATCCCATGTGAGTGCTTGCCAACAGGTGACCTCAGCAGAGGAGGATTTTAATAACCAAGTGAATAGGTTGACCCATTCTGGGGATACCACTCAGCCTCTTTCCCCAGCCACTCCTGTCATCGCCCAATGGGCCCTGAACAAAATGGTCATGGTGGCAGGGATGGAGGTTACACATGGGCTCAGCAACATGGACTTCCATTCACCAAGGCTGACCTGGCTACGGTCAATGCCAGGTGACCAATTTGCCAGCAGCAGAGACCAACACTGAGCCCTGGATATGGCACCATTCCTCGGAGTGATCAGACAGCTCCCCGATGGCAGGTTGATTATACTGGACCTCTTTCATCATGGAAAGGGCAGAGGTTTGTCCTCACTGGAATGGAAACTTACTTCAGATTGGGTTTGCCTATCCTGCATGCAATGCTTCTGCCCAAGACTACCATCCGTGGACTCTTGGAATGCCTCATCTGCTGTGATGGTATTCCACACAGCATCGCCTCTGACCAAGGCTTTCACTTTATGGCAAAAGAAGTGTGGCAGTGGGCTCATGCTCATGGAATTCACAGGTCTTACCATGTTACCCCCATCATCCTGAAGCAGCTGGATTGACAGAATGGTGGAATGGCCTTTTGAAGTCACAATTACAATGCCAACTAGGTGACAATACTTTGCAGGACTAGGGCAAAGTTCTCCAGAAGGCTGTGTGTGCTCTGAATCAATGTCCATTATATGGTCCTGTTTCTCCCATAGCCAGGATTCACAGGTCCAGGAATCAAGAGGGGGAAGTGGAAGTGGCACCACTCACCTTCACCCCTAGTGATCCCCTAGCAAAATTTTTGCTTTCTGTTCCCGTGACATTACGTTCTGCTGGCCTAGAGGTCTCAGTTCCAGGGGGAGGAGCGCTGCCACCAGGAAACACAAGGACAATTCCATTAAACTGGAAGTTAAGATTGCCACCTGGACACTTTGGGCTCCTCCTAACTTTAAGTCAAGAGGCTAAGAAGGGAGTTACAGTGTTGGCTGGGGTGATTGACCCGGACTATCAAGATGAAATCAGTCTACTACTCCACAATGGAGGAAAGGAAGACTATGCATGGAATACAGGAGATCCATTAGGGCATCTCCTAGTATTACCATGATCTGTGATTAAGATCAATGGGAAACTACAACAGCCCAATCCAGGCAGGACTACAAATGGCTCAGACCCTTCAGGAATGAAGGTTTGGATCACTCTACCAGGAAAAAAACCACGGCCAGCTGAGGTGCTTGCTGAAGGCAAAGGGAATACAGAATGGGCAGTAGAAGAAGGTAGTCATCAATACCAGCTATGACCACCTGACCAGTTGCAGAAATGAGGATTGTAATTCTCATGAGTATTTCCTCCTGCTTTTGTTAAAAACATGTTTGTGTATGTGTACACTTGTACTAAGAAAATATCTTCATTTTATTTCCTTTTTCCTTTACCATGTGACATAAGATTTATTGACTTCATGTCGGCATTTAAGTATTGTTAACTTTATGTAATATCATTAGGTTTGGGGATTGGTGCATTTCCAGTTGTACAAAGGATGGTTGTATTATGTTAGGCATAATTATGATCTTATTATTGCCTTTATTTGAAGATTATGTACAATCTCCAGAGATGTGTTTGGGTTCAAGTTGACAAAGGGTGGACTTGTGATGGTTAATACTGAGTGTCAACTTGATTGGATTGAAGGATGCGAAGTATTGATTCTGGGTGTGTCTGTGAGGGTGTTGCCAAAGGAGATTAACGTTTGAGTCAGTGGGCTGGGAAAGGTAGACCCACCCTTAATCTGGACGGGCAAAATCTAATCAGCGGCCAGTGTGGCTAGAATATAAAGCAGGCAGAAAAACGTAAAAAGGCTACAGTGGTTAGTCTCCCAGCCCACATCTTTCTGTCCCGCTGGATGCTTCCTGCCCTTGAATATTGGACCCCATGTACTTCAGCTTTGGGACTCAGCCTGGCTTGAGGTCAAGACTGTTGGTTTTTCTTCCTTTATCATTTTACCTACATGGAGATGGCTCATAGGAAAGAGAGATGCACTGCAACCCAAGGGCTTCCAGAAAGCAAATAGAATCCTGAAACTGCAAAAGCACATGTGAGAGGAGGAGGAGGAGGACTGGGGAACATGTGTGTCTCACCTCTGGACCCAGAGAGGCAGGGATAGGTTTTCTAATGGGGCTTTCTGATTCCTTGCTATCATACTTCAGCTCCTGGTGAGGTGTGTCTGTGAGCTGTTGATGCTTGAGTGCATTCTCCCATGTGCTTTAGTATAGATGGAAGATCATAAAGTTAGGTCCATAGATACCAATACAAATGGAACACCATGATCAATGAAAAAGTGTTATAGATCAAGCATTGATATTTTCCTGATTTGATTAAATAACCTGTCACTTTACCCAGCAGATAATCATTATTTTAATAAAATGAGATTTATGATATTCATAATCTGTTTATTGAATTCATATAAAATTATTGAAAAGTAATATAGCGTAACTCATCCTTTTCTTTAAAACATAAATATTCAGTGTTTATATCCTTCAAATGAAAGGGAATGTTCTCAGACCTGGCAATGAATATCATTAACTTCTATCTCACATTATATACCAGCTAAAGAATTGAGAAACCTCTTTAATAAAGGCAGTGCAGACTGCGGAGACTGTGGAGACTGAATTACGAGTTTTAATAACCACCATTGCAAATATTTGCATATTCAACTTGTTCAGACGTTACTGATTTGTTTGCCCTCTACACGTGGAAAATAGATTTGAAAGCATGATAATAGGCCTGCACTTCTCTATTCGAGATTATTTTAGGTTTGGGGGAAGGAATCCAGCTCCAAGGGGGTGGGCGGGCACTGGAAGTGACAGCAGGGAGCGCTCCCAGCAGGCAGGTGGGATGGAGGCTGCAGATTCCCCTAGACCAGCTTCCCACCCACCCACAACTCTTGGGCGGCCTGAGGCAGATGGAACTCACCCTTGATGTCTTAACAATTGACATCACGTTGATCACTGACTGAATTGATACTGAAAATGAAATCACTCTGGGTTTTGTTCCTTCCTTCAGCCTACAGCTAGTGCCTAGTCAATGGCACCATGCCCCCATGCAGAATGACCTGCTAATGTGTCTTTCCCGTGTTTACTCCTCCATTTAATCCAGCGCCCCACGCCCACCCTCGACAGTCCCCAGGCCACTGGAGCTCAGTTGATGGGATAAATCCACTCATACTCTATCCAGACTTAGAGACGGCCAATGACACTGACCGGACAGGCCCTTCCTGATCCTTTATCACCTGTCCCTGGCCTGGCCTTCCAGCCCCCACTATTGCCACAGGCCATGTGGGCGCTGGCTCCTGTGGTCTCTCCCTAGAAGACTTTCCTCTGCTCTTCCCTTTCTCTTGGTGAGTTCAGACTTCCCACATCCACGTCATTACTACATAGCCCATCACAGAAAAAAATGTTTAAAGGATTTTAGGTAATTTGAATTTTCCCAAAGTATATCACAATGAGAATGGTTTCCTTATTCACAGTATAATAACAATTGAATACTGTATATACAGAAAATAGAAGGGAAACCCAGGGAGGTTTTTTTTTATCTTTTAATTTTACTTTAAGTCCTGGGATACATGTGCAGAACATGCAGTTTTGTTACATAGGTATACATATGCCATGGTGGTTTGCTGTACCTATCAACCAGTCATCTAGGTTTTAAACCCCACATGCATTAGGTATTTGTCCTAATCCTCTCCCTCCCCTTGCCCCCGAACCCTTGATAGGCCCTGGTGTGTGATGTCTCCCTCAACCCAGGGAGGTTTTAATTGTATGTTTAAAGATGATTATCTAGTTATGCACATAGATTTTTTGGGATAATATGATTTATTAAAATGGTATAAAACTGTAAAACATTTTCATATTGTGTGATAACTAAGTCATTAGCAGATGAACATCCTTTTCATGCCAAGCTGCTGCAGAGCTCTTACCAATTTACTTGGAGTAGAAACCAACTTTCTATCTCACGGTGATCTTTTCTGTTGTTTTATGGGGAGGAAGTTGTCACAGATAGGCTAGATTGTGTAATACACTTGGAGTTAGACTGCCAGGTTTTCTTCTTAAATTTCCAATGTGCATCCTTTCCTCAGTCAGCGTTAGCACTTTCTTTCTTTTCTTTTTTCCGATAGCAGTCTTGGAATAAAGATTAAAATACTTTGTACAATTCATGATGCAGTGGAAAGAAGAAGCCCTCAGTACTGTGAACCATAATTCAGTTATTAGTAAATGGTTCTATGGGAACAGGAATGGTTCCACTGGATTAATTCTATTAATTGTGGGTGGAAGGCCTACCATGTAAAATTGGATTATGATTATTTTTATTAAAAATGAGAATAATTTAAATTGAAAAGTGAAGCAGCAATTTCAGAATTAGGTCATGGAGGAACCTAACGTTTTCTCTTGGGAGGTGAGGACGAGTAGCCTGGCCAGGGCTGGAAGCCACATGAGAGCAGCCCTGCTTGGAGGTCAGGTCGATCCTTCCTGGGTCTTTGATATGGTTTGGCTCTGTGTCCCCACCCAAATCTCAAATTGTAATCCCTGGCCGGGCACGGTGGCTCATGGCTGTAATGCCAGTACTTTGGGAGGCCAAGGCAAGTGGATCACCTGAGGTCAGGAGTTCAAGATCAGCCTGGCCAACATGGTGAAACCCCATCTCCACTAAAAATACAAAAATTAGCTGGGTGTGGTGGTGAGTGCCTGTAATCCCAGCTACTTGGGAGGCCGAGGCAGGAGAATCACTTGAACCTGGGAGGCGGAGGTTGCGGTGAGCTAAGATCGTGCCACTGCACTCCAGCCGGGGTGACAGAGTGAGGTCTGTCTCAAAAAACAAAAAATAAAAAAAGCCATTGTAATCCCCATGTGCCGAGGGAGAGACCTGTAATCCCCATGTGTTGAGGGAGAGATGTCATTGGATCATGGGGGTGGCTCCCCCATGCTGTTCTCGTGATAGTGGGTGGGTTCTCACAAGATCTGGTGGTTTTACAAGGGGCTCTTCCCCCTTTGCTTTCTTCTGTCTCTCCTGCCACCGTGTGAAGATTCTTACTTCCTTTTTGCCATGATTATAAGTTTTCTGAGGCCTCCCCAGCCATGTGGAACTGAGTCAATTAAACCTCTTTCCTTTATAAATTAGTCAGTCTTGGGTAGTATCTTTATAGCAGTGTGAAAACGAATAAAGTCTTCCATTGTCACCTGTGTAGGCAGTGGTCAGAACAGTGCCTATAGCAGAACAAGCACTCAGGGAAGGTGAGCAATTTTATGCCTAATTTCTTTTTCATTTCCTGTATATTTTCACAAAATGATAATGACTCCAGCTAATTAGTCTAAAGGTTGACAAGGGAGTTTGAAGGTCAGTTTTTTCTTGCTATTCAAGATATGATATCACATTCGCCATAGCCATTTCTGTATGGAGTGGCCTTCAGACCGAACATACTTAAGCAATCATTTTGTTTGCCATATGTTGATAAAGACATTAGGTCCACCAAATTTGAATCCTGTAATTGTTTCCAGATACAATTTGAATAGTGTTTTTCACTCCACATTTTAAGCAAAGCAGAGGTCCCATTTAGAGCCAATGATGCCTCGTGAGAGGTTTCTCATGCCGTCCAAGCCCACAGCCTTCAATCTGTTCTCATGAAGAATTTATGGACCCTGGTGGTGCTTCATGGGCGGGAACTCAGGTGGCTGCAAAGGAATCTCTTATAGATTTGGCGAGGCAACTTACACAATCTCAGTTAATTTTGTTCCTGTATTAGTGAGTGAGTTCTCATGAGATCTGATGGCTTTTATTAGGGATAATAAAAGGCATTCCTTTTGTTGGAAAAAAAGAGAGTTGTTAAGGTTCAACAAAAAGGACACATTTTTACTTGTGCTTTCTGGAATTCTTTAATAGTGATCAAGTAACCACCAGAGCGCTGCACTGGCATTCAGGCACGTCCTGGGTTTGCACAAAATGCTGCAGTAGCTGATGAGGGTGCACATTTGTGCTTGGGACAGTCCTGGGAGTTGAGGTGGGTGACGGGTTGGATATCCCTGAGCAGGGATGCCAGGAACCTGGGTGCCTGAAGGAAGGTTCATGGACTCCAAACCCTGTGTCCTTCTCACCACGTTGCCCTGCCTCCTGCTTCACAAAATAGAGGCAGTTAATCAAAATGTGTAACTCTTTTTTACCAAATTAAATTATATTTTCATTTTGATTTTTATGTCAATGATGACTTAGTATCTGAGTGATCTGTAATTGCCCCTGGGGCCATTATTTCAGTTTTGCTGGTCTATTTGTCTTTCCAGCCACTTTTGTAAGCACTAAGTGGGAAATGACAAAAGAGACTGCTTTTTGAAAAAAGCCTTAAGAATCATTTTGGAAGTTTGAAAAACCAAACTTGGTTTCTTTCACAAATCTTTATTGGGGTTTCTTAAATCATATACCCATAATTAATGCGATCAATAAAAAACTAATCATAATAATTAGCAATTACCTATAATTAATTACAGTATAGCTTATGTTAATGTGGCATATGCATTAACATTGTATATTATGTATAACATATTATGCATTAATAGTATATATAATATGAATACATATGACACATTATATATACAATATATTAATATACAATTGTTAATCATACAGAAAATATACTAATATAACATTAATATAGAACATAGCAACATACTACCAATATTATATTAAATAAGTTATAATGATAAAATTGTAATTATAAATAATGATTAATAATGGCCAATAATATGGCTAATAACTAATTATTAAGTTGGTGCAATAACATGGCACCCTGTGTTTGAAAAGTCAAATGGAACTTGCCATCTGATTTCTTACACCTTCTCAGGATCCTTGTGAAGTTACTGGCTGGGGATGGGAATAGTTACAGTGCAGAAACTGAAGCACAAAGATTTATATCCAGGCAGAAAGTGATTCAGGGGTGAACCTAGGGCGCGGAGTAGACAAAACAGACCTGCAAGCCTGCGTCTCAGCCTTCAGAGGTGCAGGGAGGGTGAGGCAGTCCAGCATGTGCCTTTCCCATGCCCGCGGCTCCACTCCTTAGGCTACAAGCAACGTGGCCTGTCTGGCCGTTCCTGGGTGGTCTCTCTCACTGGCACTGGCTATTCTCGTACCTGCTTAGAGTGAAAACGACTTCACCATTTACTTTGAACACCAATTGCTAGATTTTTCCAACACTTAATGCCTTGCTTTTTATAATCCATTGGAGTATTACATGAATTCCTTCTCCTGCCCCCCCCCACCCACAGACATCCCGGGCTGAATAGCTTTTGGTTTGCATTCCTGATGCAAGTGCCCAGAGCTGGTGTTCTCCACGTTTTCTTTGGACTAAGAAAGCTTATACATGAAGTATTTTTCTTCTGCCTGGCTGAAACCTGCTGAAATGGTGCAAATCAGATGTCACGGATTTGTTTTAAACAGCAGCCTATAATGAAAACCAAAACAAATTAATAAAACTACAGAAAACAGAAATACTGACAGGCTTATCAATAATGGCAAGTAGTACTCTGCTAGAACAAAATACTCATTTCAAATCATGAACACTTACAACATTTTAGAAGGCAAAGTATTTATTTTTGACTCATGGATTCAATGAATACTGGGTGGAGGAAACTGGAAGGTGGAAGTGCAATAAAAGATATTTATTTGCAAGTGTGCATGTGTGTGTGGTGGGGGGTGGTGGGGGACAGATGAGGCATAGAAAGGGGAGACTAAAGCGAGGCTATTTATGTTTTTTTACATTTTTTTTTTGAGACAAAATCTTGCTCTGTTGCCCAGGCTGGAGTGCAGTGGTGCAATCTCAGCTCATGGAAGCCTCAAACTCCTGGGCTGAAGTGATCCTCCTGCCTCAGCCTCTGGAGTAGCTGGGGCTACAGGTGTGCACCACCACGCCCATAATTCAGTTATTAATAAATGGTTCTATGGGAACAGGAATGGTTCAGTGGATTAATTCTACTAATTATGGGTGGAAAGCCTACCGTGTAAAATTGGATTATGATTATTTTTATTAAAAATGAGAATAATTTAAATTGAAGAATGAAACAGCAATTTCAGAATTAGGTCATGGAGGAACCTAACATTCTCTCTTGGGGGGTGAGGACGAGTAGCCTGGCCAGGGCTGGAAGCCACAGGAGAGCAGCCCTGCTTGGAGGTCAGGTCGATCCTTCCCGGGTCTTTGATATGGTTTGGCTCCGTGTCCCCACCCAAATCTCATCTCAAATTGTAATCCCTGGCCGGGCATGGGATTTTTTGTATTGTTTTTGTAGGGATGGGATTTTGCCACGTTACTTAGGCTGGGCTATTTAAGTTTGAATCAGAATAATACATAAATCAAACCCACTTATTTGTAATTACTTTGTAAATTCAGATTGATTGGGTTATTCAGAAAAAAACAAATCCATATGTGGAAAATCAGAAAACCAGAAAACTTAAGTAACCCGAGTAGATTAAACCTAGAAACAGATTTTCAGATGAACAGCCCCCCCCCCCCCCGGGCGATAATGAGATATATATTTAAAAATATATAGATATGTTTTTTATATCTAGCTATATATGTTTATGTAGAAAGATGCTGTATTATATATAGATATATATTTTTAAAAATATACCTCACAATGATGATAAAAGCAGATATCTGTTTGCGTGTATACATATATATATATATAGAGGGAGACAGAGAGGGAGAACAGCTATAAAATTAGCTCCTGTTTGTGGGAGGTTTTTTTTAACTTGTGTAAAACTGCAAACATGAGCAGCATTGCTCCCTTTAGTGGAGACTCTGCCTTGCCCTCTTTCTTTAAGGGAAGCTTAATTGAATGGAAAAGCTGTCCTTTGTGCCTGGAGGTAACAAATTTGGGTCCTGGTCAGTTGCCAGGGAAGTAGAGAAAGTCAGTGCTTGGGATCAGGGAGGAGCCTCCAGGACTGAGGTCCCCCCATAGCTGAACTGAGGCCCGGCAGGAGAGGCCTCAGCACGAGAGCAGACTCATTGTGGCCCCGTGTGCAGCACCGCACAGTTCGAAAAGGGCTGCGTTCTGTTGAAGTGAAGATGCTTGTAACCCATGAACTCACAGGCCTGCTTGGCTGTGCGGCAGCTACTCAGGTCAGGACACAGGGTTTCCTAGTTACCTACTGAATGCTGAGGTTCACACAGGTCCTAGGATTTGCCAAAGACCTTGAGGCCAGAAGGGGGACAGCCTGGAGCAGACAGCCCTGTTGCCATGGGGTGAAGGTAGGGTGGAGAGACAGTGTGGCCTGCACCCATATTCTGCCTGTGCCAGTCACTGCTTGTCAGGCAAGTCTCATTTCCTGCCCAGGAAATGGGGAACAGGATGGCATCCACCTCGGCAGGTGTGTGGGCAGTGGAATGTGTTCACATGTGCAATATGCTCCAAGCAGCGCCTGGCACTGCTATGTGCCACGACCATTTCCCTGTCACTGTGATGTGCTCTTTGCTCGCATAATCGGGCTCATGTGAACTTCAGCCCATGGGCTCCATAGCGTGTCCTGAGAAAACACCAAAGTCTGCATTTTAAAGAAGATAGGACACTTGTTGAATTAATTAGGCTATGGAATATGTAATTGATAGCTGATATTCAAGCCATTCTATAATAGATGAGTCTAAACATCTTTTAGGTTTCCCTCTACAGCAGGGGTCCCCAACCCCCAAGGCCACTGTCTGGTAGTGGTCCATGGCCTGTTAGGAACCAGTCCACTCAGCAGGAGGTGAGTGGCATGTAAGTGTGAGAGAGTGAAGTTTCATCTCTATTTACAGACGCTCCCCATTGCTCGTATTACTGTCTGAGCTCTGCCTCCTGTCAGATCAGCGGCTGCATTAGATTCTCATACGAGTGTGAACCTGTATTAGTCCATTCTCATGCTGCCATTAAAGAGATACCTGAGATGGGGTAATTTATCAAGGAAAGGGATTTAATTGACTTACAGTTCAGCATGGCTGAGGAGGTCTCAGGAAACTTACAATCATAAGGGAAGGGGAAGCAAACATGTCCTTCTTCACATGGTGGCAGCAAGGAGAAGTGCCAAAGGGGGAAAAGCCCCTTATAAAACCATCAGATCTCGTGAGAACTCACAATCATGAGAACAGCATGAGAGTAAACACCCCCTTGATTAAATCACCTTTCACCAGGTCCCTCCCATGTCACATGGGTATTATGGGAACTATATTTCAACTATAAATGAGATTTGGGTAGGGACACAGCCAAACCATATCGGAGCCCTACTGTGTACTGGTGCGTGAGGGATCTAGGTTGTGTGCTCCTTATGAGAATCTAATGACTGATGATCTGAGGTAGAACTGTTTCATCCTGAAACCATCTCGCCCCCACCCCTGCCCGTGGAAAAATCATCTTTCACAAAACTGGTCCCTGGTGGCAAAAAAGTTGGGGACAGCTGCTTTACAGAGTATTCATTTTCACTTCTTAAAATCCTTAAAAGGTATTTACTAATAAAAAAGCAACACAGGCTCATTTCATTTTCTTAGACTGTTATGCAGTCAGGAATGATGTCAGCATATCAGGACACAAAGCCTGTGTCTTGGGATCACAGGGACCTGGTGTGACTACAACCGGGCTCAGACCTGTGCTGCTTACATGGCTTTAGACACATGGCTTCACTCCCCTGAATTTCACTCTACCACCTGGAAACTTGAGATCCCAATGCTAATTTTGGAAAATTCTTCTCGAGTTGGAGGTAGCATGTGTGAGGTTCCTCATAAACAGTATTTCATACCTCCGTTACTGTTATTGTGGTGAGGGACCAGGTGGCTGAAATCATACCTGTGAGTATCTCTTTGAAATAAAGGTGAATTCATGTTAGTTTTCTTGGGGTTTTGCAGCAAAGTACTGCACACTGGGGGCTTACATGACAACAGTCTACTCTCTCACAGTTCTGGAGACTGGAAGTCTGAGATCAAGGTGTCAGCAGGGTGGGCTCCTTCTGAGTGAGGGCTGTCAGGGAGAAGCTGCTCCAGGGCCCTCTCCCTGGCCTGGGGATGGTTGTCTTTATGTTTCTATGGTGCTGTTAGGGTGTGTGTCCAAATTCCCACTTTTTATAAGCACACCAGTCATATCAGATTAGCACCTCCCTAACCACCATATTTCAACTTGATTACCTCTGCAAAGGCCCTGCCTCCAAATAAGGTCACATTTGGAGGCTCTGCTAGGTGAGGACGTCAGTATAGGAATTTTGTGGGAACTCAGCTCAACCCATTACAATTCTATTATGCATTTCTGACATCAGAGCTGGTTAAGAATATTCTTTTAGTGCTTTGGAAGTCCTTACACTTTTAGCCTAATATATAACCTCATTTACATTTATAAGAACCTATTGAGACTGTAGAAGGCCCACTAAGCTTTTTTCTCCCTTCCCTTCCCTTCCCTTCCCTTCCCTTCCCTTCCCTTCCCTTCCCTTCCCTCCCTTCTTCCTTCCCTCCCTCTCTGCCTCCCTCTCTTCCTCCTCCTCCTCTCCTCTCCTTCTTCCTTCCCTCCCTCCCTGCCTCCCTCTTTTCCTTCTCCTCTCTTTCTCTCTGCTCCCCCTCCCCTCCCCTCTTCTCTCTTCTCTTCTCCTTCCTTCCTTCCTTTTCTTTCTTTCTTTCTTTCTTTCTTTCTTTCTTTCTTTCTTTCTTTCTTTCTTTCTTTCTTTCTTTCTCTTTTCCTTCCTTCCTTCCTTCCTTCCTTCCTTCCTTCCTTCCTTCCTTCCTTCTTCTTCTTTCTTTCTTTCATGATTATACACTCGTAACAAAGGATGTGAGTACACAAGGCAGTTTTCTTGCTTCGTAGAGTTGAATCTTCTGTGTGGTAAGACAATGTGCCCTGATGCAGTTCTAATAGTTAATACAAACAGGGATAAAAGTTTGACCCTGGCTACTCATTGAACAAATAAAAATTAAGCCAGTAGAGATAGCATTTCTCATGTATAATATTGATAAATATAAAAATAATCATTTCCTGTGTAGGAAAGTGAGCACTCCCTTCTACTTGGGTAGGCCTAGGTGTTGATGCAGTTTTTCTGAAGGACAATTTGGCCCTCAGATGTGTTTGTAATACATCTGCAAATGTCATGATTAGGCACTATTCAAAGGAAATAATTAACATTTAAAGGCAAAACTTTTAAATTTAGATGTTAATAATATTTGAAATGGGGGATTTTCTAAGTAATGATATGGAGATGATTAAATAAATATGGCCCACCTATACACTGAAATACTATCCAACCATTTCAAAATTTTATAGATGAATTTTTATTGACATGGAATGTTGTTCACAAAGTTGTAAGTTTCAAAAGGTAAAATGGGTTATAAAATATTATTTATATTACAATTCCATTTTGGTAAGAACATGTACATGTGAACATAAAATTCTGTCTGGAAAAATATATACTGAGGTGCCAACAGAGGGTGTATCTGGTATTGTGAGCATTTTTGTTTAACTCTCTTTTTGCTTGTCTCTTATTTTTTCTTTAGTGAGAATGTGGGTTTTTTTATATACATAAAAATGATTTATCAGTACGTAACCCCCTTCCACCTTCAACCACTTTTCTCTAGGTCTGAAGCCTCAGCTGCAGTGGAGATTGTCATTAGCCCACTTATTGCCGGGAACCAGAGTTTATGTACTGTTTGTTGCTTTCAGGCTGGAAGTTACCCTCCAATGCTGTTTTCTTAACATTTCTAAATTCTATATAAATCAAAGAATTATGCTTTGAAGCTTGTGGGCTGGTACGTGGGTGGCCTTGAGATGTCGATGCTGGGGTGGTCGCCCCTAGGAGGTCAGAGGACGTAAGCATTTGACCATATTCATGTTTTATTCTTTTAAGAAAATGCTGCTTAAGTTGATAAGCATATTTCCTGAGCAGAGAGAGACTGCAAGATAAGAGAGTGCTCTGAAGTGGCTTGGGAATACCATAACCTTGTAAATCTGATTTAACTGAACAGACATTGAAAGCATTAAACAAACAGAATACTCTCTATTGGAGCTGTGCCTGAATTAAAGAGTGTAAGAAGTACTGACTTTGTGGAACTCAATAGAACTATTATTTGTGATTGAATGCCAGATTAAATGACTGGAGAGCAGCCAAATGCCAGGTTGTAAATACACGAAGATGAGGGCAGCAGCCACCTCCCCTCTTATCACCCACTGCTTCATTCAGCTCCACCTGAGTGTCTGTGTCCTTCCTTCCTGCAATTTCTCACTTCCGTGGATGCAAACAGCCAGTCTCCTCTATCCAATACCTTGAGAGCAACTATACTGTAGTCAGAATGCTTCTTTTAAAAGATTAAAGAGTTCATAAATCTGCAAAGTTGTACCTTTTGGCCTCTAACTATTTATCTAATTCGCTGATCACATTATATGACTTTAAGGAGCATATCTAGCTCAGCGTCCATTGTTAGCAGAAACAAAGCAGGGACCCAATGTTAGGAACATATATCTTTTTATAACTCTAGGAAAAGCACACACGAATCTTGCATTCAGAAAAAATAATTTGTAGAGCACAGACAATGCTATTCTACACACGCTGGTCTTTTGCTAGAAACTCAAATATTCTGCCACTGCCTTTTATCCATGATAAATGACTAGCATCAGAGTAGCATAAGTAAGAAGTAACATTTATAGAGAGCTTTATACTTTAAAAAATATATTTAATCTATGTTCTCTGCTTTAATATCAATCTTTGTTTTATCACCTATCATGAATATCAATCTTTGTGTTATCACCTATCACTAAGTTTTCCCATTTTACTTCTGGAAAAAATAGGAAATATACTATTAGAGATATTATCAAAAATTAATTTTCAGCTTTCCAACTTCTGGAACTTTATAATCCTAGTTCTCAAAACTTGTTGGCTCTCGCTTTATGGTCTAGAGAACCAAGGTAAAATGGTCAGACATCTCAAGGGTTAGCCTTGATTTTAAGATTTCAAAATCTATATTCTAAATGATCTCAGTGGCAGGAGTTTCACATGAGAAATGCTGAAACCAAATGGGAAAGATGGTCTTCATAAAGGTAGGCAAGTCGTATTTACAAATTGAATTGGGAACATAGCTTTTGACAGAAATTTTAAAATGATAATTGTAATTGCCCTCATGCTATTTGTTTTAGCTCTTAAAATTTCCCAGTAACCGAGTTTATTTATTCCTTAGGTTAAAATGAGAGAGCTCAGCTCAGCCCAAGTGGCAGTCACACTGGAGAACCCTGGCATGGAGAACGCTGCATGTCTCAGATGCCCTGGGATGGGGGGAGGAGGTTAGATGGGCCCATTATATATATGTTACTTCATGGTGTTGAAAAATCTCATCAGGAGACCCCACAGACATACTGACCTGCCTGGAAGATAAGAGAGGCCTCTGGGGTCTTCCACATATGAAACCCCTTGTTAATGACAACCGCTTGGTGATGTGTGTGCAATGTTTTGGACATGGAGAGGGTGTGATGGTGTCAAGTAAGTCTTATTCTTATAAAATTCCATGAGGACTTTTGCCAGAACATGTGCCTGGGACATTTCATTTTTCTGCCATGACTAATACATTTTTAATAAAAAGTTGTAACTCCCCTCAATAAGAAAAATATTATCATTACTTAGCAAAAACTTTGGGGAACAAATTCCCTTAAGCCAAATGTTAAAGTTCTGGAACTGGAGAGATCTATATCTTACAAAGAGCAAGTATCCAGCTAGCTTTACCTTCTTCTATTTATTGAATAAAGCAAAAACTTTACTTCTGAACTAAGGTATAACCTGGAATTGGCCACACATTTTCCTAGAAAGGCTCCATTTCTCCAAAATGCCAATATCCAATTGTTTTATTCTTCAAATGTAGTTTGCTGTCTAAATATTCTTATGCGGGTTACCTCTTTATTGTCCAATGTGCCTGTTTTCATGTAATGCTTTTTTAAATTAAAAAAAATTTTATTATAAAGTTCTAGGTTACATGTGTACAACATGCAGGTTTGTTACATATGTACATATGGGCCATGTTGGTATGCTGCACCCATTAACTCGTCATTTACATTAGGTATTTCTCCTAATGTTATCCCTCCCCCATCCCCCTACCCCACGACAGGCCCTGGTGTGTGATGTTCCCCACCGTGTTCAAGTGTTCTCATTGTTCAATTCCCACCTATGAGTGAGAACATGTGGTGTTTGGTTTTCTGTCCTTGCAATAGTTTGCTCAGAATGATGGTTTCCAGCTTCATCCACGTCCCTACAAAGGACATGAACTCATCCTTTTTTATGGCTGCATAGTATTCCATGGTGTATATGTGCCACATTTCCTTAATCCAGTCTATTGTTGTTGGACATTTGGGTTGGTTCCAAGTCTTTGCTATTGTGAATAGTGCCACAATAAACATACGTGTGCATGTGTCTTTATAGCAGCATGATTTATAATCCTTTGGGTATATACCCAGTAATGGGATGGCTGGGTCAAATCGTATTTCTAGTTCTAGATCCCTGAGGAATTGCCGCACTGTCTTCCACAATGGTTGAACTAGAGTCCCACCAACAGTGTAAAAGTGTTCTTATTTCTCCACATCCTCTCCAGCACCTGTTGTTTCCTGACTTTTTAATGATCGCCATTCTAAGTGGTGTGAGATGGTATCTCATTGTGGTTTTGATTTGCATTTCTCTGATGGCCAGTGATGATGAGCATTTTTTCATGTTTCTGTTGGCTGCATAAATGTCTTCTTTTGAGAAGTGTCTGTTCATATCCTTCGCCCACTTTTTGACGGAGTTGTTTGATTTTTTCTTGTAAATTTGTTTGAGTTCATTGTAGATTCTGGATATTAGCCCTTTGTCAGATGAGTAGGTTGCAAAAATTTTCTCCCATTCTGTAGGTTGCCTGTTCACTCTGATGGTAGTTTCTTTTGCTGTGCAGAAGCTCTTTAGTTTAATTAGATCCCATTTGTCAATTTTGGCTTTTGTTGCCATTGCTTTTGGTGTTTTAGACATGAAGTCCTTGCCCATGCCTATGTCCTGAATGGTATTGCCTAGGTTTTCTTCTAGGGTTTTTATGGTTTTAGGTCTAACATGTAAGTCTTTAATCCATCTTGAATTAATTTTTGTATAAGGTGTAAGGAAGGGATCCAGTTTCAGCTTTCTACATAATGGCTAGCCAGTTTTCCCAGCACCATTTATTAAATAGGGAATCCTTTCCCTATTGCTTGTTTTTGTCAGGTTTGTCAAAGATCAGATGGTTGTAGATATGCAGCATTATTTCTGAGGGCTCTGTTCTGTTCCATTGATCTATATCTCTGTTTTGGTACCAGTACCATGCTGTTTTGGTTACTGTAGCCTTGTAGTATAGTTTGAAGTCAGGTAGCGTGATGCCTCTGGCTTCGTTCTTTTGGCTTAGGATTGACTTGGCAATGTGGGCTCTTTTTCGGTTCCATATGAACTTTAAAGTAGTTTTTTCCAATTCTGTGAAGAAATTCATCGGTAGCTTGATGGGGATGGCATTGAATCTATAAGTTACCTTGGGCAGTATGGCCATTTTCACAATATTGATTCTTCCTACCCATGAGCATGGAATGTTCTTCCATTTGTTTGTATCCTCTTTTATTTCATTGAGCAGTGGTTTGTAGTTCTCCTTGAAGAGGTCCTTCACATCCCTTGTAAGTTGGATTCCTAGGTATTTTATTCTCTTTGAGGCAATTGTGAATGGGAGTTCACCCATGATTTGGCTCTCTGTTTGTCTGTTATTGGTGTATAGGAATGCTTGTGATTTTTGTACATTGATTTTATATCCTGAGACTTTGCTGAAGCTGCTTATCAGCTTAAGGAGATTTTAGGCTGAGACAATGGGGTTTTCTAGATATACAATCATGTCATCTGCAAACAGGGACAATTTGACTTCCTCTTTTCCTAATTGAATACCCTTATTTCCTTCTCCTGCCTAATTGCCCTGGCCAGAACTTCCAACACTATGTTGAATAGGAGTGGTGAGAGAGGGCATCCCTGTCTTGTGGCAGTTTGCAAAGGGAATGCTTCCAGTTTTTGCCCATTCAGTATGATATTGGCTGTGGGTTTGTCATAGATAGCTCTTATTATTTTGAGATACGTCCCATCAATACCTAATTTATTGAGAGTTTTTAGCATGAAGGGTTGTTGAATTTTGTCAAAGGCCTTTTCTGCATCTATTGAGAGAATCATGTGGTTTTTGTCTTTGGTTCTGTTTATATGCTGGATTACATTTATTGATTTGCGTATGTGGAACCAGCCTTGCATCCCAGGGATGAAGCCCACTAGATCATGGTGGATAAGCTTTTTGATGTGCTGCTGGATTCGGTTTGCCAGTATTTTATTGAGGATTTTTGCATCAGTGTTCATCAAGGATATTGGTCTAAAATTCTCTTTTTTGGTTGTGTCTCCGCCAGGCTTTGGTATCAGGATGATGCTGGCCTCATAAAATGAGTTAGGGAGGATTCCCTTTTCTGTTGATTGGAATAGTTTCAGGAGGAATGGTACCAGCTCCTCTTTGTACCTCTGGTAGAATTTGGCTGTGAATCTGTCTGGTCCTGGACTTTTTTTGGTTGGTAAGCTATTGATTATTGCCTCAATTTCAGAGCCTGTTATTGGCCTATTCAGGGATTCAACTTCTTCCTGGTTTAGTCTTGGGAGGGTGTATGTGTCCAGGAATTTATCCATTTCTTCTAGATTTTCTAGTTTATTTGCATAGCAGTGTTTATAGTATTCTCTGATGGTAGTTTGTATTTCTGTTGGATCGGTGGTGATATCCCCTTTATCATTTTTTGTTGTGTCTATTTGATTCTTCTCCTTTCTTCTTTATTAGTCTTGCTAGTGGTCTATCAATTTTGTTGATCTTTTCAAAAAACCAGCTCCTGGATTCATTGATTTTTTGAAGGGTTTTTTGTGTCTCTATTTCCTTCAGTTCTGCTCTGATCTTAGTTATGTCTTGCCTTTTGCTAGCTTTTGAATGTGTTTGCTCTTGCTTCTCTAGTTTTTTTAATTGTGATGTTAGGGTGTCAATTTTAGAGCTTTCCTGCTTTCTCTTGTGGGCATTTAGTGCTATAAATTTCCCTCTACACACTGCTTTAAATGTGTCCCAGAGATTCTGGTATGTTGTGTCTTTGTTCTCATTGGTTTCAAAGAACAGTAATGCTTGAAAAATTACAAAATATTTTGTAATTTTTCTATAAATATGTATTCTTGTTTATATTGACTGTGATTTATTTAAAAATAAGTCCATTGTAAAAGCTATCATGATAAGCACTGAGTTTATCATCTTGAAATATAATGGTATAAATACAAGTTCATAATAGGTCTATATTCTAAATATTTTTGCAGATGGCAGGAAATTTGGCACAGAGAAAGGAGTTAGAGGAGACACATTTGTGCCCCTGGAAGTGACTCTTCACAGAGCTACAGGATTTGGCCATCTTATGGGACCGCTTGGGCATGCAGGATTCTCAGCTTAGGGAGGTGCATTGCTGGTGACGGTGGGGAGTACCAGATGGAAGAGCCAGGCGGGAGTTAGTTTGGCAATCTAAACTTTCCCGTGTCACTTGAGAAGAAGAGAGAGAGTGACTGTTAGTGACACCCCAACAATGAATTTTCAGCTCTATGTTTCCTGGGATTTTATAACCGTTTTTGTCAAAAACTGTGGGCTCTCGCAGGGGCCCAGCCCACACCCACATGTGCTTTCTGATGGGCATCTGCACATATTCTAAATGCATGATGACAAAAACACAACTTGGACAGTGTGGAAACAAGCCACCCTGCTGGAGGCTTCTGTCACTTTTCTGCAGGGTCCCAACATGACACGCAGACCGGGATCTACAGTCCCCAAATTGAGCAAAGATAAACTTGCTTTAGCAAATCACAATCTCTATCCACAAGGGCAAAAGGGCCCTTTTTGATTACATATTGCTGTGTTATAAAATACAAAATGGGAGGAAATCAACAGCAAGAAGTAGCGCAAATGAGCAGATAAGAAGGGCAGCATCGATGTGATTGGGTTTCCAGCCCAAGATGGCCAGTTGTTTTAGTTTAAGTGCTGTGTAGCAATAGAGGAGGAAAACCACGGGTGCGTATCTTAATGCCAGGTGGCAGTGTCAGTTTTATAGTCTTGTCTTTGTTCTCTAAAACTGGGCACAAGTTGGTTCTGATGAGCATTTTGGATGAGCTGGTTCTTCCCAGAAGTCAGCTCCAGTGAACTCATCCTTTCCTGCTCTTGGTTTGGCTTTTAAGCAAACCTGTATCCCAGCTGCATCGCATTTCCAATGCTTAGGGCATCCTTTTGCTGCCCCTGTTTAAGTCTGTAACTCTAAAGCCACCTTGCTCCCTGCACAGAGAGGCCTACTTAGGCAATGCCATGTCCCCAGTGCCAGGACAGGAGCTGCGTGTCCTGCTTAGAAAGGCTGGACCCTTAAGCTGTCAGTGCTGTGTCCTCCTCGAGGCACCCACCTTTCTGATTTTGTTGGCTAGGATCTCATTCTCATGTGAACACAATGTACAGTAATGGGTGGTATACATTGGACACATTCTATTTGCCAGGAATCTTGCAAATCTGATCTCATTTAGACTAGATTCAAATCCCTTTTCTGCCATTGCTAATGGTATGCCTGTAGTGAAGTTAATAAGCCTGTCCTTCAGTATGGGCTTGGATTAAGGTGGGCTAACAGGAGACTCAAAATGTGTAATGGCTCAAACCCAATAGAAGTGTCTTTCTTGCTCACCCATCTGTCAGTCATCCAGGAGCCTAAGCTGATGAAAGTTCTGCCCACGTCAGCATGTGGCTTTCTGGTTTGCTCTGGGGTCATTTTCCTTCCACATTTCCAGGAGGATGCTTGAGTGTGATGGAGGAGGTGGGTGGGCTATTCTTACAGGCCAGGTCTGCAAGATACACGCCACTGCCATTCACACTCTGCTGGCTCTCAATCAGTCACATGGCTCTCTGGCCTGCAGGGAGTCTGGGGATGGATGCTACCCATATACCCAGAATAAAAAGATAGTGCAGTCCTGTTGAACAACTAGACATCTCTAACCATGCTATGGGTTTGTTATGGAGAATAAATGAGACAAATAGTGCAATGATTACAAAACTGTCTGGTAAACAGTAAGCATTCTATGAGCATTAGCTACCTGTGTTTATTATTATTAGAAGTAACTCAATGTGTGAAGATTACAAGTCTGTTTTAGAAGATGAGGAAACAGAGCCTCTGGCTAAGGTTGAGTAGTGGCTAGGAGATCGATTTGGGATTGAACCCAAGTTTGCTAAAGCCCATGATTTTTTTTTTTTCACTGTTTTGGGATCGATACTATGTTTGCTATAAAATCCACTGTTTTCGGGGCCTAGACCATAAAGACAAAAAAAAAAAAAAAATTAGTTAAATCCTTCACTGATGCTGTGAAGAGCAAATCTCCTCAAAGCATTTTTATTTACTTTCCTAACAAAAGGAGAAGATATTCACTTGTGTAAAAACTAAAGCAGTTTAAATCTTAGAAAGCTTAAAATCACTTGCCATGTTTTTAACGTGCTTAGCACAGTCCCTTGCATGTAGTGAGTTCTCAAAGCCGTTTCATCTCTATTCTTGCCATTTTGTAATTTACGATGTACTGACATAAAGCGTATAAAAAAATACATGTTAGGAAATTTTGCCCAAAGGAAGTGAACACTTTCAATGAACCTTAACATATACCCTTTGTTTCTGCACACCGCCCGTCAGTGTATGTGAGCTCCATCTCCACGCCCTCTTGCTATTTTCCTTATCGCCTTAGTGAGCGCTCTCATCCCATTTCCGGGTGGAATGCAAACAGTAGATATAATGTATGGCATTGAGTGAGTTCCTCCCTGTCTGCCTACTAGGCTTTTCTGCATATTCGAGTTTTTGCCTAAGCCTTCTAAAGGAGCAACTGTCTTCATTGCATTTTACGTATGTGTTATCACATCAAGTTCTTGGGAGATATTTTGGATGACAAGGAAATGTGTGTTGCTGTGACTGAAGTTGACAACTGTGTAAAAGCACATTTCCTTTGTCTTTTAGACACATCATGTTTTAAAAGCTGTCTGTTTCATAGCAGTGTTTTTTTCTTGTCATGGGGAGCATAGAGAAATGCTGGCATTGATTTTTAAGACACATTAGAGTTCCTGGAAGGTCCGTCGTGTCTGAGGGTCCCGGCTGCCCAGTGAGCAAGGAGAAGCTGCTGCCCACTCGTGGGGCCCCAGGCTCCACCAACCACCACTCAGAAGCTCTGGTTGGCACCTTCATTTGTAGCATGTTGCCCTGGAGTTTGAGGAGGGGCCCAGTGTCCGGGATGCCACACTGTGGCTGGGATTACTGGGGGTCACAGATTGACAGAGCTCCCCTGTCCCTTTGTGACATCAGCAACTGGGTTTATCTCAGTAAATTATATTTATACACAGTTATTTCTATTAGGTGTGATCATAAATTATGGGCCTGCCTAGAAATCATCCGTTTATTTTCTAGAGTTAATTTTAAGAAAACATGAGTCATTGCTGCTGAAGGTGAGAGTTAACTAGGTAATTATTTTGGTTTTAGTTTCTGCCAAAGGAACAAAACAGATGCAGATGAAGTCCCTGGAGAGTTACAAATTCCCATAATCCATTTATTTGTCTAAACTTTCAAAAACATGAAGGGTCATTACAGAAAAAGGGGCCCACCCTCTTCCACTTCAGATGGAAACAAACACACAAAACAGTACTTCCTTAAGAACGTTTTGTGTAGATGATAACAGTGCCCACGTGTTGGTCAAGTGTGTGCATGTTTTTATTCAACATTTACATGAATCTTCTGAGATAGGCAAGGCAGGTCTCCACTGGAGGGTTTGAGGCTAAAAGAAGTAAAGTGAGGAGATTGTGTGCCTTAGTCTGTGTGGGCTGCTGTAACAAACTACTGTAAATTAAGTGACTTATAAAGAACAGAAATTAATTTCTCACCGTTCTGGAGGTTGGAAGTCCAAGACTGGAGTGCCAGCATGGTCGGCTTTTGTGGAGGGCCTTCTTCCAGGTCACAGATGGCTCCCACCACTTGTATCCACACGTGGTGGACATGTGAATAAGCTTCCTTGGGCCCCTTTTTCAAGAGCACCAATCCCATCATGAGGGCCCCACCTTCATGGCCTCATCACCACCCCAAGGCCCCACCTCCTTACACCATCACCTTGGGGGTGAGGATTTTGACACATGGGTTTGGGAACACACTCAGCCCATGGTGTGGAGGCGGCTGCTGGGAAGTGTGGTACTGCTGGCCTCACTGTCTTCACATCCAGAAGTCTAATCTGTGCTATTGTGCAAAAGAGATTTCAATATTGTCTGCTCTGAAGAGCCCTGTAAATGACACAGGTATCATTGAAAGTAGTATTAAAGGCTGGGCGCTGTGGCTCATGCCTGTAATCACAGCACTTTGGGAGGCCGAGGCGGGTGGATCACCTGAGGTCAGGAGTTCAAGACCAGCCTGGCCCACATGGAGAAACCCCATCTCTACTAAAAATACAAAAAATTAGCCAGTCTTATTGGTGGGCACCTGTAATCCCAGCTACTTGAGAGGCTGAGGCAGGAGAATCACTTGAACCTGGGAGGCGAAGGTTGCAGTGAGCTGAGATTGCACCAGCCTAGGCAAAAAGAGCAAGACTCTGTCTCAAGGGAAAAGAAAGAAAGAAAGAAAAAGAAAGAAAGAAAGAAAGAAAGAAAGAAAGTGGTATTAAAAAAAAAAAAGAACTCCATGAACTTTCAAGGCTTCTTCTAGTTCTTGATGAATCATTGGATGAGGTAGTTATCAATCATGTTGTCTGATTATTCCCATAAACATAGCATAGGTTCATCATTAAGTCGCTAGTAAAATCATGACAAATACTACATAAATTTAATCAGAAAAGAAATTGGCCTTGTGCTTGAAGATGTTTATTAAAAAAAAAAAAAAATAGAAGAGCCGGAGTCACACACACACACACACACACACACACACACACACACACACACAAGAATTTCCTCTATAGGTGGGGCAACTAAGCTGCTTTGTAAGGAAAATTATACCCACTTTACAGATAGGTAATTTGAGGCTCAATAGAGTTAGGCAGTTTGACTAAGATCACACAGTTAGTATAATAAAAGAAGCTGGGATCCAAATCCAAGCTTGTCTGAACTCAGCATTGTTCTCACTATGCCACACCATCCTTCCTGGCTCCTGAACCTGCGAAGATGCCCTGTTGCCTCTGCCTCTTACCTGCAGCTACACTCTGCCTTGCAGGTCTCACTCTACATAACACATAACATGTGTGTAGGCAATCTTCTCATTTTAGTTTCATTTCAACATAGCACCAAAATTCCTGGTTTATTTATTTTATGTCTATATCCAAATCTATGTATGTATGTAAGCATGTGTTCATTCATCCTTCCATCCATGCAGCTACTCATATATCATCTACCTATCAATCGATCAATTTGTTGATTTACGTATATCTATCATCTATCTGTCATTGCTACCTGGTGGGCTATATGCATAGCAAGGGCATGTGGGAAGCATTGTCAGGAGAGAGGGGATTAGCCCGTTGTCATTGCCAACTGTCTGTTCCCTCCAGGTGTGTTTTACACCCCTCTTCTCTTTGCTCTGGCATTGTATGACCTGAGTTCAGCCTTGACTGGACTGAAAGTGCTCAAAGACCTGGCTTTTCCACTCAACACTGAAGTGCTTGGGCCTCACTTCCATGTCCACATGAACCACAACAAGGGAATGGAAAATGTATTCCAAAACACTATTGAGCTTTAAAATTACTTATTCAAAGAGCTGCTACGGTAACTCTAGCCTCTGATGACCATGGAAGAAGCCCAAATAGATTCTCAGTTCCAAAGAAATCCAACTAGCACGTTAACGCCAGACTCCTCTTACTGGTTTTCAAGGCCCTGAGTCTTATGGTCTCAGCCTTCCTGTCCAGCCTGATTTCCCAGCATTTCTGGACAATCTCATCTATTCAATAAGCGTGCATTGTACCTACACAGTAGCCTCGGTAGGCACGTCCCTCCCTAGAAGTTTATGGACCAATGTAGTTTTCAGAGCTTCCCTCATTAGAAAGATCAGCCACACACAACATCTTGTGCCCAACTGAAGGGTAAGTAGTGATACTCAGAAGCCTCCCCTTAGACTCTTGGAGGAAGAGAGAGAATGGCTGCTATGTACCTGACAAGTGCCTCACTGGACAATATGAAAGTCCTAAAAGATCTCAGCAAATGGAGCAACTGGTGCTGCTGTAGGACCCAGCCCTCACCAGGAGAATTGCTTTTGAGTTGGGTTCTAAGGGACAGAAATGCGTATGCCAGAGAGCGGGAGAGGGGCTTGCAGATGAAGAAAGAGTGGGAGTCCAGGCGTGAACCTGTGGTCATTCTCTGCTTGGCAGGGTCAGGTAGTCCCTGGGGCTGGCATGTGGGTGTTCTTGGGAAGGGGTGTGAGGAGATGAGACCCAGGGGTCCCATTTCTGTGGGGCCTTTGTCTCCTTCAGGGCTAAGGGTGTGGGCTTTGCTCTGCATGTGTCAGGGAATCTAGACGTTTCTAAAGTGTGGAGATGCGACATGAAAAAGTGTGTTTTGAAAGATGTTTTGGGCATTGGTTGGAAGACAGATTAAGAGAATAAACTTTGTAAGCAATTAAAATGGGAAGAAAAGGGCTGAAGCCACAACGTGTGATGCATGTAAAGTTGGGAGAACCGTGAGACATTTCTGAAGATACAGTGAATGGGGTTCTCAATGGCTTGGATGGATGAGGCAGCTGAGGAGTGACCGAGCACCATGAGATGTTTTAGGTTGAGGGACAGTGGAACGCGAAGCCACTGGAGAGAGGGGGATGAAGACGAGGCATTTGGGAGTATGTGGCCAGGTGGTTTTGTCCAGTATGGGTTGAGTTTGGGGTATGTGTGGGATGTTCACATAGAGATGTCATTGGCAGTTGGATGTGCATGGGACAGAAGGAATAGACAGGAGACAGATGTGGAGATCATCAAAGCAAGAGTGGAGTAGAAGCCCTGGGAATACAGACCTCTGTTTCCAAATGCCCTTTCTTGTCAATGTCTCACTGCTGCCGTCACCTCATGCAGGTACTCCCCTCCCCTCGGTGGCCCCCTCACCCCCTAAGGTGCTGGTGCTTCCCCCAGAGCTGCCCCGGGGCTGTGAGGCTTGCTTCCAGCCTCCACCCACCCAGGCACCTCCCTGGGCTCCCATCTGTGGCCATGGCCTCCGATTTTACCCAATGTTAATGCTGATATGTGAGGCCATGGTGGCTCTGGTTGTCCCTCCCTTCCCTCTTCCAAAGCATAACGACTCAGAGCCAGGCTTAAAGTCAGAGCCTGAGAACCTTTCCTTCTCCTCTTGCATCCTGTTTTACAATCTCCAAGTTGGCGGACTCTGGGCTGATTATGCAGTCTTTTCCATTGGCAGTTTCCTATTCGGCAAAATGGGCTGTGGTATGAGCTAAGTGAAACATTGCATCCAGCGTGAGTAAATGGCAAGCCGTCTGTCAATATTAGCTTTTCTTTTGATTTTCTCCAACTTAGACGTTAGCGTCTCTAGGGTTAAAAAAGACATGTCTCAAAGTCTCATGGTGTCTTTTACCTTGATACGTTCTGCTATGCTGCTCTTAAAAACAGTGAACACGTTTACTGAGTGCTTTCTACGCACTGGAGTCTGAATCGGGGATCTAAGGATACCCAGGAAGTCACACGAGGCATGGTCCCCTCCTTGAGAAGCATTCACTGCCACTGGGGATTTAGGATACGTTGACCTAAAACTGCAACGACATAACAACTAACAGCTAAGATACCTGTACCAGACCTGGGGGAAAGTGGCTGGTCATCAGGGCTGTGTATGTGACTCGTTTTCCTCGGGGGAGGGGAAGGTGGTGTTATTCTACCCACTGTCAGTTGTGATGGGCGCAGCACAGGGCTGGCTGTGGCAATCTCTGATCTCCAGGTTACCACTTGTTGCCAGCTCTGGGACAGCTGGAGGGTGCGTAAGGACTTGAGATTGATTTCAAGGATGTTAAGAGGTGGTGGGCTGGGAGAAGTCTTCCTTTGCATTCTTAAACCCTTTCTAGTCTTAGTTACATGTAAATAAAACTTGTTGTTTTAGACCTGCCCTGAGAGCCGCAGGTGGTCTCCAGGGATTCTGTTGCTTGTTCAGGGTCCAGCAAGACCCAAGCAGGCCAGGCGCTGAAGGGTGGCCGGTCAGAGGAAATGATGGGAGCGCAGGGAGCCAGGATGCTTGGGATTTATGAGAGCATTTGCTGCTCTGTACCCAGGAGTTATTAAAGCTGTGAGTCTAGCCAGCATCAGTACATTTTATTTAGAGGAGTCTGTATTTTTTTCCAGATACATTAATGTAATTATATCTTCACAAAAGCAGAGCTCACTTAAGAGAAGTAGCAGCCCATGCTGTAAAGAAGGGAGTTATTCTGACACTCAAGCTCTGTGTTATCTTGAACTGAACAAAAAAGAAATCGATGCAATTTGTGCTTAGGCTTGTGGGGTTCTCCTGTTGCCATGGCGACACGTTAAGCTATCGATTCATCCAGAGTGATTCCAAGCTTGGAAGGGGCCTTGGTAAAGTAGGAATAGTTTGTTCAGCAGAAATTAAACAGACCCCAGGACGTGGCCGACTCTGAGCATGGAACACATTCTCTGTGCACACAGCATCCCCAGGCTAATGTTATTTGAGCTGTCCCACAGACGGTCCAGTGGACGACCTGGGGCAATTGCTGTTTCTGCTGTCAGATCAAGGGGAGCCTGTCACAGCCTCAGTCCTGTCAAGTCAAGGTGCAGGATATGGCTTGGGAATGGCTCCCGAAAAGAGTCAGTGAGAGATATGAGGTAAATCCAGGAGCGTAGTCACAGCCTCGCAATGAGTTAGGAAGATGAGGGCAGCTGCTGTGTCTCATTCTCAGCTTGCAGCCATCAGCTCACAGCAGATCATCCAACAAAAGGAAAATATTTTCACAGGCAGTTTTTTCCTTTATTTTTAGTTGTCATGTAATAATTGTACGTATCCATGGGGTACAGAGTGATATTTCAATACATGTACACAATGTTTCATGATCAAATCGGTAATTAGCATATCTGTCACCTCAAATATTTATCATTTATTCATATTGGGAACATTCAGAGTCTTCTCTCCTAGGTTTTTGAACATATACAATAAATCTTTGTTAACTATAGTCACACTACAGAATTATATAGAACACTAGGACTTATTCCTCCTATTTAGCTATAATTTTGTATCCAGCAACCAGCTTCTCCCTATCTTCCTCTCCCCTTCCCTTCCCCACATCTAATAACTATAATTTCACTCTTTATTTCTATCAGATCAACTTTTTTCCAGCTCCCTCATATGAGTGAGAACGTGTGGTGTTTATTTCTCTGAATCTGATTTATTTCATTTCACATAACGTCCTCCATGTTCATCCATGTTGCCAAGAATGACAGGATTTCATTCTATTTTATGGCTGAATAGTATTCCACTGTGTGTATGTACCGTATTTTCTGTATCCATTCATCTGTTGATGGACATCTAGGTTGATTCCATATCTTCACTATTGTGAATAGTGCTGCAGTAAACATGAGGTTGCAGATATCTCTTCAACATACTGATTTTCTTTCCTTTGAGTAAATTTTCAGTAGCGGGATTGCTGGATCATATGGTAGTTCTATTTTTAGTTTTTAGAGAAAACTTCATACTGTTTTCTATAATAACTGTACTAGTTTACATTCCCACCAATAGGGTATAAGCATTGTTGTTTCTGCACACCCTCATAAGCATTCGTTATTTTTTGTCTTTTTGATAATAACTATTCTAATGGGGGTGAGATAATATTGCATTCTGTTATTGACTTGCATTTCCACGATTACTAGTGATGGTGAGCATTTTTTCATGTAATTGAAAAATGAGACATGAGCAAGTATGTAGAGCCCAGGATTTCTGCCTGATGCATAGAAAATTTGAGACGCATTCTGCCGGTTATATCTGAGGTCTATGCTATGAGCATGGCTTCCTGGCCTTAGGATATTCTCAAAAATATTTTGTTCGGGCTTATCTTTGCTTTCTAGTTTTGTACAAGATGGAGTGTAATCTTTTCTTGTTTTCCTATTGATACCATTAAATTATTTTTTATGATGATTTCCATTTTTAAACTCAAAGAATGCCTCACACAGACAAAACAAAATGGGCCCAACCCTTTATAACTACAAAACAGTAGAAAAGAAAACAGATCTGGTCTTTGGTTTACAATCGAAAGGCAGACTCTAGTTTTCTTCTAGTTAGGGCTGGTCAATACTCTTAGGAGAATGCATTTTAAAAATGGCAATTAAATGGATATTTTTTGATGAATTATTTTGAAATAAGTACTTTATTTCCTTGTTTTGGACACTGTAAAAAGTAAGAGTGTCTGAAAAGCCCTCAATTGTTCATATTTTCAAAAATATTTTAAGGCACTTGAATTAAAAAAGATTTGAGCATGCACACGTCCATCTGAGTGTGCATCGTGTGTGTGTGTGTGTGCGTGTGTGTGTGTGTTTGCGTGCCACAAAGAATGAGAATAGAAGAGCCCAGAAGAAAGGAAAGCCAGGGGCTTGCTTCATAGTTATTTTTCTTAGAAGAGGATGGTGGTGCTGACTTCACTATTGGCAAGTAGTTATCAAAATGGCATGGCTTCAGAAGTGGGGCCATTGCTCTCAAAAGTATCTTTCCCCAGGTTTTCTAACATCTGAAACTCTTATCTCAAGCATTTCAGACAGCCTTAAAGATATTTCTTTGAGTTCATGTAATATTAGAAGTCATAGAAAATTATGTAGTTTGTATTGATGACTACATGGCTGACATCAATTATTTTAAAAGAAGATAGGCTGGTGCAGGAAAACACCCTTTTACATCTCAACACACTCTGGGCTGGCTGCCCCACGGGGCTCTCAGGGCAGGTGATGGAGACAGGACTCATCTAATACCCTAGAATAAAACTCTGCATACCTACCTGATGATCACAGTTTTGTAATTCCACCTTGCTGTTTTAAATTGGCTGCAATTCTGTGGATGTTTCAGACCTGAAACTTGTTGTAGATATTTGTAATCACTAAGTAATGAGAACCCAATCATAGATTATTCTGTAATTAGCAACTTCTCTGTTCAGACCACTCGCTTCAGACATTTCTCCGCAGTCACTATTCTACTTGCAGCTTCCGGGACGAAGTTTGAGCGGGGTCACCTCGAAGCCAGAAGATGTAGCTCTCCTCTTAAGCTTCAGGGCAGGTTATAAACTGGTGTCCAGGAGAGCTTCTGCTTTTGTGCTATTTTGCCTGCTCACTGGCCTCCAGTATGTTAAATTTGAGTTCACATTATTTCACGACGATTGCACAAATTCCTGCAGATGTAAGGAACCACGCAATTCTTAATTGTGCTATCTATACTGTCCATTTCATGTCACCCCAGTAGACACTTAAGCGGAAGTGAATAAGAGGCTGTGCGTACTTCTCTGTGGTCCAGGACAACAAGGTGGAGTAATAAATGCAAATAAATTACCCTGTGGCTAGGGATCATCAGTGTTCACTGGCAGCTGTTGGCAAATGGAATTCCGGCAGTTGCAGAGCTTCCTGGAAATGAGCATCATTGGCATCGCTGAGGCGGCGTGCTCCATAGAGGAAAATGCAATACTTTAGTATCTACTCCCTTTTAAATAAATGTAAATGGAGCCTGAAATATTAATGTAGCCGTTGTGGCCAAAGAACTGCTAGTTGATGAGCAAAATGCAGACAGCTATTCTTTATTTTTATTCATGAGCATAAATAAAAATCACTCTTTGAAGCCAGGTGGCTAACACAGTCTGGTTCCTAAAAGCAGAATGTTTTCTATATTAGATCCAACAGTCTACTTCCTGGAAGTAAATATTTTATATTTGGTTTCTGTTTTTTGTTTTTTGTTTTTAAATTCTGCCCCTACACTTATGAGTAGCTACACACTTCTTTAAACTTCACATGGCAAGCAGACACATCAAATGTCCAGATCAGAATGTCTCGCCGTGAACTGTGCACAGCGCGAATGGGGCAGATGCGCATTCTGTGCACCCAGAGTCACAGAGCGTGTAAGGAAAGGGTCTGAGGTGTATGTCGGAAGAGGCCTCGGAGAGAGGAATCTGAAGGTCCCTGTGGGATGCACAAAATAGATTCTCATTACCTGAAGAGGGTCTATTTCACATCGTTTTGTTTTCTTCTCTGCGTGCATTTGATTGTGTCTGGGTTCCTGTGGGACGTTATGCTTCTTCTCATCGTAGCGAAACACTGGAAGGAGATTCATTCTCTCCAGGCGAAGTCATCGTCGTTGTTCTCATTTTCTCATGGTAGCACTGGCTTTACAGTTTTCAAAGGCTTTTCCCAAACATGATGTCACTTGCATTTCACTAGTTTAAGAGGTGATAGAATGAGTAAATTTATCATTGTTTTAGTGACCAAGGGGCTGGAGCTCAGAAACTTTACACAGATTTGCCCACGGTAATGCAGGTTAATACA
This sequence comes from Hylobates moloch, assembly GCF_009828535.3. NCBI lineage: Eukaryota > Metazoa > Chordata > Mammalia > Primates > Hylobatidae > Hylobates > Hylobates moloch. The sequence goes on from NW_026652288.1 coordinate 3,721,587, forward strand.
TGGCGGATCCAGAACCAGAACCCCAGAGTTCTGCTTCCCAGCCCCTTCACCATCTTTGCTGCTGTATTACGCTGCTCCAAATATAAGTGAAAATAGCAAGTTTTGGTCTACTCTGTATTGGTGTCAGTAGAATTTTGCATGTCTTATAGGCGGTATTTGTATCAAGGAGTGTATGGCATCAGTGTGAGAAACATAGGATTTGGAGTTGGATAGACCAGGTTGAAATCCTAGTGCATTGTGGTTCTGTGATTCTATTTTGGAGAAATGTCCTACCTTCTTTGAGACTCATTTCATAATCTGTAAGATGTGACTACTTACACCTCCTTCCTAGGGTTGTGGTGGGTGCTCAGCCCTGTGCTTGGGACAGACTAAATGCTCATTGTGTAGTCAAATGTGTCTTTGAGCCTGAACCTTGGACTCTGGCCTTCCTGAGAGTATCTGCTCTGTTCACAGGGCAAGTGCCACCAGGCACCTGTATGAGTTATTTCTTCACAGTAGAGGAAAGGCCTGTGGGCACCTAGGGGAAGAGTCAAGGAAGGAAAGGACGGCAGAGGCTGTCAAGAGCTTGGCCCATTAATGTTTAACTGTGGAGAGAAGTTTCATCATAAGAAGGGGAGATGCTGGCTCTCTGAGGAAGTCTAGAAAAAGGAGGATGTGAGCCATGTAGCCTTGGGGCCTGTGGCAAAGGGCATAACAAGGCAGTCTAGAGGGACCCTCGCCTCACTTCTGGGAAGAAACTTTTTCTGTTTTTGTGCAATGTGAGATAAACTGTTTGCCAGTGATCTTTGGTCCTGAGCCTGTAGCGTCGGGAACAGTGAGAAAGACCCCTCAGCACGGATCGCTGGGTTCCCCTGGATGTCCCTGGAGCAGAAATCTGGGATGGAGGTGAACTTCTTACAAGTGGCTTTGTGGAGGGCTGGAGTGCAGAATCTGAGAAGGCCGTTTGTGATAACTTTGAAACACCAACCCCTGGAAGGACCCACGTAGTTGATGAGAATTTTGGGGGCTGGTGGAAAGGGTAAGAATTGTTCAGAGGATTTGTATTTTGCAGGTGGGTGCACAAGCCACTGTAAACTGAGTGATTCATGTTAATGTGACCCTGTGAGCACCTGCTGCCTATGGGGGACTTGGGGAATTGTTGTTACCTGAATGTCCATGAGCACAGATCCCTGGTTTGTAGTCTCAAAGCATTGGATTCATTTAGACCCCATAGTTAGAATAGGAAGGGAACTCATCCTCTGGGGAAGGCAAGGATATGGATGAGTGAAAATAGCAAATCCTATCAGGCCAAGGCCACTGCATTGAGGGGTGAATGGAGCACAGCGGAGGGAAGGGTGACTGGCCTTGGGGAGTCCAGGCAGCTGCAGGGCCTTGGGGAGCAGCCCCGGTGACCATGAGAGAGAAGTGGAGTGTGTGTGCCAAGCCAGCAACCCTGTGGCAGCCAGTGCTAGAGGTATCCAGCTGCTGTAGTGTGGAGCCTCAGGCCAATGGGAGTCATGACAGAAAGAAGCAGAAGTCTGTTTTGCACTAAAACCTCTCACATCTGGGTGTCCCTGTCCCCATCCTGGGCATTGAACCAGCTTTGCCTGAAGAGCTGTACCAACACAGGTGGTCACTATAATGTTGATTCAAGTATCTCCACTCTTTCTGCATTGAGGGCTGATTCTCTGAAGGTCAGATTCTTGACAAATTAAGTTGTTCATGTCTCAGACAGAAGGCACAGAGCTTGCTTCTGCTGTTTAAGTTACAGTTCAACAAACGCAAAGAAAACAATTAGCATGTTTTTATTTACCTCCAATAGAAATCTCTGGTGTGATTCCTTGTGGCTAACTCTTAATTTCTCCCTTCTAAATGTTGCCCTAATTAAACCTTTCTCCAGAACTTTTGTACTTTTCAACGAAATTAGAATGAATGAATAAAAATGCAGATTCTAATTAGCGCTTCCTGCATATTAAAGAAATTACTCTTCCCCTTACTTAGAGAAGTGTTACTGGGAAGAAATCGATGATCTTTGAAATGCAGTTTTTCTTTTCAGATAGTGGTGATAATTCTTAGCAAGGACAGTGCTGCTGCTGACAGCCATGCCCACCAGCCAGCGTACTCTGCAACAGTCCGAGTGACAGACGGGCCACTTGGAGTAGAAGCTCTATTTACTGAGGAAAGAAAAAAAAAAAAAGATCTCGCAATAAACATTTTTTATAGGAAGCTATGCATGAATGCACTTGTTAAATTGTTTTAAGTAACTCCAGCACCTAATAAAAATAGGATTTGAAGGACAGCTAAAGTTTCATTTTAAGATATGGCAACATCTGCATCTGCTGAATGATTTATATCTGTGACATTAACTAAGCATTATAGGAAAAAAAACACTGTTTGACCTCAGGTGAGCTGGCGTGAGACATGAGCTTGTTCCAGGTTGAAATTTTCCTCTTAAATTTTTTATGAAATTCTCTCAGCAGGGTCACTGTTGGGTTCTGAAAAGATTTTTAACCTCAGAATTGCTACAGCTCAGCCATCAGAAAACCATTTATTTCATTAGCACTCCCTCCCTTTCATTTTAATGCCACGTAATAGGATAGAATAGGTTTAAGGCCCATCAATTGTAAAATTATCATTTTTTACCGAAGCAACATTATATTAAACACTTAATTATTCATTACTAATGCTTGTCATGGTGAAATATTGGCCTCGCTAATTTTGAAAGCACCAGGCCCAGCTTTTCTTCCTTGAAGGTTAATGGCCGAGCCCCTGTTTCATCAGATTTCCTAAATGGAGCACACCTCACGGGTCATGGTGTGGCTTTTTCGACCCCCAACACTTTTAGCAGTAAAATCCCTGCTGTTCAGAATGCTGTATCTATTGGGATGAGAAACTAGTTTTAATGGTTGCGGTGGAGAGAGCAGAATTTGGGGTGGCACAGTTTTGTGAAATACTATCAATTGAACGATTTTATCAGGGATGTATTTTTAAAGGTAACACACCTCTTGATTTAAATACATTATTTACTTTTTTATTTTAAAAATTTGTATAAATGTAAAGGGTACAAGGGCCATCTTGTGACATGGAGATATTGTGTAGTGGTGAAGTCTAGGCTTTTAATGGAACCCCATCACCCAAATAATGTACACTGTACCCCAAATTAGGTACTTTCATGCAAACCAGGTGACTGACTTATGGCAGTGAAACGAGTCTGCATCGTTACAGCAGGGTTTGCCTGCCTGCATTTGGCCACAGTATTCAAGATTTCCATATTAGTCTTGCATATTTTACAACCCAGGACCCCTGCTGTGGAACATCTGTGCCGTGCAGGTTTATGGATGGTTAAAAAAGAAAACAACAACACCCTCCTTGGCATCTGACTCTACATTGGATATCGCCTTCTGAACACTCCACGTGATTTTAATTCTGTTAACAGAGAAAAGGCTTATTCATCGATCTCCCAGGCAATCTCTGAAAGATGTTATTCAGGCTGGAAACCGTGCTGTCAACCCACGTGGTGCACGGGCTTCACCTGAGTGTGCAGAATGGCTTTTCTATACCAGGGAAGATGGTTCTGTCTTATCTGCATGGAGAATGTCTGGAGGAAGTGCAAGTCAGTGAGGAAAAAGATCTTGATCTGCCACTGAAATTAAGGGGACGGTCACTATCCCAGGAGGATACCAACAGCCACTTTGCCATTCAGGACGACTCCTGTCCTCCTGGCCCCCATTGGCCCAGGCTTGCATTCTTGTATTTGCTCAAGCAAGTCTCTGTCGGTGTTAACATCTTCCCACAAACCTCCCTTCCACATCCCTTACATCCCCATCTGAAAAACTCATTACCGGGATCAGAACCAGTAATACGATTTTTGAAAAATTCTTTGGATTCCAAAATTATCAGCAAGGAAAACAAACCCTAAAACCTAAATAAAAGAAAAAAAAGTACAGATATACATTTGAATTATTTTAGGGAGTATTTTTCCAATTTCTGTTTAACTGAGGTTGCTTTTATTTAAGCCATAAATAATACTGATTTTGATGACTGTAGTTGGATTATCCTGAAGTTCTTCTTTTCATATGTCTTACTGGATTGCGGCTTCTCTACTTGGTAGTGTGGGCTGAATTGTATCTCCCCCAAAATTTATGAGATCCCCCTGGATCTCATAATGTGTCTGTATTTGGAAATAGAGCCTTTAAAAGGGCAATTAAATTGAAATGAAGTCATTAGGGTCACCAGTGTCCTTTAAGAAGAAGAAATTAGGACACAGATTGGCACAGAGGGAAGCCCATGTGAAGGCGCAGGGCGACAATTTCATCCTCAAGCCGAAGAGCAATGTCCAGAACAGACCCTCCCGTGCAGAAAACCAAACCTGTTGACACCTTGATCTTGACTTCCGTCTTCCAGAACTGTGAGACAGCAGGTTTCTGCTCTTCAAGCTGTCCGATCTGGGACCCTTAACTCATCCACTCCGCCACCCCTTGTTATCTAATATCTTCTATTCTTTTCCTTTTATAAAAAAATCTAATGCATACTTGATTAATTTTGACATACGCACACATACACACACATATGGAGGTTAAACTCTACTGATAAAGGTTAAACTATACCGAGGTTAAACTTTACCTCTAAACTTTACAGGTTAAACTATACTGATCACATAAACGTGCATACACGTTTATGTATCACATTTATACACATTTATGTAATCGATATAGTTTAACCTCTAAGGTTCCCTAATGCTCCTTCCAATCCATTCCCACCGCCATAGACAATGTGTCCTGGCTTCTATGATGATAGATTAGCTTTGCCACTTTTTGAACTTCATGTAACAGAGAACTATGTAAACATCACTATCATGTTGATCTTTCTATTTTTCTCTTAATTGAAGTACATTTGGCTTCAGACATCTTGAAACTCACATTTGGCAACATTAACCCCTTCTTCATTATGCATTTTCTCTCCTTATCTCTGTCTCTTTGCCTTGACTTCGGCTCTGTGTCATATGAACAAGCCTGTGAGCTTTTTTTTTTGAGAGTCTCAGTGTGTCGCCCAGGCTGGAGGGCAGTGGCTCGATCTCGGCTCACTGCAACCTTCACCTTTCGGGTTCAAGTGATTTTCCTGCCTCAGCCTCCTGAGTAGCTGGGATTACAGGCATGTGCCACCACGCCAGGCTAATTTTTGTATTATCAGTAGAGACAGAGTTTTGCCTTGTTGGCCGGACTAGTATTGAACTCGTGACCTCAAGTGACCCACCTGCCTTGGCCTCCCAAAGTGCTGGGTTACAGGCGTAAGTCACCACACCCAGCCTCTGTGAGCTTTCTTATGCAAACAATTCACCTTGTAGGTCTTTCTTGTCATATTTTAACTTGTCTTCATGTTTAATGTGTATTGTTTATATCCACAAACAGTTAGCTTTTTTTATCCTGACAATTTATGCCTTTTAATTGGCATTCAGTCTATTGATATTTTAGGTAATTGTTGATGTAGTTTGTTTAAGTCTACCATTTTGCTATTTGTTTTACTTATCCCAGCTGCTTTTTGTTGGTTACGTTTTATTGTTCTGTTCTTTTTCACTCCCTTCTGTTATTTATTTATCGTATTCCATTACGATTCCTCCACTCCTTTTAAGCTATAACTCCTTGTGTTGTATTTTTAATGTCATTGTTAGAATTTTAATATTCGTCCTTAATTTTTTATAGTCTATCTAGCATCTATATGTATCACTTAATGCAAAGTTTAAGAATCTTATAACTGTGTAATCCATTTACCTCACAGTTTCTTTGTGGTACAATGTATACATATTTTACACAATATTCCTAATAAACTCCACCATGCAATTTTTATTTTTGCTTTAAACTGCCAAAATTCATTAAGAAAAGAGTCTTTTAAAATAATTGGGAAGGGTAAATACATACTCTATCATAGATTTTTAGGTCTGTGTTCTATTTCTATGTGTATGTTTGGTGCTCTTCATTCTCTCGTAATATTTCTAACTGGTGTCATTTTTCTTCATCCTGAAGAAATTCTTTTACTCTTTCTTTTAATGCAGATATGTTGGTGACAAATTTTCTTAATTTTCACTTATCTAAAAGATATTTCTCTTACCTTAATTTTTGGGGGATGCTTTTTGCTGGTTAGAGAATTCTGGGTTCACCATATTTTTTCTTTTCTTCTTTAATTATTTCATCCCATTTCTTCTGGCCTCCTTTGTGTTAGTGAGAAGTCAGCTCTAATTCATATCATTGTTTTCCTGTGTATTATATTTTTTCTCTTGCGACTTTTTAGTTTTTTTCTCTTTGTCTTTGGTTTTCAAGAGTTTGCTGAGTGAGGTGTGGTTGTCTCTGTATTTATTATGGTTAGGCTTTGCTGAGCTTCCTAGATATCTAGGTGGATGTTTTGCAACAAATTTGGGGAATTTAAGCCATTTATCCCCATATATTTTGTCCATTCCATTTTATTTTTCTATCACACGGGGACTGAATTCCATGTCTGTTAGACATTGGGCCATCGTAGTTGAGGCTACAGTGTGGATGGGCCTCCTCAGCACAGCGAGGTGGGCTCTCTGCCCTGTGTGACTGAGGGAGCCTGGGGAGTGTGTGGACCCCCTGCTCTCCTTCCAAGTTTTGCAATCCTGCACTTTCTGCTGCCCAGACACTGAAAGCTGTTGCTGCTTCTATTTTGGCCAGTTACATAATCTCACATTTCTGTTCCCCTTCATACCTTCTTTTAAAAATTATTATTCTAGATTGGTTTCAAATTGTGCCAGATTTGTTATAGTCACACAAATACTCTAGAGAATTTTGTCACATGTTCCTATAATTCAAGTAGTTACATTACAGAGTTGTGTATGTAAAAAATGCTGCTATTGGCCATGACAGTTCTTTGTAATTATCCAGATACACCAGGTAGTTAGAAAATTATGCCTTTTTATGGTCCCTAGTACAGTGCTTAATATGTTTTGTTTGTTTGTTTGTTTTATCGATGGAATGATCTGCACTAGTGGGGTGTAATCAGAAACCTAAACCACCATGTAAGCTTCCCCCATGTGGAAATAAAGTGTATGTGTGTCAGTGTGTGGGAGCATGCTACGGGTTACACACCACAGGAGTGCCCAGCCTTATTCCTGGCTTGAGAGATTTTCAGATCTCTTTTCTTTTGGTGATCTCTCTTCATTACTTAAGAAAAACTACTAACCCTCTAATTTTGGTATGGTGAAAATCTTCTTCCTTCCATTAACTTTTAGTGGCATAAGTAAGCCAAGAATGGAATCTTCAGAATAAGTAAAGCTGCACTAAAGACTCAGGAGGAACTACCGGTTAAATCAGGGCATCGCCAGATGCTTGGGGGATCTAGTTTCTCTTTGGGGTTTATGCAGCTGTTTATGCCAAAGATTGGGACCTGCATTCTCTACATGGTACTGTCTTAGGTGCCATTCTCAGAAATCTCTTCCCTTAAGTCTCAACTCATGTGGTCAGACCCAGAGAGTCACAGGACACCCCTACTGACCCAGAGAGTCACAGGACACCCCTACTGACCCAGAGGGTCACAGGACACCCCTACTGACCCAGAGGGTCACAGGACACCCCTACTGGCCCAGAGGGTCACAGGACACCCCTACTGGCCCAGAGGGTCACAGGACACCCCTACTGGCCCAGAGGGTCACAGGACACCCCTACTGGCCCAGAGGGTCACAGGGCACCCCTACTGGCCCAGAGGGTCACAGGGCACCCCTACTGACCCAGATTCACAGGGCACCCCTACTGACCCAGAGAGCCACAGGACACCCCTACTGACCCAGAGAGCCACAGCACACCCCTACTGACCCAGAGGGTCACAGGACACCCCTACTGGCCCAGAGGGTCACAGGACACCCCTACTGGCCCAGAGGGTCACAGGACACCCTTACTGGCCCAGAGGGTCACAGGACACCCCTACTGACCCAGATTCACAGGACACCCCTACTGACCCAGATTCACAGGACATCCCTACTTCCAGACCACCTAAGTTCTTCTTTCTGATTTTTAGACATGGGGTAAGAATGGTGGACCCCAAAATGATTGATGCTGGGCCTGCATTTGAGGAGAGAGCAGGTATTTATTAATTTAAATATATTAATAATTTTGATGCTCTAAACACATCTAAGCTCACTGCACATGCAGCAGCTACCTTTGGAAACTTGAAAATGTTACATAAATGCAGAGTATTCTTGCATTGCATGTTGTAAAATCATAACTGGAAGCAGGCGTTTCTTAAGAGGAAGTCTAAGAGTATAGATGTCTCTGCTCCAATTAACCTCATATTAGTATTTTGTAGATTATACAGGAGATTCTTAATTATTTGAAGCCTTACGAAATTGTGTAGTCTTCACAATTGAAGCCAACCATTGGAAAGTTTAAACAAAACAAAGCAAGCTAATCTTTCACTATTATGGTATTGTGTTGCTAGGGTTACATTAAGGTTTTATAAATATGTGTAAGAAAAAAGAATTATAGTCGTTTCTCAAAATAGTCACTATTTTCATATGGAAACAAACATTTTATTATTTAAAATGCAATCCTGTCCTTCTATTAACTGTTATCAATGAATTATTCCTATTTTGGCTCTCGTTTTTCTGTGTTGTTTTTTGATCATAGGTAGCTTTACAATATCATAAAACATGATTTGGTGACAATTGTGTTTGAGGAGAGACAGAGCAACATGTTCCCCAGGAATAATGATGCCCCCAATTTGGAATATTCTGTGGACTTCAGTTATTCACACCGCAGAAGTCTTCCACAATTATTTATAACTGAGATCGGACTTAGGGCTGATGCTGCGTGGATTTCACACCATTTGTTGTAAAGGACTATTTCAGATTGTTATTGAATGTGAATTGCCCATGTAATTTTTGAAGTCACACAAATGTAGATTTTCTCTTTTGCTTAGGACAGGAAAAGTAAGTGATAAATATTAACCACACCTTAATAAAAGGCAAAATAACTATTCATTATGTCAACCATTTTATAAATAAATAGACTATTCCATGATGAGGAATGGAAGGGGAGGCTATAATTTTCACCACACGTTACATAGTATTTAATGGGCCACGCTTAGTGACAGCATGTTTGTGCTGCACTCTGCATGATCAGTGACTGGGGCCTTTTTATTGCCTTGTCTCGGTGAATGGAGAGGAAAAGGAAGACAAAAGCAGACAAACTTCCCCACCAGAGAAGCAGCTTTGTCAATTAATTCCACTCCTTGATTCGAAATAAGATGTTAAACAAGTGTTTGTTATTTACTGGATGTGTAAGTTCCAGGCAAGACGAGGGAAAATGATGAATGAAATTTGTGGTCCCTGCCTTGAGGACTGGGGCTAGAGAGATGGGGTCTGTGCATAAGAAATATTGGAGAACGGGCAGGTGTGGGAGGATGCGGCTCATGATTGGGCCAGAGGGGCCTAGACAGTGGGTGCTGCTGAGCAAGGTGGGGACAGAGCAGACAGAGACACAGCTTTGGAGACAGAGCACGTGGAGCTTGACTTTGAGTGGGAATGTGGTAGGGAGTTGAGGTGGATTCTCTAAAAGGAGAGTGGATTTGTGTCCTGGGGCTGCAGTAGCAAAATACCACAAGCTGGGTGCCTTCAAACAGAAAGGATGCCTGGTCTCACAGGCACAGGGGACCAGGGATTGGCAGAGCCACGCTGTGTGCCAGCTTCTGGTGTTGCTCTGATCCTTGCATTCCTTGGCTTGTGGACGCCTCTCTCCCATCTCGGCCTCTGTGGTCATGTGGCCATCTCCTGTGTTTTTGTGTTTTCATGCTGTCCTCTTCCTTCTTATCAGACACCAGACATCGATTAGGGCCCACCCTACTTCCAAATAAGGTCATATTCTCAAATAAGATGCTGGGGTTAGGACTTCAAGATATGTGGTGGACACAACCCAACCCATAACAGGGGGAAAAGTGGAGGTGCTGAATGCAAATAGAGAATCTGGGGGACAAAATGTCAAGAAGAAGGAGGAAGAAGAGGTGAGAACAAGAGCTGATGCCACACGAGGGAGTCCTCAGACGCTGGGCGAGGGCGTTTCAATTTTACCCATTAGACCTGGAACCTGACGGTGAGAATGTGATGCCTAAAATGTGTAGGTTCCTGGTCCTGATTCTGAGAGTGGGGTCTGTTAATGTGCTTTTCTGAAGTGGCCAGAGAAGCTCTGCCTGTTTCCAGGTGTGGACAAGGGACACGGCCACATGAAGATCACAGCAGCCACAGAAGCTGTCCCTGTAGGTTTACAGCTGTTCCCCTTTCTTCTAATTTTATAAGAGCTTTATTCATGAATCAAAACACTTCTCCAGGTAGAAGCACGTTGGAGGCCTTAGCCATTCATCTGGAAACAGAACCCAGCTTAGCAACTGTGCAGTTTTCTGGCCGAGCGTCACCTCCAAAAGAAACATAAGGGAGAGAAGAAACCATAAGACCAAACACCCTTCCTCCCCAGGGACTGTCACTAGTCAGACTCATCTGGGATAATTCTCCCAACAAGGACTCCAACCTCACACTGTGGCCACTCCATCAGCGGGGCACAGTCCTGTCCTCAGCGCCACATCCTGCAGGGCATGATGACCCACCTTAGGGAAGATGTTGGTGAGGAACATATTGGATGGAGCAGTAGGAACTTTATTTCAGCCTGGAGTGCCCTGGCTCGCTAGTGAGAGGCGAAAGCTGCCTTCTGCGGTCACGGTTGCTGTTTTGGTGCCACCTGACTGACTACAGAAGCTGTGCATCTGGTGGAGCCGGGCTTCCTCCCCACCATCCAATCATATGAAAGTGTGGCTTGCACAAACACAGAGCAGGTGCTTATTCCTATTTCGGACGGGCTCACTGCAGGACTGGGGTGCCAGGGCCCCACACTAACTCTTCCAGAGGCTGCAGAGCCAGCCATGGAGGGGGCTCCAGTGTCTGATTTGATCCTCTACAATTTAGTTTCCATTTAGCTTTGGAATACGTATTAATTGTACAGTATACACACATAGAGTATACACACATGTTCATTTGTAAAGGGTACAGGGATAATTGGGATAATATTGTCATCATTGGCAATGGGTTGTGTTCCTGAGAGGATGGAGTGACAGGGTGAGCTTTTCAGCACACAGGCAGAAACAGTGTCAGGGTTTGTCTCCCTGGGGCATGTTTTGAGGAGTATAAAGTGTCAAATTTATCTGTACTATTTATTCCAATTAGGACTTTGGGCCCTTTAATCCCATTCAGAGAGGTTTAGTCACAACAGGGAGGGACTCAGCTGGCCTGTCACTGATGTCTGGCTGAGTCTATAATGCAAACAGCAATATGACCTGGCTGGTTCCTGGGGGCATTATTGGGTACAGAAAGTGGCAAATGAGATCAGTCAAGGGTTGGTGAAAGTGTTAGAACCTTGGTGTGGCTGAGCCCACTGTTGCCCTGTGTGTGTGTTGAGGGGTGGGGTCCTGTGACTTCTCCATTGCCAGGCACCTGCCACCATGGACAGCCCTGCACACCCACTGATACTCTGCTCAGCCCAGTACATTTTAGGCGAGAGCCAGGACAGTGCTTTGAACTTCCTTGTCTTCCTTCTCCTCAGCAGCGTTTGTCTGTATTTTGTCCCTTTTTAACAGGTCCCATTGTTTGGCCAGCGGGTGCTTTGGGAGGCACATCTGAAGTGCCCATTCTCAGGAAGGTCTCTGGGATGGCCCCTTGGTGAACGCATTTCTTTCTACAGGAGCCATCCTTTTAGACAGGATACAGGACTTGAGCTCCTCTAGGATTAGTTTTGGATGATGGGATTGGTTAGGTCTGTACGGAGATTTCTCAGCAGGTTGTGTACGTAATGCAGGCTTGACCATGGCTTCCTTGGGACATCCCCCGACCCAAGGCTGACCTTAGTCCAGGGTTAGGGTTCTATTAGTTGATTTTGGAAAGGATTCCAGGAAGCATTCTAGGGGCTGGGGAAGTAAGACAGGGAGCAAAGTCAACAAGAGGCACTTTATGGAGCAGGTGATTGATGTAGGAGCTGGTGCCCGAGTTGCCTGGGGTCCTCTGAAAGTATACATGGGATACGCTTAGAGCCAGGCCCTGAGGGCAAGGGCTGGGGGCTTCATCGGATGACTCTCTCCTCTCCTTAGCTGAGGGCTGCTTTGGGATGCAGCGCCACACACCCTGCTGCTTCTCACCTGTCACTCAGGGTCCAGTAAGAGAAAAGCAGGGACTCATGGCACCATCGGAACTGTCTCTAGCTGACACCCAGGAACACCTGGGGAAGAGGGCAGAGCCCCCAGTGTGTCTGCTAAACTTCACTTCCACAGGGAGTCCTCTGGACACCATCCTTTCGTGTGCTGCCTTTGCCTTTCAGGGCTGACTGAGGTATCTTCTTCATGGGACTTGACCTGGTTGCTGCCCTTCCTTTATCTCTCTCTCTCTCTCTCTGTGTGTGTGTGTGTGCATGTGTGTGTAGGGGATGAGTGTGCTGTGCAGAAAATTAAGCGTCGTCCACTGTGAAGCCCACACCCTGGAGAGAACAGCACTCGCATTTATCACCTTCCTGCTATGGACCAGGCGCTCGGTACTTTACTGACATGGTAAAGTACCAATCCTCACAACCACCTTATAAAGCAGATGTATGAGTCCACTGGGACTCAGAAAACTTAAGTGCCTTCCCCAAGTGTGCAAAGTGGGAATGTGGTAGAGTCGGAGTTAGAACCCAGCTCCGTGTCATGCTGGGCCCATGCTCTTTCCAGCCTCCAAGGTTGCCACCCCCTGGGGAGATGTGGGACTGGTTTGCGGAAAAGGAAAGAGCTCTCAGCTCATTCTGACAGTAGCCAACAAAATCAACTTGACTTAAAATCTGTCCCTGGTTTCCACATTTTGTGGTAAATTGGATATCAAATGTACACATTATTGAATTTCATGTTCTGAATGTTTAATTCTTCTCCAAGTGTCACATAATTAGCCATTTGTTATATAATTGTTTTCATTACTTACATAAATTGTTTTCATTAGTGGCTCTAAATGGGTGAGTGACATTAATATGTAATAAATGCAAGTCATGCTGCAGCAAGGGAAGTCAGTAAGAAAAGAGGCAGCCCGGGGCTCAGGGTTAGGCTCCTAATATCATGCCCAGTCCCTCCCCAGGGCACATAACTGGGGAATGCCCGGGAGGGGCATAGGGCCCCTCCTATTCCTTGCAAGAGGGGAGAAGATTTCCTACCGTAAGACATTCATCATCTCTCTCCCCGATAAATGCAGTGGTACTAATAGTTACCATTTTACCCATCTTCAAGAAGTAAGGAACTTTATATACATTCTCCCATTTTCATTTAATCTATTTGATTCAACCATGAAGTGAACTGAGTCAGAGAATCACCTGGTAACTTAAGAAACCCAGGTAGTACCTGGCAGAGCCTAGAATCAAATCCAGATCTGTCTGATACCAAAGCCAATACCCAGTGCTTTCAGTGTTTATGTGGGAAACCAAGAGAATGGGTTTATTATGAGATTTTCATCCTGGGCAGCTCTGAGATTTAGAAGATGATCCCTGTAACTGCAGAGCCCCCTACTCTGATACTTAGATGACCTCTATGATGATTTGTGCCACTACCTCCCACGATCTAACAATACAAGGAAGGGAAATGTTTGAAAACCTCCAATGTATTAAGAGTATTTATCATTCAAACTCTTCTAAGGACCCAAGGATGTCCTGTGGGCCCTGGGGACCAGGGAAGAAGAACGTTGTCCCTTCCAGGTCGCCTGCAGGCCTTGCAGCTTCCTCTGTGGGAACACAATTGAAAAGGCAGGGAAACCCTTGCTTCATCAGGGCAGTGTTTGGGTCCAGAGCAAAGTCACCGTCTTCCGTCTCTCAAGGCTCCATCAGGGGCCCTCTTCTGGCTTTCAAGGCTCCATCAGGGAGAGCAGAACACACGTCCCAGGCTTCTGCTTGTTCCCGGCATGACCCCTGCCTCCTCCTTTCCCCTGTCAAATGCCACCATTATCTATTTGGGAACCGTTAGGATCACTTCTCCTGTCCCTTGTCCTGTGTTATGAGCCACCTCAGAAAGCTGTTGTAGCTTTCCAGGGCATCTCTCTCCCCGTGAACTGTGATCCCCCTTTCTGATGCAGGACGCAGGCTGGTTCCATGGGCATCCTTCAAGGGCATGTGTAATGTGCAGTTTTAACTTAGAGCCCTGCACTCAGACCAAGGTCTGTTTTAATGTGCTGAGGTTGCCATCTTGAACTTCTTAATAATCTTTAACAAGGGATTTTCATTTGTAGCTAGTTCTTTTCCAACCCTCAACTCTTCTTCTGAATTCCTAAAACCCACACCAGGTGCCCCCCCAGAAAGTGTCATTTGCAAACTCTCTTACCCCTTCAACTCTCCCGCTTCTTTCTGTACAGCAGCCTTGTCCTGAAGGGCTCTACTTCCCTGCAGCCTCCCTAAGGATTGGCTGTTTTCTCCCCATGCTCTTTTGCCATTGGCCTGGATGTTAATGGGGTTCACGTCATCCTGGCTCCCCACTGTACTTGTGGACCATTCTCTGTTCTTCCTTTCTAAAACTGCTAGGTATGAATCTCACATCATCAAGCCCATGCTCACTGTCGTCTATAGATGCTGGGCTTACCACCCCCACCCTCATTCCTTAGGCTCCAGTACTCTGTTACTCCCTTCAACAGTGCTTGTTTGAATTGCTGCTGATTTCAAAATCTTTCCCAGAACTTCTTGCAATTACTGGCCTTTTACCTCCTTGACTTCTTTGCTTCCTATTTGTCCTGCAACCCATCTCAAGTGCTTGTTCACAAGGTCACACCCCTGACTCTACCATTGCTAGTAACTGCAATGCCTTCATGGCATTGGTGTCTACTGTGAGGTCAGCTCATGTTTTACCAGCTCAGTCCTTCTGGTAACCTAACATCAGCAGTGCTTTCACTTATGTTCCTTGAACACTGTTTCTTATGTTTTATGTTGTCATATATTTCATGTTACATTACATTATGTTACATTAATGACATCAAGCATGCCATTGCATTAACCTTAACTCTTTGCACATAACTATTTGCAGAGTCTCCTCTGCCGTCAGCTGTTCTCTGAATGCTTCTCTGCCTCCTCCACCTGCCCACAGGCAGCTTCCTTTTTGATCTGCTTCCCTCCATTCTTCTCAAGAACGGGCTGTTTTCTCTTCCACACTCCTCTCTTGCCTACTTGAAATAATACCTACCTCCATGCCTGCTCATACCTGCACCACACAATGGAATGTGCCTCTGGAAAAGCCAGCTGCCTGCTGCCCCTCTGCCTGTAGCACAGTGGCCACTGACTTATGGTGGGGCCACTGCACTGCTTGGTCGGATGTTCTGAATTTCCTTAGTACATTTGTTTTCCTTCTATGTGATTTTTAAAATATCATTCTCTCTCTCAAACTGTCTTTTCAGCTGATGACCATGCTTTCTATTTTAGTGAGAAACTAGTGGAAAATAGAGAACTTTCTCAGTCTCTTACCCTAACCCTAGCACAACTTGCCCGCTGGCATTGAGCCTATGCCCCATTCCCTGCCCTCCTTCCATGACAGGGGGTGGGCTCTGCTGGCAGTGAAGACCGCCCTCCTTGTGGGGCCAGTACCCAAGCTCTACCTGCCCTTTGAAGGACATTGCTTCAGCCATCTTTTTTCTTTCCCTCCCTCCCCTCCTCTCCCTCCCTCCCACCTTCCCTCCTTCTCTTCTTCTCTCCTTCCTTCCTTCCTTCCTCCCTCTCCCTTCCTCCCTCCCTTCTTTTTTCTTCTTTCTTTCTCTTTCTTTCTTTGTTTCTTTTTCTTTCTCTCTCTCTGTTTCTTTCTTTCTCCCTTTCCTTCTCTTTCTCTTTCTTTCCTTTCTTTCTCTCTCCTTCCTTCCTCCCCCTCCCTTCCTCCATCCTTCCCTTGTTTCCTTCCTCTCCCTTTCCTTCTCTCTCTCTCTCTCTTTCCTGTATTTCTCTTCAGCATCAATGCTTCCCTCTTTATAGGACCTTCCCCTCAGCACGTAGACATCCCTTTTCTGACTCTGTTTTCCCTTCTACCACTCCCATGTGTCTGTCCTTGTCTTCGTAGCAGTGCTTGTGGGCAGTTACCCACATGCGCGGTCTGCATCCTCTCCCTGAACTCCTTGGACGCCTGAGCTGTGTAAGTCTTGGTTCCTGATGACCTTCCTGTTGCCCACTTTTTGGTCTTTTCAGGTGACCTTGGCTCCAGCTTCCTCACTTCTGTCTCAGCCTCACTCCCTGTTCCTTCTCAGACTTCTCAGCTGCTTCTCATTTCCTTGAACTCTGCATGTTGAGTGACCCAGGACTGAACCCTAGGGAATCTCTGTCTTTTGAACCTCAGTATCACAGCTTTCTATATCATTGCCCCTGACAACTCCCAAGTGTATTTCCCCAGCCCAGATATGTTCTCTGAGATCCCAAATCACACAGAAACTGCTTGCGGATCTCTCTGCTTGGCTACCTAAGGGCCTCTCAAATCAGCTCCACCTGCATCTCAGTAAATAGCTTAATTCTTCCAGCTGCTCATGACAAAAATCTGTAGTCATCTTTATTCCCCACCTCTTTTTCTTTTACCCCATATTGAACATGGCAGCAAACCCTAGTGGGTCTGTCTTCCACACAGACACAGACTCAGCCTACTCCCCACCTGAATCGCCACCACTGAGGTCCAATTTCCTGGATGGCAGCAGTGGCCTCAAAGTTGTTTCCCCTGGATTTTCTCATGTTTTCTTTCCTGACTTTACTGTATTTTCAACTTGGCAGGCAGAGGGATCTTTTTTTTTTTTTTTTTTTGTACATTTTAGACAGAGTTTCACTTTGTCACCCAGGCTGGAGTGCAGTGGTGTGATCTCGGCTCACTGCAACCTTAGCCTCCCAGTTTCAAATGATTCTCCTGCCTCGGCCTCCCAAGAAGCTGGGATTACAGGCGTGCACCACCATGACTGGCTAATTTTTTTTTTTTTTCTTAGTAGAGATAGGGTTTCACCATGTTGGCCAGACTTGTCACAAACTCCTGACCTCAAGTGATATGCCTGCCTTATCCTCCCAAGGTGCTGGATTACAGGCGCGAGGCACCGCGCCCGGAAGGGATCCTTTCAAAACATACATTTTCCCATCACTTTTCTGCTCATAACCCTGACAGCTTTCCATCTCACTCCAAGTCCAAGCCGACCTTATGAGAGTCACCTACGAGACCCTGCAGGGTCCTTCCATCTTGGCTGACCTGCTTCAGGTCCAGGGGACGCCAGTGGCCTCCATCCTTTCCTGAACTCCCCCCAGCCTTTGCCCTGCCCTCTCCCTCCTGCCATGACTTTCTTCCTGCAGATAGCTGCAGGTGTACTACCTTGCTTCATTCAGGTCTCTGCTCAGATATATCTGTCACAGTTTCTATGACTCTTAGCACCCTGTTTCTTCATTGCCCTCATCATTTGCTAAAGTAACATATACCTTATGAATTTATCTTTGTTTCTCCCCTCACTAGAATGTGAACTTCATAAAGGCAGGAATTTTTGTGTCTTCTTTATTTCTTTATTCCTGCATAGGACCTGGTCTATAGTGGGTGTTTGGAGACTGCAGAGCACCACCATAACCCAGAAGGTATATAGGACTTGCAGCCAAGGGCCTGGGGTTTAAATCACACTCCAGAGCTAAGCTTTGGGTGTAGTGCTTGGCTACTCTGTCCCACTGTTTTATATTCCATAAAAGGTTATTATTTATTTCTCAGGGGTCACAACAATAAGACTGTCACTGCTTGTAAACATTGCAGAGATGCACAATTGCAATGTTTTCTAAATAAAAGCAAAAAGGGGCCAGTGAGCATGCAAAATCAGTGCCAAATCCACCTGCTAAACTGTATGCACTTAACTCCTGGCAAGCTGCTTTTGGCCCATTTGTTCTCATTTAAAATCTTTAAAATTTCCAATGAGCTTGACCCCTTGCTTTCCTAGGCTACAACAACTGGAAGCAGATTGGGAGTGAGGAGGAAGTGGGCAGAGGATGTCTGGTGGCCTTGGTGACCAGCAGCTGAGGACTCATTGATACCCAGGTGGAGAGCGAGGTGCCGATTCTCCTGAATCATGAGGGCAAAGAAATCGCACATTCTGAGGCCACGAGCTGTCTGCTTTCACCGTGCCTCCCCACTCATCAGTACGGAAGAAAATCACCATATGTGTGAGTGTGACAGCTGGGGCTCATGAAGACCTGGGTCAGGAGAAACAGGATAATACATATTTCAAATGTTCTCTTTCCTCAGGCCATTCCATGTGTAAAATGTTTTAGAAAGATTTCCATTCCACATGGTTAATTTTTCTTAAGGCCTTGGTTTTTAAAGAGGTAAGCTTGCCAAATTTGGGCATTTCACTGACGGGGAATATATCTAATTCCCCCAAACCTAGGTAAATTCTTTCCTAAATGGTATATGATCCGAAAAGGAGTTTCCCAACTGAGTTTAGGGAATAGATACAAACTACAACGCATACCATTAAAGAGCAATTAAAGCACTAGCTCTGCCACAGCTATCAGGAATAACAGGATAACCGAAGCAGAGGACCTCACGTGGGCTGGGACAGGTGGAAAGGATTCCAAGACGGCACTGCACAATCGCAAGCGCATTGCAGGCAGGGAGCTCCACCTGGTCCTCTTTGCATCTCCTCTGAAATGCTTCCCTTGCAGGAGGTACTCCGAAAATGCTTACTGACTGACGTCTGCAGGGCTGAGATTTGGTGGGAGAATAATACGGCTAATTGTGTACATGCGAACGGGTTTGGTGTGAAACAGAGCGACTTGATCTAGATGAATGAAAAGCTGTGTGGGGGAATTGTGAGACATCCTTACTGCTATGTAGGCTGTAGCAGAGGATTGAAACAGCTGGTGGATAGGACAGCACTCCAGGATGTTGGCGTCCATGTGAGTTCCTGAGCTGAAGTCTGCAGAGCACCACCATGACCTGGAAGGCATACAGGACTTGGAGTGGAGGGATCAGGATTCGGAGCACGTTTCAGCTTCACACTGTAGGTGTATTGCCTGGCTTCTCTGTCCCACCATTTTATCTTCCATAAGCAGTTATTATTTACTTCTCGGGGACACAGCAATAAGATCACCACAGCTTGTAAACATCGCAGAGGTGCGCTAGAGTGTGTGTGCACGTACATGTGCACCTACTGTGTACCACGCGTGATCTTAATCTGGTGAGTAAAGCATGTCATAACAGTGGCGTATTTTGAAAGGTTTTTCTGGCTGCAGAATGGCAAGGCATGTAGGAAGGAATGAGGAAGAAAAAAATACTAAACTAAAAAGAAATTCCCTTCAATAGCACTTTGTGTTGCCAAATATTTGGTTATTTTACAGTTCTACCAAAATGAACCGTAGAAACAAAGTTCTATTGAAGTGACATCTAAATAATTTCTGAAGATTTATAGTTGCAGAAGAAGGTATGTAAATGTACATGTAAAAAATGTGTAATTATTAACTTAGTAAGACTCTGGCTTGACCTAGCAATGTGGACTTACGGGATGCATTTCTACCCTTGCCTGGCAACCTGGACAATTAGGGAGACATAACTTAAAAATATCAGTATTCATCCACTGTATGTGTTGGGTCATTACTGTTCCAGAGTTACCTCTTAGTGTACAGGGCAATTCACTTTCATAAATGCCACGTTCATCTGGGCGCGGTGGCTCATGCCTGTAATCCCAGCACTTTGGGAGGCAGAGGAGGGCGGATCACCTGAGGTTGGGAGTTCGAGACCAGCCTGACCAACATGGAGAAACCCTGTCTCTACTAAATATGCATACCTGAGAGGCTGAGGCAGGAGAATCGCTTGAACCTGAGAGGCAGAGGTTGCGGTGAGCCGAGATCACACCATTGCACTCCAGCCTAGGCAACAAGAGTGAAACTCTGTCTCAAAAAAATAAAATAAATAAATAAATAAATAAATAAATAAATAAATGCCACTTTCAGTTCAGAGCCCACCTCTGTTTTATTACAAAAGATGTCCCAGTATTATTGGCAAAGGCAAGAGCACTGACTCAGATTATTTCTTTTCTTTATTTTAAAAATTTATTTATTTTATTATGCTTTAAGGTCTGGGATACATGTGCAGAATGTGTAGGTTTGCTACATAGGTATACATGTGCCATGGTTGCTTGTTGCATCCATCAACCTGTCATCTACATTAGGTATTTCTCCTAATGCTATTCCTCTCCTTGCTCCCCAACCCCTGACAGGCCCCAGTGTGTGATGTTCCCCTCCCTGTGCCCATGTGTTCTCATTGTTCAACTCCCACTTATGAGTGAAAACATGTGTTGTTTAGTTTTCTGTTCCTGTGTTAGTTTGCTGAGAATGATGGTTTCCAGCTTCATCCATGTCCTGCAAAGGACATGAACTCATTCTTTTTTCTGGCTGCATAGTATTCCATGGTGTATATATGCCACATTTTCTTTTTCCAGTTTATTATTGATGGGCGTTTGGGTTTGTTCCAAGTCTTTGCTATTGTGAATAGTGCTGCAGTAAACATATGTGTGCATGTGTCTTTATAGTAGCAGGATTTATAATCCTCTGGGTATATACCCAGTAATGGGATTGCTGGGTCAAATGGTATTTCTAGTTCTAGATCCTTGAGGAATAGCTGCACTGTCTTCCACAATGGTTGAGCTAATTTATACTCCCATCAACAGTGTAAAAGCATTCCTATTTCTCTACATTCTCTCCAGCATGTGTTGTTTCCTGACTTTTTAATGATCACCATTCTAACTGGTGTGAGATGGTATCTCACTGCAGTTTTGATTTGCATTTCTCTAATGACCAGTGATGATGAGCTTTTTTTTCATATGTTTGTTGGCTGCATAAATGCCATCTTTTGAAAAGTGTCTGTTCATATCCTTTGCCCACTTTTTGATGGGGTTGTTGTTTTCTTGTAAATTAGTTTAAGTTCTTTGTAGATTCTGGATATTAGCCCTTTGTAAAATGGATAGATTGCAAAATTGTCTCTCGTTCTGTAGGTTGCCTGTTCACTCTGATGATAGTTTCTTTTGCTGTGCAGAAGCTCTTAAGTTAGATCCCATTTGTCAATTTTGGCTTTTGCTACAATTGCTTTTGGTGTTTTAGTCATAAAGTCTTTGCCCATGCTTATGTCCTGAATGGTATTGCCTAGGGTTTCTTCTAGGGTTTTTATGGTTTTAAGTCTTATGTTTAAATCTTTAAACCATCTTGAGTTAATTTTTGTATAATGTGTAAGGAAGGGGTCCAGTTTCAGGTTTCTGAATATGGCTAGCCAATTTCACCAACACCATTGATTAAATAGGGAATCCTTTCCCCGTTACTTGTTTTTGTCAGTTTTGTCAAATATCAGATGGTTGTAGATGTGTGGTGTTATTTCTGAGGCCTCTGTTCTGTTCCATTGATTTATATATCTGTTTGTTACCAGTACCATGCTGATTTGGTTACTGTAGCCTTGTAGTATAGTTTGAAATCAGGTAGCGTGATGCCTCCAACTTTGTTCATTTTGCTTAGGATTGTCTTGGCTGTACGGGCTCTTTTTTGGTTCCATATGAAATTTAAAGTAGTTTTTTTATAATTCTGTGAAGACAGTCAATGGTAGCTTGATGGGAATAGCATTGAATCTGTAAATTACTTTGGGCAGTATGGCCATTTTCATGATATTGAGTCTTCTAATCCATGAGCATGGAATGTTTTTCTTTTTGTTTTTGTCCTCTCTTATCACATTGAGCAGTGGTTTGCAGTTCTGCTTGAAGATGTTCTTCACACCCCTTGTAAGTTGTATTCCTAGGTGCTTTATTCTCTTTGAAGCAATTGTGAATGGTAGTTCACTCATGATTTGGCTCTCCATTTGTCTATGATTGGTGTATAGGAAAGCTTGTGATTTTTGCACATTGACTTTGTATCCTGAGACTTTGCTGAAGCTGCTTACCAGCTTAAGGAGTTTTGGGGCTGAGATAATGGGGTTTTCTAAATATACAATCATGTCATCTGCAAACAGAGATAATTTGACTTCCTCTCTTCCTATTTGAATAACCTTTATTTCTTTTTCTTTCCTGATTGCCCTGGCCAGAATCTTGTTATTTTGAGATATGTTCCATTGATACCTAGTTTATTATTTTTAGCATGAAGCGGTGTTGAATTTTATCAAAGGCCTTTTCTGCATCTATTGAGATAATCATGTGGTTTTTGTCATTGGTTCTGTTTATGCGATGGATTATGTTTATTGATTTGTGTATGTTGAACCAGCCTTGCATCCTAGGGATGAAGCTGACTTGATCATGGTGGATAAGCTTTTTAATGTGCTGCTGGATTCAATTTGCCAGGATTTTATTGAGGATTTTCACATCAATGTTCATCAGGGATATTGGCCTGAAATTTTCTTTTTTTGTTGTTTTTCTGCCAGGTTTTGGTATCAGGATGATGCTGGCCTCATAAAATGAGTTAGGAAGGAGTCTCTTTTTTCTACTGTTTGAAATAGTTTCAGAAGGAATGTTATTAGCTCCACTTTGTGCCTCTGGTAGAATTCGGCTGTGAATCTGTTTGGTCCTGAGCTTTTTTTGGTTGGTAGGCTATTAATTACTGCCTCAATTTCAGAACTTGTTATTGGTCTATTCAGGGATTTGACTTCTCCCTGGTTTAGTCTTGGGAGGGTGTATGTTTCCAGGAATTTATCCATTTCTTCTAGATTTTCTAGTTTTTTTGCATAGAGGTGTTTGCAGTATTCTTTGATGGCAGTTTGTATTTCTGTGGGACCAGTGGTGATACTCCCTTTATCATTTTTTATTGTGTCTATTTGATTCTTCTCTCTTTTCTTTTTTATTAGTCTGGCTACCAGTCTATTTTGTTAATTTTTTCAAAAAATCAGCTCCTGGATTCATTGATTTTTTGAAGAGTTTTTCATGCCTCTATCTCCTTCAGTTCTGCTCTGATCTTAGTTATTTCTTGCCTTCTGCTAGCTTTTCAATTTGCTTGCTCTTGCTTCTCTAGTTCTTTTAATTGTGATGTTAGACTGTTGATTTTGAATCTTTCCTGCTTTCTCCTGTGGACATTTAGTGCTATAAATTTCCCTCTAAACACTACTTTAGCTGTGTCCCAGGGATTCTGATATGTTGTGTCTTTGTTCTCACTGGTTTCAAATAACTTATTTTTTGCCTTAATTTTGTTATTTACCCAGTAGTCATTCAGGAGCATGTTATTCAGTTTCCATGTAGTTGTGTGGTTTTGAGTGAGTTTCTTAATCCTGAGTTCTAATTTGATTGCACTGTGTTTTGAGAGACTGTTACAATTTCTGTTCTTTTCCATTTGCTGAGGAGTATTTTACTTCCAATTATGTGGTCAATTTTAGAATAAGTGCTATGTGGTGCTTTTTGTAGGTCTCTAAGAACATGCTTTATAAATCTGGGTGCTCCTGTATTGGGTGCATATATATATATAATATATATGTGTATATATATATACATGTATATATATGTATATATATATATATGATAGCTCTTCTTGTTGCATTGATCCCTTTACCATCATGTAATGCCCTTCTTTGTCTTTTTTTATCTTTGTTGGTTTAAAGTCTGTTTTATCAGAGACTGGGATTGCAAACTCTGCTGTTTTTTGCTTTCCATTTACTTGGTAAATCTTCCTCTATCCATTTATTTTGAGTCTTTGTGTTTCTTTGCACATGAGATGGGTCTCCCAAATACAGCACACTGATGGGTCTTGACTGTTTATTCAATTTGCCAGTCTTTATCTTTTAATTGGGGCATTTAGCCCATTTACATTTAAGGTTAATATTGTTTTGAGTGAATTCAATCCTGTCATTATGATGCTAGCTGGTTATTTTGCCCATTAGTTGATGCCATTTCTTCACAGTGTCGATGGTCTTTACATTTTGGTATGTTTTTGCAGTGGCTGGTACCGGATTTTCCTTTCCATATTTAGTGCTTCCTTCAGGAGCTCTTGTAAGGCAGGCCTGGTGGTGACAAAATCCCTCAGCATTTACTTGTCTGTAAAGAATTTTATTTCTCCTTCACTTATGAAGCTTAGTTTGTCTGGATATGAAATTCTGGATTGAAAAATTCTTTTCTTTAAAAATGTTGAGTGTTGGCCCCCACTCTCTTCTGCTTGTAGGGTTTCTGCAGAGAGATCTGCCGTTAGTCTGATGGGCTTCCCTTTGTGGGTAACCAGACCTTTCTCTCGGCTGCTGTTAACATTTTTTCCTTTTTTTTCCACCTTGGTGAACCTGATGATTAAGTGTCTTGGGGTTGCTCTTCTCGAGGAGTTTCTTTGTGGTGTTCTCTGTATTTCCTGAGTTTGAATGTTGGCCTGTCTTGCTCGCTTGGGGAAGTTCTTCTGGATATTATCCTGAAGTGTGTTTTCCAACTTGGTTCCATTCTCCCCACCACTTTCAGGTACACCAATCAAACATAGGTTTGGTCTTTTCACATAGTCCCATATTTCTTGTAGGCTTTGTTCATTCCTTTTCATTCTTTTTTCTCTACTCTTGCCTTCACGTTTTATTTCATTAAGTTGATATTTAATCTCTGATATCCTTTCTTCCTCTCTATTGATTTGGCTATTGATACTTATATATGCTTCACAAAGTTCTCTTGCTGTGTTTTTCAGTTCCATCAGGTTCTTCTGTGTTGATCTCGCTGGGAGCTGCAGACCGGATCTGTTCCTATTCAGACATCTTCCTTTACTTTGTCTTCTATGAGTTAGACTGTTTTAGATACTTCATGTAAGTGGAATAATACACTATGTTTCTTTCTATGACTGTTTTATTTCACTTAGTATAATGTCCTCAAGGAACATCTATGTTGTCACATATTGTAGGATTTTTTAAAAAGATGAATACTATTCTATTGAATATATATCACATTGTCTGTATCCATTCATCTGGCAATAAACATTTTACATTATTTTCACATCTTGGCAGTTGTAAATAATGCTGCAATCAACCTGGGAATGCTAATATCTCTGAGATCTTGATTTCAATTCTTTTGGATAAATACCCAGAAATGGGTTTGTGGCATTGTGTGGCAGTCTTATTGTTAAAATTTTAAGGAACCTCCATATAGTTTTCCATTGCTGCTGCACCATTTTGTGTTGCCACCAACAGTATGAAAGAGTTCCAGTGTCTCCAGTCTTCATGAACACTTGTCTTTCGTTTTGTTGACAATAGCTATCCTAATAGGTATAAGATGATGTCCCATTGTGGTTTTGATTGCATTTCTCTGATTATTAGTGACATTGACCATACCTTCATATGGCTTTTGGGCAATGGTTTGTCTTCTTTGGAGAAATGTCTATGCAAGTTCCTAGCCTCCTTTTAACCAGGTTATTAGCTGTCTTGCTATTGATTGGTAGGAATTCCTTATACATAATGAATAGTAACTGCCTTAGTTTGGTCCTTTTCTAGTTCCTTGCGATGTATAGTTAGGTTGTTTATTTAAGATCATTCTTCTTTTAAATGTAGGCATTTGTTGCCACAAACTTCCCTCTTAGTACTGTTTTTGCTGTGTCCCATAAATTTTGGTATGTTTTATTTTCATTTCCATTTGTCTCAAGATATTTTCTAATTTTTCTTTTAATTTATTCTCTAACCCATTTGTTTGTTCAAAACTGTGTTGTTTAACTTTTATATATTTGTGAAGTTTTCAGTTCTTTCTGCTGATAATTTCTAGTTTCATTCCAATGTGGCTTCACGACGAACTGAGGGTGGATTCTGGTCAACAGCCAGGGACAAACTGAGGTCCTTGGTCCAACAGCCCTAGAGCAACCAAGGCCTTGGAACTGAGCATGCAAGCAGCTCTTTCCCTAATCGAGCATTCAGATGAAACCACAGCCCTGCTTAACACCTCACTGCAGCATTGTGGAAGAGCATGAAGCAGAGGCCTTGTTATGCCACTTCCAGACTTCTGAGACACAGAAACCATGAGATTGTGAATGCGTGCTGTTTTAGGCCACTGTGTTTTGGAGTAATTTATTACACAGCAATAGATAACTAACACAAGTGACCTACCTAAGTCACATACCTTAAAATCTTATCTAAACTGAGATTAAATGAAAATAATGAAAGGATTAAAATGACTGAATCTACCAATCTAATCTAAGAAATACCCTCAGCAAATTTAAACATAATTACATGCAACAAATGACAAAAGGTGTCCAGTAGGTTTTTGATATTGACTTTCAATTCCATCTCAAACAAAGAATTTTTAAGAATTATTTGCATATAAGAGTCTTTGTTCTGGTCCTCTCTGAATTCCTCCTTTCCATGTTGCTCAGATTCTGCGTGGCTACCACCACCACAACAGGGTTTTCTTAAACCTGTTTCCTATGTCTGAACCTATTTCTATTTTGGAAAGAAAAAAGTCTAATTTTATGTATTATGTCTTTGCCAGCAGAATTCCTAAGGAGGGCCATTTATTGTAAACGCTTTGAAATCTTATTATCTGAATAACTGATGTGTTTATGATTATTTCTAAAATATCCCTTATCAAAAGTTGTATTTGAAATTAAAATGCTAGATGTTGTTATTCTCTTTCTGCCCTAGGACATTCTTAAGATGAGGATGTGTTTTCTGTTATTTCTACTGAAATATTTTGAAATAAATAATGAGCTAGCAGTTTTATATCATGCCATCTGTGCAAGATAGAACTTTGTAGAATACTACTAGCTACAAAACACAAAAGCCTATAGAGCCTTTATTATACGCTGCAATAGAAATTGAATGCTGTTTTACAGAATTAAACAATATCACCCATTCTAATTTTCCTTAAATAACCAAAGAGATTGGTTTAAATTATTGTCTAACAGCTTTTTGATTAAAGGTGCATTTTAAAACTTCCAAAATGCATCTAATGAAACAAACTTTTGTGTAACTATTCTATTCTGGAAAAGAGTTTGTGTTTTGTAAACATGTAATTCACATAATATTTGCTGCAGATCATGTTAGAGAGTATATATATTTTTTTTACTCACATGTGAAATAGGAATTTCAGGTCAAAGAGTCACCATGCATATAAAGAGAAAGATGAATTTAAAAATACATATGAGAACTTTGGTAAGTTATTCAATCTCTTTCGTCTTTAGTTGCTTCATCTGTAATCTAGGAATGAATGAATGAACAGCCGAGGGCATGAATAGCTGCTGAGTATCACAGAAATAAATGCCCAAGGTTTTCATTAACATTCTTCTATTTCCTTTCTACAATGGTTTTATAAAACAGAAAATTATTTACATTTTATTGATGGTAAAGCTGAATCTCATCTTCCTTTTTTCTGTGAAGTGGTTAAGTAAAAAGTAAGATACAGTAAGTGAAAACATACCGAGAGATACCAAGAAAAAGGCTCTTTACGAATGTCTGAAGAGTGATTATTTTACATCTCATGGGAAATAATTGTTAATTTTAAAATAAAGGTTGTTTCTTTTGGCCAAGTCAATTAAAATACCTTTTTCTGATGAAGTCTTCTGGTTATAATTACACGTTTCTTTAAGTTCCTTCTTCTGAATTGAGCCAAAGCCAAGCAGATATCGATTCTTGTAAACATTTTACTGGTGTACATAAACCATATTATTTACTGAGTGGTTTTGGTTTACTTTATTTTTCCTTTACTGACACAACTTTTTTTGGCTTTCTGTCAGAGCCACAGACTGTTATTTTCTTGCTTGCTTTTATTTTGTTTTGTTTTTCCTATGTTGACTTTGGTAAAGTTCCCACTAAATGGCTATTGTATTAAGCCTTCTACTTTGGGGCCATAGTAACTGTTTGCTGATTGTGGTGTAGAGTTATAATGTTCATTTATT
Organism: Hylobates moloch; assembly: GCF_009828535.3. NCBI lineage: Eukaryota > Metazoa > Chordata > Mammalia > Primates > Hylobatidae > Hylobates > Hylobates moloch. Next base: position 3,749,378 of record NW_026652288.1, read on the forward strand.
CCAGAACATGGTGTAAGAATACCACTTTAGCATGGCCTTTGGCCGCCAGATATGTCACTGTGCCAAAACATTTTTTAGTTTATTCTTACAGCGTGTTGCAGTTGCATCATCTTACGGAAGATGCTCAAAAAGAAGCATCCTTAGAGGATGGCCCTTGGTTTTCAGGTTAGCCTATTTGGAAACTTGGTTGATGGTATCCAGGGCATGTGGAGATTTTGAACTACCTCCATGTGACTGGAGATTTGGGACACTCATTTTCAGCCGTGAGTGTCATGTCAATAGAACCCTGGGCCATTGGCTATAACTGAAGCCAATGTGGTTCCTTTTGTTAATTTTGATTCCTTTTCTTTTTCCCTTTAGGTCCCAGTTTATCTCAAGTTATCCTCCTGCCTCCTGAAATTTTACTGACTCTCTCCTTAGGTGTAGGTTTATTTAATGCCTTTGGTCCTTCTACAAGAACGTCCTCACAGAATCTAGCAATTGAGCCAGCAGATGGAATTGGCATCTCTTAAATTATAATTCCCAGTAATTCCCTCCCTCCCTTCCTCTCATCCTTCCTCCCTCCCTCCATTTCTCTTTCTCTAAAATGAATAATACAGTTAAAAGACTTAGTAAGCTCTTGAGAAAAACTACAGTAGCATTGTTAAACACATCAATTTTTAAACCAGCTTGCCTGAGTTCAAAGCCAAGCCCTACCAATTATTAGCCTTGGGCAAGTTACTTAACTTCTCCCTGCTTCCATTTCTTCACTTGCGAAGTGGGGATGTTAAGGATAGCCCTTAAAATCATAGTGTTATTGCTAAGATTAAGCAAATTAAAATATCTAAATCCCTTAGAGCACTACATAACACATAGTAAGTGCTAGCAGAATGTTTGCTATTTTTATTACCAATTTTACAAAATATTCCAGTAAAATGTCATTCACTACATTATGAAGATTACTGGATAACATTTCTAGATCCTTCAGAGCAAAAACAGCATGCAGGTGTTCATTGTCAGTTTGGAAACTGCAGAAAATTCACTTGGCTCTTTTTATTTGCTTCAAATTAGAAATGTATCAATCTGTATTGATTGGAAATCTAATAAGTATTTGAATTTTAAGTCTGGACATCCATAGTTTCGATATTATTCAGAAGCAAAAAGTGGCTATCAAACTATTGTACATTCCTGGCAATAAGATGGACCAGGGATCGACTTTTAGTGACAACAATAAAGCCCTTGATACTGCTTTAGTTTTGCTGACTTAAAATTGAACCATGTTTTATTTAATAACAATTATGCTTTTTACTTGTAAGATGCATGTAAAGAAAGTTAAGAAATACCAAGGGCAATAATATCTGATTCTTTCCCCCCAAATAAAATGATCTTATGAGCTACATCACCCAATTTAACCTGTACACATGTAATTTTTTGTTGTTCTCCAATGTTTTCAGTAAAACCTCTGGTCTGAACCTGTTTGCAAGGTTCTAGCATAATACTAGTTAGCCAGCATAGTATTGGGTTAAGCAGTACCAGTCTTCAACTATTATACCCACTGAGAAGAGTTAATGGCAGTTCACAGGAACGTCCATGTTTATCTCCTGTGTTGTGTGTGTGTGTGTGTGTGTGTGTGTGTGTGTGTGTGTGTAAGAGAAATGGATGAGGGAGTGCTGGGGAATAGTTAAGATACAGATAGAGAAAGGAACATCTTTAAAACTTCAGACCTCAGTTGGTCTTGTGAGGTGTGAGCAGGAAATAGTCCCCCCCATTCATCAGCCTTTGCTAGAATTTGCCAGGCAGCTCAGAACGCGAAGGGATGAAGACTGGTGGCATGGAGGTCTGAGTGTTTCTGTTAGTGAGTAGGACCATGGCAACAAACACAGGGCAGAGCAGTCCCAGAGGACCAATGAATAGTGGCAGGCATTTTGCAAGCCTTACGAGAGAAAAGCAAATCCTTCTTAGGAATTCTATTAGCAAAGAGTTAGTACATAAAGTGAGACTTTTTTCTTTCCAAAATAGAAATAGGTTCAGACATAGGAAACAGGTTTAAGAAAAGCGTGTCATGGTGGTGGTAGCCACGCAGAATCTGAGCAACATGGAAAGGAGGAATTCAGAGAGGACCAGAACAAAGACTCTTATATGCAAATAATTCTTAAAAATTCTTCATTTGGGATGGAATTGAAAGTCAATATCAAAAGCCTACTGGACACCTTTTGTCATTTGTTGCATGTAATTATGTTTAAATTTGCTGAGGGTATTTCTTAGATTAGATTGGTAGATTCAGTCATTTTTAATCCTTTCATTATTTTCATTTAATCTCAGTTTAGATAAGATTTTAAGGTATGTGACTTAGGTAGGTCACTTGTGTTAGTTATCTATTGCTGTGTAATAAATTACTCCAAAACACAGTGGCCTAAAACAGCACGCATTGACAATCTCATGGTTTCTGTGTCTCAGAAGTCTAGAAGTGGCATAACAAGGCCTCTGCTTCATGCTCTTCCATGATGCTGCAGTGAGGTGTTAGGCAGGGCTGTGGTTTCATCTGAATGCTCCATTAGGGAAAGAGCTGCTTGCATGCTCGGTTCCAAGGCCTTGGTTCCCCTAGAGCTGTTGGACCACAGGCCTCAGTTTGTCCCTGGCTGTTGACCAGAAGGCACCCTCAGTTCATTGTCATGCAGGATTCTTCAAAGTAGGAAGCTGCCTTATCAAAGCTCAAAAGACAGCACATCAGCCAGCAAGATGGAAGTCACAATCTTTTGTAACCAAATTAAGGAACAGTGGTTCCCTCAAGTTTGTCACATTTTGTTGGTGAGAAGTAGTAACCCCAGGGAGATTTTACAAAGTTGCGAGTATCAGGAGATGTAGATCATGGGGGACATCTCAGGGACTGCCTGCTACCCTGTTTTTCACTCTTGTAGTTAGGGGATTATATGACAGAATAGGTAAAACTAGGCAAGCTGCTTAAAGGAAATAATGCAATGCAAACTGTGTTATTTGGTGTCCTCTAGGAGCTTTAAAACAATAAGAATCCTTTCTTCTTCACTGTGGTAATTCTCATTATGACAGCAGCTACCCTTGAAAGAGGACTGCCTCTAACTTGGACACCAAGTCCATTCTGGCTTGGCCTCTGACTCTCCTTTGCACCCTTCATTTGTGAGCCACTCTGGACATTTGCCAGCTTCTCTATGTGGTGTGCACTTCCCCTCCCCTCCCATCAATGCCCCTTCATCTCCTGGCAAATCCTACTCACCTTTCAGCCATCACCTTACATTTCACTTGGTTTGGGACGTCTTCTCTAACCTTCCTAACTCTGGGCTTGAGGTGTTTTCCTTATGAATTTTCATTGCATTTGATGCTTTTCCTTATGCTGCAGTTTCTATTACTATTACTACAGTTACTACTGCTGCTGAAGCTTGTACTTCTACTACTACGGCTATTACTACTATTACTAGTACTACTGTTACTGCTGCTGCTAGCAGCTTCTACTACTAGTAGTACTTTTATTATTACTGCTACTACTACTATTATAGCTGATGCTACAGCTTCTACTACTATTGATGCTTTTGCTGCTACTGTAATCTTGCTGCTATTACTGTTATTACTACCATCTAATATTTATTGAGCACTAAAAAACAGGTGATATTTTAGTGTTTATACGTTAGCTTATTTAACCTTCTTTTCAAGTTGATGAGGTAGTTATTATCTTCTTTTTAGAAATGAATAAAGAAGGCACAGATAATATTATTGTTATTGTGTTATTTTTAAAGATGAAGAAAGGAGGCTCAGAAAAGTTAAAAAGTTGTCCCAGAGCTAAAAAAAAAAAAAAAGATGATCTCATAAAAGTAAAAAGAAGAACAGAGGAAACCGTAGACTGGGAAGGGAAGTTGGAAAGGTGGAAAAGGGAGAGATTTGTTGAAGGATACACAATTACAGCCAGATAGGAGGACAAATCTTAGTGTTCTATTGCACTGCAGGATGACTACAGTTAACAATAATATATAGTTTCAAAAGCTAGAAGGAGGATATTGACCATTCCCAACATGCTCAATGATGATGATGGATATGCTAATTATCCTCATCTGATCACTATATATTATATGTATCGAAATATCACTATGTACTCCATGAATATATACAATAATAATATTTGTCAATATCTTAAAAGTTGTCCTTGGCCATATAGCTAGTGTTTGCCTTTTATAAGCTTTTCTAGATTGCAAGTTTCAGGAGCTCAACTACCTTATTTAGGTTTTTTGTTTTGGTAGATTCAAAATTGAACACAGCGTTCAATACAGACCACAGTTGGGGATTACTGCTGAATAAATTAGAACAAAATATTGTAATATTTTGTGTGAAGATTTTAATTGCTGAGTGGCTTAGTTTTCTCATTGTATAAGGCAGTAAAAACACCATCTCTGCAGGATTGCATAAACTGGTAAGTGAATGACTGTGTCCTGATACATAGTAAATGCTCAGTAAATGCTACAATCCTTATAATGCAAAGTGGAGAACTGAGCTATGGCAATAAGTTCTGCAACTTAAGGAGGGGTGTCCAGAAGTTCCTAAGGGTAGTCACATTGTTTAGCATGTGGATATTATTTTTTCCTTAGATGCAATTAAAAATTAGACTGATGTGAAAAAGGTCTCAAATGATACATAGTCTAGTTGACTATGCTCTTAAATCTTGCTGTATTGCTAAATCAGAGAAAAGGAGAGTTTATCAGTGTGGGGTGTGGTAGAAATTGCAGGGCTCTCGTGTGGATAATGAAATGCTGTGTATGGTTGTGGTGGTGGTGGGGTATTGGTCTTTATCCCAGGCTCTTTGCCTACCAGTTTAAGAGACTCGTGGCAGCCTTCCATGGATTAGCGGTTTGATTAAGGTCTATCACGTTGCTACTTACGTTTTTCTATGGAGGGTCTCATCTAATTTTTGTTTTCCAAATTGTTTTTTCCTCACAAGCTTTTGGATGAATCAAATATGTTTTTCATTCTGTTTAAACATATTTTATTTTCTTTTTGTACTTTTTAAAGTGTTTGTTTCACGTATTACGCTATACATCTTTATTACTGTCTACTTAGATTTGATATTAAGCTACTTTATTTAAATAAAAAAACTTGTTCATTTTTGTTAAATTTATATCTAAGTATTTTATTAGTTTGAGTCTACTATACATTAATATTAAAAAATTTTATTTTCTTTATTTTGCTGGAATGAGAAATACAATTTCATTTTGTACATGACCTCATATTTGAAGATACTTTAAGTTTTTCTACATAGACAATTACAATAGCAGTAAATAATGAAAAATAAGCCAGCTTAGTGACTCAATGTATTTTCTAATGAAGACTATAGTTCTTCAGACTGAAGAGATCAGGCCAAACCTTAGTGGTCGTTGTTAAGGTCACACAGCCATCGCCTGAATGTGACCTGACAGTGGCTTCTGGTTTTACCAGAATTCCAATCCATGTTCCTTATGGATTTGTTTAGTGATGGCATAAGTAAGTGAGCTGGAAATCTGAGGCCACTATCTATGTCTCTCTCGAAGGATGACTTTTGTTGTGAGCGCTGCTCAGTGATGGCCTGGGTACTTCTAGAGCCTATCTGAATGAATGATGTACACAGCTTTGCTGAGAGGAGGGAACTGTTTCTCCTTCACGTCCTCTGTCATCTCTTTAATCAGCCAGAACTGTAAGAAAGGTTCATCACATTTTCTTTCTTTACTGAGCTCGTTAACCTACGTGTTGCAAGCTGTCATGTCAAATGGTTACTAGCAGATTATGGATAACAGCGACCCTGGCTTCTGGTAGTTGAGAGGAGCTTTGCTTTAGATTAAGCAGAGCAAATGGCTAATTGCTGCAACCTCTTCTCCTTGTGAGCAGATTTTATAAAGTCATCTGGGAAAGACATGGCCTGACAATAAAGCTTGATCTCCATGGACTAGGGCCAGAAAAATATAGAATATCTTTAGTGATATGGAGTGGTTTCTGAAATGTTTAAATTAATTCCTTTTGAATACCATACTGAGTAGAAAAAATGTTTATTTTTAAAGTTTTTCTATATAGACAATTACAGTAGCAGTAAATAAAGACTGTTGGACTTCTCTCTTTCCATATGCTACTTCCTTTTCTTGAATTGCACTGGTCAGGCATCTCCAATGCAGCTTTTGTGTTGGTATTGTGTATCTACATATAATCTGTACCAACATTATTAACCCCATATACACTGTTATAAGTATTGCCTTAAGCAGTAATATGTCTTCTAAATAAATTATGGAAAAAAGAAAGCCTATTTGCAATCTTTTATATTTGCTGAAATATTTTCCAATTCTGGTGCTCTTTATTCCTTTATGTAGATCCATGTTACCATCTTCCTGATGTCATTTCTTTTAGGCCTGAAGAACTTCCTTTTAGCAATTTCTAAGTTCGGGTTTATTGGTGAATAATCTCAGTTTTAAAAAATCTGATGTGTTGTTTTCAACCTCATTTTCCAGGATATTTTCCATTAGCTATAGATTCATTTGAGTCCTCAAAACTGTGTTCCATTGTCTTCTGCCCTACATCATTTATGATGAGAAGTCATCGGAGACTCCTCTCCTTTTCTGTAAATGAAAAGTGTTGTTTCTCTGTAGGTAAACACAAGATTTTCTTTTTAACTTTGGCTTTAGCAAATTTATAGTTTAGCAATAATCGTGATGGGGATGGTTGTGGTTGTCTTCTTACTTGCTTAGGTTTCCATGAGTTTTTGGACTTATTAGGTTATGCTTATCACTATATTGGGAGTTTTTTCTGCCATTTTTCTTTGAATATTTTATTTTCTTACCCATTGTATCTTTCTTCCCTTTCTTGGGTGGCAACAGCACATATGTTAGGGTGCTTGACATTTTCCCACAGTTTATTAAGACTATGCTTATTTTTTGTCATTGTTAATATAGCCCTGATTCTCTCTGTCCTTCAGAATGTGTTATTACTGTTCAATCTTCAAGTTCACTTATTCTTTTTTCTGTCACTCAGTCTATTGTTAAGCACCCCCACTAAAAATCTCCTGTCAGATATTGTGCTTTTCACTTTAGAGTTTCCATTTGGTTTCCTCATTCATTCATTCTCAAATATTTTCCTATAACTCCTTAAACATATTTATAATATCAGCTCTAGGGACTTTGTCTGCTCAACTTCTGCAACCTTCTGGGTTTAATTTCTATTGACTTATTTTGCTTGATTTTTGGTCCCATTTTCTTGTTTCTTCCTATGCCTAGTGATTTTGTATTGTAATTTGAACACACATGATACATTGTGGAGATTCTGGGTTTTTGTTCCCTTTAAGTGTGCTGAGCTTGTTTTAGGAGGCAGTGAGCTCCTCTGAACTCAGACTCCGCCCTCTGTCTCCTCTGCAGTTGTCAGCAGCTGAAATTAACACTCAGTTCTTCACTTTCTTGCTGCTTCATTTTTGTTGGGCCCCATGGGGGCATCTCCCACTGCACCTGTGTATTTAGCAGTCCACCCATGAGTTGGGCAAAGTTCATGTGCATGTTTTAGTGCGTCCTCTTAGGTGGCTCCCTCTCCTTCAGGATTTTACCCTAACTTTCTAGATGCTCTGTCCAGAGCCACATGTGGATGGGAGAATGCCCTTTAGCGAAAAGCTGCAAATTCATAAACCTTTCCATTGCTTTCCCATGTTTCAGGCATGGGTTACTATCTTTTACATGCCATCTTTGGATGTCTTGAAAAAATCCTCCAGTTATTGCCTGCCTTTTAAATATTTTGTCTAGGTTTGATGATTGTCTCTGTAGCCAACCCACTCACCATGACTACTTGCAGCTGGGCCCTTCTGAAAGATTGTGAAGATTAAGTTCTTCATATTCCACTATTCTAAGGGTACGAAGGTCAGCATCATCATAAACATTGCCATCAGTTACTGTTTAATTAAACTTGAGGAAATTGTGCGATGTGTCTATGTTTAACATACAGATGAGCTGCAGCAATAATAATATTCTGTACATCACTCACTGATGTAGGCAGAGTAGTGGACCTGCAAAGATGCCCACGTCTAAATCCCAGAACCCATGAATATGTTATCTTACATGGTAAAAGAGCCTTTCCAGATGGGACTCCATTTAGGATGTTGAGATAAGGGATGCTTCTGCACTGTCTGGAGGGGACCAATGTAGTCACAAGGGTCCTTCTAAGAGGATGGAGAAGGTCAGTCTGAGGAGAAGGCTAGGTGACAGCAGAAGAGAGAGGCTGAGTCAGAAAGAGAAGATGTTTATTCTGGCTTTGGCAATGGAGGAAGAGACCAGGAGCCAGGCAGTGCAGGCAGCTTCTGGAAGCTGGAAAAGGCACAGAAGTGGATTCCCTCCTGGAGATTCTGGAAAGAATGCAGCTGTGCTGATACTTTGCTTTTAGTGTAGGAAACCCACTTCAGACTTCTGATCTCCCAAACTGTAAGATAATAAATTTGTGTTGTTTGAAGCCACTAATTTTGTGGCATTTGGTTATGGCAGTGATAGAAAACTGATACAGTCACCAAAATTATTTTATCAGTGGCATTTTACAACCTTCATTTCTAAAAATGGCACATAATAGAACTAATCATTTATACATATCCCTAAAGCAATTTATCACTTATGTATTTGTATTATTTCTATTTTTTTGTATTCAGATCAGTTTTTTACTAAAGATTATCCCATTGTGAATGTAGGTTTAACATTTCTAGAGTGATTGAAGATGAGGTCAGCTGTCTTGAGAAGCTTTACTGGAGGGCAGAGGAAGCTTCCTCAGATGTTATCTTTGGCTTTCTTGGAAAACCCTCAGAGCCCTCGTCTGCCTGCTCTAGAGTTGCTGGTAGTGCATTTTCAATTTTCTCTTAAGGGGCTTATAATTCAATCTTATTTGACAATGTAGGTGGAAGCTTATGCATCACTTAATATTTGTATCTTATGTTGTTTCTCCTTGTGTTTCCCTTTATACTATAAACTGTAACAAAGCCAGCATTATAATTTTATTTTTATTTTTAGTGCCTGATTCACAGAGAGAACTATTTGCCCTCCACAAGTTTCCTGTGTGCAGGTGGCATCGTGTGGCTCTCCCAGCTGCTAGGACGTGAGAGCACAGAATGTGTCCCCTCCAGGCCACAGTGGGGTATCTGTGCACCTGGCCCACATGTGGTGGCTTAGAGACCATGAATGGCCATGTTAGCAATGGAGGGAGACTGGATTCCTCACACTTTCTGGAGCAGAGCCTGTGAGGAACATCTATACCAGACTTCGTATAGCAAGAGAAAATTTTAATTTTGTTATTCATTTTGACATTTTCAGACTGTTAGAGCAGCTGTTTCCTCTTTCTCATGGATACATTCATCAATAGGAATATGCAATCAGCTGTTTCCTCTTTCTCATGGATACATTCATCAATAGGAATATGCAATCATCAGATTAGATCAGAAAGACTAGTTTTTGAGAGTTGCTGCAATAGCTTAGCCCTGAATTGTGGAGCATCTCCCGTATGCTGGGCACTCTAGCACACACCCGTTAAGCCCCCTTGCCATTCCTACGTTTGCACAGAAGTCCAGGCCTCAATAACATGAAGGAATTCACTCAAAGCTAACAACCAGAAATTGATGGAATTGGAATGGAATCTAAAGCCATGATTTTTCCCCTGCAACACACTACCTTTAAAGGTTCAAAATCGTGGACTACTGTAATAATTCAGTTCAACTCCTCTTTTTACAGAGGGCCATGGAAAGTAAAAGGAAGCAACGTTAGTTTCTTGATTTTTAAAAAAATTTTGTGCACGAGTGCAGCTAACGGGGGCCATTTGACAAAGTCTGGAGACATTTTTTTGTTGTCAAAATGGGAGGTACTCCTGGCATCTGAGAGGTGGAGACCAGGGATGCTGCTGAACCGTACAGTGCACAGCATGGCCCCTTTGACAGGGAAGTCCCGTGTCTCCATATCTAGCCCCAAATGTCAACAGTACCGAGGTCAAGAAACTCTGTTAAAGGTCATTCAACCACTGCATGGCACAGAGGGAATTCAAATCCATGGAATTACTACTATATAATGTGTCTCTCTAAAAAGGCTTATTATCACTGACTGTTTTAACTGATTAGTTGGGAAACTCAAGAGATACATGATGGTATAATTTAAATACTTTGATCTTTATGACGCTGTGAGCTCTTAGAGTACAAGAATGAAAGCCATTTCTTATTGGCTTTTTAATATCTAGCAACTGGCACATTACATAGTATGCTCTTACTGATAATTTATTAAATTAATGCATGAATCATAAAGCAATTTTTGGTGCCCCCAAAGTTGATACTAATGACAGCCACTTTTTAACTAGAGAAAAATATTTTATCAAGTATATATTTTTCTCTGATTGACATGAAAGATAAGCCTGTGAAGCTCCCCTCAGTCCTCCAATGGGATGCCCTATGCCTTTAAATGAATTTTACTGCTGGTCTTTGAGTGCAGTAGGCCCCATTTCCCCTTAAAATTGTGGGATGCATTTCTTCTTATGCTGTACATTTATAGCTGCTGCCTCCTAATTTCTTCTGAGTCTTGTAATTCTTGGCAGCTGTTGTCAAAGAGTATTCATCTCTCTCCTGGGTGTTTTTCTAAAATAAAAAATAAAATAAATAAGGGTTTCTCTGTGCCTTGGTCTTTTGGATCATCTTCCCTGCTGCTCCCCAGCGAGGTCTAAGTTGCTAGTCTGGATTTGCTTCCGTTGGTAAAAAGAGTCTCTTTTGCAGAGGTGCTTCCTTAATTGGCATTTTTGTATTGGGGCTTGGGAAGCTGGTTCTTCCCACTCAGCCCCAGTTCACTAGTGTCCCCACGTGATCTGTGGCTGACAAGAGGCAGAGACTGGCCCCTTCAACTCCTTTCTTGTCAAGAAAACTTCACTCCTCTGTAGTTGGATTTTACCCTTAACTCAGAGCCCTTGGAGTTCAAGGGCCTCTGAAAACCAGTTTTCACAGCCCAGGATCCCACACATGTCATCTGAGCTGCACCCAGTGTATTATAAAAATACATGACATTGTGGAAAAGAGAAAGATATTGTATTCAAGAGCTCCTCCACCTCCGTAAAGAAGCTTCCTGATTAGGAAAAACACCCTCAAGGGTGGGAAGTGACACACTGATTTGACGTGGCCAACCATGAATGAGTCACAACCGTGTCTTCCCTGTTGGGCTTTGAGATTGCTCACCTGTTGATGTCCGTTTCTCTGTTAACTCTAATCATAGCAGGTGAAGCTGGCCTGCTTAAACGATGGAATTTGTAGATTCTCGTGGTTTTCTGTAGAATCAACTTCTTTGTCCTTTAGATTATCACTGTTGCCTAAAATGTTGCTGTTCGTATGAGAAATGGTCACATGTACCATTAATAACAACATGCCACATTCTCAGAGCCACAGTGGGAGGCTTTATTTTATTGTACTTCATTTATCTGAGTTTAGCCTCTCTCTCAGATACATCTGAAATCCCCATGGAGGGAGAGGGAGAGGTGATCTCTTGTTTTGGAATGGTGATAGAGGAGAATGGAATGTCACGCCTGGGCCCAAACTCAGTTAAGAAAGTTTCTCTGAACTCTGAACTTATTCCTGTTAGTTGGGGCACTCAGCGTACCCTGAATTTCCTGCTCTCCCTCCCGGCAGCATCTACCCACTGACACACACCCCTCCCGACTGGCCTGTTAAGCTCTTCCTTTGAGGAGTGCTGCGCCTGCGTCAATGGCTTCCTTACCCACATCCCCACCTGCAGGCCCAGGCTGCGTTCCTCCTGTTCTGAGGTCTGCTTTTCAGGGAACAGGCGCTTTGCTGCTGCCGCCCCTGCTTCGGTTCTCACTGGAGAAGCGACATCAAGACCAGCCCATTTCGAAAGCAACAATTCAAAACTTCATAACTCCAGGTGTACATATAGCTGTCCATTCTGGTCCCATCATTACGTTCACTTCCTAAAAATTCAAAAGAAGAAAATGCTGAGAATACACTGTAAAGGAGTTTGAGTAAAGGCATGGGGACTGTTTACCCCACAAGAGCGGAGGAGCTTCCTGCATACGACGAGAAATTAGTCGGACATTAGTTGGACTAGAAATGACCTACTCCTGAATGTTTTTGCATGACCCAGCATGTCAGAGGTGGTTAGAATTTAGAACAGGCTACAGCCAGAGTGCTGGTTAGAAGTGAAGGGTGTGAACTAGGAGAGCGACGATGGAGCAGACGATGCTGATAACAGAGACCGCAGCGGCAGAGGAGAGGCCCAGGCTGAGGATGCTGCAGCAGGGGACAGGTGGAAGATGTTGCTTGGGCGTCGCACGCTTGTAACTCGGGTGACTGAATGCTTCGCAGATCTCATTGCGCAGAGTGGGCACTCGGTCATATTTGCTGAATGAGAATGAGGACTTTTTTAATACACTACTGCTTTTGTTTCTGAAGCTTCTAAAGGATGTTTTTGACTTTATTTTTAAACAATGTGATACATTTCCTATATTCTTTTCAATGTCTGTTCATCTCCCAAGTCATTTGTCAAAGAGTATAAGCGGTGTCATCTTCTCTGGAATATTTTTAAAACCGTTCTACAGCAGACAAGCTAAATGCTGGACTACAGAAGCAAATGTGCAGGCTGTGCCTCCAGTTTTAATGCACGCTTTTACCTGTAGTGCTACTGATGCCAAAATCAACCTGTTTGAGGGCAGTCATCTCAGGCCTACTTTGAAGTCATCAGATTTAAAGTGAGGTATCATCTTTTGTGATTGCATCATCAGACTTATTTCCTGGAAACCTAATGGAAAGATGTAAAGAGAATGTGTATTAAAATTTGAATAAATGAAAGGAGCTAGTTCACATGTTGGAAAACCACAGCGGAGAATGTCAAACAGAAGAGAAGAGAAAAGACTGCTCACCTGTTGATATCCATTTCTCTGTTAACTCTAATCATAACAGGTGAAGCTGACCTGGTTAAACGATGGAACTTGTAGGTTCTCATGGTTTTCTGTAGAATCAACTTCTTTGTCCTTTAGATCATCACTGTTTCCTAAAAAGCCACTGTTCATATGAGAGAAATTGTCACATGTACCATTAACAATAACATGCCACATTCCCAGAGGTACAATGGAAACAGTGATTGATTTAGTAAACCTGTATTGAAATCTTAGGCATTCTAGAAGAAACAGTGAGATTGTTTTGGATAAAAGGAGTTGGAAGGCAAGGTAGGGGAAAATGAAATGTTTGCTGAAATCTTGGACATATGAAAGAGGAAGTTAGTATAAGTATAAAAAATTTAAAAAATAATACTTGGCATATAACAAAAATAAGAGACAGAGCAGAATTGAAAATATGAAAGTAATTACTGAAAGTGACTTGAGAAAAAGTCTCAAGCTGTGTTTTCATAGGGAGAAGGGAAACTCAATTTGTAACCTAATCTGAGTGTCTTTCATATGTCCATAGAAATATAAAAGGGACACTCCTGTTTGGAAGGCGAATTTTCTAGGAATTAATAATAATTCATCCATTCATTTGTCCATTCAGGCCCCTCTGACCCTGCTCTGATTTTTGCACACAGCACTTTTCGTCTGGTAACATGATGTGTGACTTTGCTATTATGGCTATTGTCAGTCTTTCCCCAAGTAGTGACCTGAGTTTCTTTCCTTCTCTGGTTTTATTAAGGCAGTATCTGGCACGTAGAAGGAATTCAGAAATACTGAATAAAGGCGCACCTGTTATGTATGTTATGTACCTAGCATTGAGCAAGGAGCTAGCAATACAGAATAGAGGTAAGACCTTTAGGCTCCCTACGGTAGTAGGGGCATCAAATAAACATATAAATCTAAATAATATATGTATGACTATACATATATATAGTTTTGCACATATATAGTACTACTATATTTATATGTACATAATATATAGTATATATAATACTTTATGTATAGTACTATAAAGTACAAGGGTATGGACAGATTCACTGGGGTCAGACTGACGCAGTTGCAAGTCTAAATCCCAGCTCTGACACTTAGTGTCTGATACTAGCTGGGTAAACATAGTTACATTGCTTAAGCAGCTTAAAACTCAGGCACCATATCTGTCAGATGAGTTAATAAACTCAACTTTGTGGGGCTTGTGGGAGAAACAAGGAATAAGCAATATAAGATTAAGACAAGGAACAAAAGCATTAATTACAACTCTAAGAAAGTTAAAAGCCCCAAGGTAGGGAGTGCTATCAGCTGACTGATGAAGGGACCTGTTGGCCGAGTCATGTGCCCCCATACCTAATGCCCACCTTCGGCCATGCGTGTTTCCTTTCCCTGGCCTTAGGGCTTCTCTAAATGGCTCCTGTTAGAGGAAGCAACATTTTATTGATTGATTATAAAGAGAAGTGGAAATAGGATCTATTCGTATCTGCTACAATCTGAATGTCTGTGTCTCCCTAGACTCATATGTTGAAACCTAATTTCCGATGCATTAGTATTAAGAAGTAGAACCTTTAGGTTGGGGCCTTCCTGACTGGGATTAGTGCCCTTATATAAGATGCCCAGGGGAGCCTGTTTGTCCTCCTACCATGAGAAGACATAGTGAGAGGGCGTCATCTGTTAACCAGCAACTGAATCCTCACCAGACATAGTGAGAGGGCGTCATCTGTTAACCAGCAACTGAATCCTCACCAGACATAGTGAGAGGGCGTCATCTGTTAACCAGCAACTGAATCCTCACCAGACATTTGCTTTTCTGGTGGCTTGACCCTGAACTTCTCAGCCTCCAGAACAGGGAGAAATAAATTTCTGTTGTTTATAAGTCACCTGGTCTAAGGTATTTTGTTATGGTAGCCCTGATGGACTTAGACAACATCTTTAAGAATGTGCATTTGGTAGAAGAGTGAATTTCAAAGTATAGTACCTAGGGGCTGGGTGCGGTGGCTTGTGCCTGTAATCCCAGCACTCTGGGAGGCTGAGGCAGGTGGATCACCTGAGGTCGGGAGTTTAAGACGAGCCTGGCCAGCGTGGTGAAACTCTGTCTCTACTAAAAATACAAAAATTAGTGGAACGTAGTGGTGAGTACCTGTAATCCCAGCTACTCAGGAGGCTGAGGCAGGAGAATCACTTGAACCTGGGAGATGGAGGCTGCAGTGAGCCAAGATCACACCACTGCATGCCGGCCTGGGCGACAGATTGAGACTCTGTCTCAAAAACAACAATAACAACAAATTGTAGTACATAGGACAGCAGCATCTGCATGACCTTAAAACTGGCTAGAAACTTACATTCTCAAGTTCTACCCCAGACCTACTCAACCAGAACCCTGGACATGGGGCTCTGTGTTTGAACAGCCCTCCAGTGCATGCTGATGCTTGCTCAAGTGTGAGATCCACCGCCCTGGAGCACTTGGGGAATCTCGCACACCTCACAAGTGTTCCAACCATTGACCATCGTCAGCCATTGGAAGATGCAACTGAAGCGTGTGATACCTTTATACAGGTACCGTGTCAGTGTGACTTCCAGCAAACTTCTACACAGTGCCTCGAAACAATGCCATATGCCCAGTTGACAGAATGATTATCAGTTTAATCTCGTAAAGTCTTTCACTTTTGTTTTGTTTTTTAAAATGATTCATTGCATTTTTAGATCTTGGTATTATGCAAACACTGGTTTAAATGATCTGAGAGAGAAAGTTCACAATTTTATTTGCTGCCAGTATAGCACATTAGGTGGTCAAAGTGTTCTGCAAATATTAGCTCTGGTTTCACCACATGCCTGTCAGGTTAATGCTATTTCTAAACCAGTGAGCTGGAGTTTAAGGCTGTTCCATCTTTGTGGGAAGTTGATATTTTGACAAATAAATGGCAAGAATGAAGGGGATGAAGTTTGAGGCTAGTGGGGTTCTGCTGCTGATTGGTCATTAATTATATTTATGTTATTGTATCTTTACCCAGAGGCTGCCATGAAGAACACATTGATTTTTAAATTCAAAATAAAAATAAATGACTTATGACCAAGGCAGTTTTCGCTTTGATTTTTTAAACTGCATATGCAGTTTAGGAGAACTTTGATCTATCTGCTTCTGATTCACTCATACTGAAATCATTCAGGTGTTTTTTGGTGAGTTCTATTTGATGTCCTTAAAATGTGAAGTGAGCTTATTTGTGAACCTCTTTTCTCACTTTTTCTTTACTTAAATATTCCATGTCACCTTTTCCCAAAGGCAAATAAACTCCACACTGACTCAGGGCGTCTGTAGGGAGCTACAGAGCTGTGCCTTCTGATTAGCCCGTAACTTAGCTCACCTGTCCCTGCCCTCCCTGGGAGCTGGGAAGGTGACACACGTGGCTGCCCCGGCAGGCATGAGGCTGTGCTCAGCAGCTCAGCAGCAGGCACTCCCACAGCACACTAATTCATGATTTCCAGTTAGAAATGCCTAGTGTCTATTTTAGACATTCAGCCTTGAGGTTTACTTACTTTTCCTCCTGTGAAAGGGAACTTCTTGTGTTCTCTTCTGCCTCCTTTCTCCTTTCCCTTTGCTTGAATCTCCTTTGATTTTCCTCCCTTGCCAAGTGGGAGCCACGACACGGGTGCCTGTATGTCCGAGGGCCGCATCTGTGAGGTCGCCAGGAACCTTGTCACGGGGAGGAGGGGAGGCTCGGTGACAGTGACTGTTACAGAAGCAGAGTGTGCCATAGTTAAATGTAAAACATAGAAACCAAGAGCTATATGTTGCCAGGGGCTTATTTTGCCCAGCTTTAAACTTTTAATAATATACCTCTTTCATGACTGCAAGATTGAAAACAAACGGACAGGCCCTGCATCAGTGGGTACTTTCTCACTTCCCTTACAGGAGTGTAACTTGGTAAACACTTGTAAAGCAGCTTAGAGGAATGTTTCAAGAGCAGTAATTTGACTTCTGGGAATACATCCTGAGGGGATAATTGTCAATTCCTCCAATTTACTAGCTGTGCACGCCTAGGACTGCTAGAGTCAGGCTGCAAATCCAGCCTGCCATTCAAATCACAGTGCAAACACAGGTGGCGTGTGTAACCTGGGAGTTTCCCACTGAGCTCTTGCCTTAGTCACCGCATCTGTAAAATGGGAATGACAGTAAAGGTGACCTGATGGAACAGATGAGAGCATACAAGGCTTGTAGCACACAGCCGTGCATATAACAGGTGCTCAATAAAAGTTAGATAATCCTCCTGGCCATCTCCCTTAGCTTTAGTTTCCTTATTTATAGAATATAGATAATAACAGCTTTTAACTAAAAGGGTCACTGTGGAGACGAATTAAGATTATGTGGGCAAAGCATGTAGTGAACACAAATAAATGCGAGTGGCTGTTATGTTTGGCAAAACATTTTATCAACAAAGCACTTTTTGCTGTACAATTTATAATGGCAAAAAAGGTAAAAAAAAAAAACTAGAGAAATTTGATCATTTTATTTGATTTATATTTGGGAAATCAGTTGATGTTTACCATGAGTTTTTAATGATATTAGGAAATGCTATTATAAAAATATTAAATTTAAAAAGCCAGAGAAACCTCAAGGTATCATCTGAGGAAACTGACCCATAGGAGACAAAAACTGGAATAATTACTAATATATAGTTAATGCTTACCTTTTCGATGGTGGAATTGAGAGTTTTTTTATTCTTTATATTTTTATATTAATATTTTTTATAATGAACAAGTATTTTTATAATGAGGTAAGGGAAATTCCTTTTCAAAAGATGTTTACGTATTCTTTAGGCCTGGATTTTATAAAATATTTTCCTTCTATAGAGATAATTCAA
The DNA here is from genome assembly GCF_009828535.3 of Hylobates moloch. Lineage (NCBI taxonomy): Eukaryota > Metazoa > Chordata > Mammalia > Primates > Hylobatidae > Hylobates > Hylobates moloch. The sequence goes on from NW_026652288.1 coordinate 3,767,122, forward strand.
TGGCCCTGCAATAATTGGAAGAACTGGGCCATAATCAGTAATTTTCTGACGGTCTAATATCAATTCCAGTCGTAAATGAGAGAATAAGTGGGAGTGTTAGACTCTTTCATCTCCATGGCACTTGTTCGTGCACACCATAATTAAAATTTAATAATTTATTAGGCACAGAGACTGGCACATAATGCTCAATAAATATTTATTAAATAAATGAATAATTGAATTAAAAATGAAGTTTGTCATAAATAAGGTTTAATCCCCATAATGTCATATGAAATTGTAAGAGAAAAGGTGCCTAAAGTCAGATAGAGCATTTGACCGGAACCCAGAAAGCCTGGATTCCGCCAGCAGCTGAGATAATGTGGTTCAGTGCTTAATTACCTCATCTGTACAGTGAGTTATTTGCACTGAATGTTTTGCTACATCTTTTCCATATATATGATTCTGAGCAATATGAATAAATAATGATGATTTGCACTCATTGAGTGCAAGTATAAAGGTAGTTAGTGCATTTGACGTGGACTCTCATTGCGTCCTCTTGCTGCCAGATGAAGATCAAAAGCCTTTCCAAGCCCTGAGCCAGGGCGAGCTGGGTCTCTGCCTCCTTGTCTATCTTCCATTCCTACCACTCTCTACCCATTCTCTCCTCTTTTGTGCATATTCCCCTATCCAGTTCCTTGGCTACTGTCTCTGGCTTGGATGGACACGTTCGCTCATTCTGTTCCCTGTGCCTGGCTGCCCTCCGTTCCCCTCACTGCACCCCTGGTTGTTCCATCTTCAGCGGGCGCAGTTCAGTCACCCTACTCATCCATCAGAGCTCAGCTCAAGGGTGCCTTTCTCCAGGACACCTTCCCTTACTTCCCGGCCTCAGCCTGCTTCCTCTCCTATGCACTCCTGGAGACCTGGGTTCCCTTTCTTTTGGAATATTCAACTTGTTTTGTAATTATGCCTTCACCACTGTGATTATTTGATGAACGACTGTGTTCCCCACCATTTTTCGTTTCTTCCATGAGAGTGAATATAACTGTGCTCAGTGCTTAGAAAACTGCAGATACTCACTAAATATTTGTTGAATGAATACATTGAGAATCCATGCATGCATTCATCTATAGAAGAAAAGAAGAGAACGTTTTTCACCTACTTAAGACTTTCTTTACATTGGGTTCCACACACCTATGCACTCTGTGAGATAACGAAGTAGTTCACATGTAATTACTTACATTTTGAAGTTTGATGGAGAAACCAACGTAAAGCACGGAGCAGGTGAATAACTTCTTCGAGGTGTACTTTCCTGACAGAGCTCACCCTAGGACCTAGAACTGGGCCACACATTCTCAGCCTTAGATGGAGGAACTACACTGACCCATGTGGCCTCTCCTCAGAGAAGAGAGTGCACCAGTGTGAAGGCAGGTGCAAGCCACCCCCGCGCTTGGTGTAGACTGCATGCATTAAAAAGTCATGTAGTTGAGGGTGCATTCAGTTATTTTCCATATGTGGCTTAGTTGCTAAGTTTTCTGGCATTCTTCCACTTTTGATCTCTTTCTACTAGGGTACCAGCAAAAGTTACAGTAAGATGCAACCTTGGGCCCAAGACTGAAGACACTCAGGCTCCCAATCTCCCCATGGACTCCAGCTCACCTAAGTCTACGTTGGGCTTTCTGTCAAAAATCCCACCCAGTAATGATGCTCTAGTTTGCACTGTCTCTCAGGGACATTTTCTTTCCTTGGGATCGTAGGTAGAGGGCTCTTACATTGTCCTTTTCAGGCACGGTTTGGGTATTTCTGGGTTTGAGGGCAAACATCATTTTCATATTGTCATAAAAGTGCTCCATTTCCAACACGAGCCATTTTCATAATAATATTCACTTCCATTTGTATGAGACTCTACAGTTTCCTGTGGATATTCACATATCTTGTGTGTTCTTCCAAGGAAGCTTCCTTTATAGGAAGCTATTATGCCCTATGTTCCCAGGGTTGCACCTCTAACTCCTTGCAGGGTGATTGACAGCCAATGGGTAGTTGCTGAATGAATGAAGCGCTGACTTTAGTGAATGAAGAAGTCCAGTAGGGCACAGTGGTTGGTGTTGCACTTGACTTACAAGTGGAGAAACTGAGGCTCTAAAATATCAAATTACTTTCTTGAGGATACATTCCAGGGGATGGAAAGACTTCTGGTTCCTTGTTCAATGCTTTTTGAATAAGTGTATTATAGACTGGTGCCACTGTGAGATTCACACATGAATGATTTCTCTGGTAGTGATGATTTTTTTTTATTATTATACTTTAAGTTTTAGGGTACACGTGCACAACGTGCAGGTTTGTTACATATATATACATGTGCCATGTTGGTGTGCTGCACCCGTTAACTCGTAATGCTATCCCTCCCCCCTCCCCCCACCCCACAACAGGCCCCAGTGTGTGATGTTCCCCTTCCTGTGTCCATATGTTCTCATTGTTCAATTCCCACCTATGAGTGAGAACATGCGGTGTTTGGTTTTTGTCCTTGCGATAGTTTGCTGAGAATGATGGTTTCCAGTTTCATCCATGTCCCTACAAAGGACATGAACTCATCATTTTTTATAGCTGCATAGTATTCCATGGTGTATATGTGCCACATGATTTTTTACTCATTTTTAAGTTTTATTTAGGTATAATTTACATATCACAGTTTTACCCACTATAAGTGTACAATTCAGTAATTTTTAGTAAATCCCTCTTATGATCAATCCCAAGCCCCATCCCAGGCAATCTTTCATCTTCTCTCTGTGTCTGTAGACTTGCTTTTCAAAAAAAATTCATGTAAATGAAATCATACAACATGTAGTATTTAATGTCTGTCTGGTATCCTTCACATAGCATTATATTTTTGAGGCTCATCTGTATTGAAGCTGTTCATTGCTTTTAATTGCTGAATACTTGTCATGCTACATTTATTCATCACTTACAAGTTGATGGATATTTTGTTTGATTCCAGTATTTGGCTACATGGTCCAGCTGCTATGAGCACTGGCATACATGTATTTGTGTGGACATTTTCCTTTTGCTTGGGTAAATACCTAGGAGTGAAATTGTTGTGTCTTATGATACATTTATGTTGACTTTTCAAAGAAATTGGCAAACTGTCTTCCAAATTCGCTGGACCATTTTGCATTCCATCTTTTTGACTATAGCCATTTTAGTGGGCACCTAGTGGTTATTATGGTTTTAACTTTCCTATTGACTGAAAAATAATGTTGATCATCTTTTTACGTGCTTATTGGCCATTTAAAAAATCCTTTTGGGTATAATGTTTACTTAAATATTTTTCCCATTTTTAAACTGCATGGTTTTTTTATTATTAAGTTATGAGCATTCTTGGTATACTCTAGATACAAATCCTTATCAGATACAACTTGAGAATATTGTCTCTTAGTCTGTGGCATGCCTTTTAATCTTTAAATTTGCATCTTATGAAGAGCCAAGTTTTAAATATTGGTAAAATCCAATTTATCAGTTATTTTAATGGCTTATACTTTTGATGTCATAGCTAAGAAATCTTTATATATTTACATTTGGATATCCAATTATCCCAGCACCATTACTGCTTATTGAAAAGACTATGCTTTTTTCATCGAATTGCTTTGGCACTTTTGTTGAAAATCTATTAACCATAAATGTAAGGGTTTTGTTATTGGACTTTCTGTTCAGTTTCATTGATCTATTTATCTATTCTTATGCCACTATAGAATATAGTATATCTTTATAGTAATTTATTAAATACATTAATGTAAGTCTTCCTAATTTATTTTTCAAAATTGTTCTGGCAAATCTAGGTTCTTTGTATTTTCATATCCATTTTAAGACCAGCTTGTCAATTTATACAAAAGATTCTTCTTTGTTTTCTTTTGTTCTTTTTTTTTTTACTGGACATATTGTTCACTTATGACAGAATTGTCATTTTAACAATTTTGAATCTTCTAATCCATGTACATGGAATGTGTCTCCATTAGTTTATAATGATTTTAATTTTCCTCAGCAATGTTTTATACTTTTTTATTGTATAGGGTTTGTACTTCATTTGTTAAATTTATTCTGAAGTATTTAATTTTTATGCTTTTATGAATGGAATGATTTCCTTAATTTTATTTCTGAATGTTCATTGTTGATGTATAGAAATTGGATTTGTATATTGATCTTGTGTTCTACAATATTGGTAAAATTGTTTGTTCTTTCTAGCAGGTTTCTTGAGGATTTCTTATAATTTTCTACATATAAGATTATGTTATCAGCACCTAAGGACAGCTTTTACCTTTTCCTTTTCAATCTGCAGATCTTCAAATTTTGTTGCCTTATTGCACTGTCTAGAACCTCCAGTGCAATGTTGAACAGCAGTGGTGAGAGCAGAGATTTTTATCTTCTTTCTGATCTTAAAAGCATTCTGTCTTTCATCATTAAGTAATATGTTAGCTGTAGGTTCTTTGCAGATTTTTTCTTTATAAGGTTTAATAAAGTTCCCTTTTTATTCCCACTTAGCCAATGGGGTTTTATTATGAATAGGCATTGGATTTTATCAAAATGCCTTTCTGCATCTATTGAAATCGTTAAGAATTTTTTTCCCTTGTTCTATTAGGTTGGTGCAAAAGTAATTGCGGTTTTTGCCATTAAAATTAATTCCATTACTGGCATTACAAAACTAATGGCATTACAAAAGTAATTACTTTTGCCATTAATGACAAAAACCGCAATTACTTTTGCACCAACCTAAATATTAATATTGTGATTACACTAACTGTTTTTCCATGCCAACTTAACCTTGAATTCCTGAGACTAATACCACTTGGTCATGATGTGTAATTCTTTTGGAAATATTGTTTTCATTATTAATATTCTATTAAATCTTTTTTCAACTATGTTTATGAATAAGTTTCTTGGCAGTTTTATATTCTTGTAATATTTTTATCTGATTTTGCTTTGGGGACATAATAATCTCAGAGAATGACTTTGGCATTCTTCTTTATTTTCCCAAAAAGTTTATAGTAGAATTAGTATTAGTGAATCTTTAACATCTTACGGAATTTACCCATGAAGCTATCTAGGCCTGTGTGTTCCTTTGGAAAGATTTTTAATTACTAGTTTAATTTCTTTTCATGTTATAGGTCAATGCAAAACTTTTACTTTGCTTTTTTGTCTATTTTGATATTTGTGGCTTTCTGGAAATTTGTGTTTTACCTAGGTAGTGTAATTTTTAGATGACGCTATAAAAATGTATAATTTTCACAAGATTCCCTTATAATCTTTTAAATTTTATAGCATTGTTAAAAATGTTCACACTTTTATATTGACTTTAATAATGTATGAATCCAGTCTTTTTGTTGTTTTCTTCTTGGTTAGTCTAGCTAAAGTTTTATCAACGTTTTGATTTTTTCTGTTAACTAACTTTCCTTTCCATTAATTATACTTGTTGTTTTCTCTTTACTATTGTGTTTTTCACTCTGATATATGTTTATTTCTTATATTTTTGATTTGGGTTTAATTTTCTCTTATTTTGCCAGTTTCTCAAGGTCAAAGCTTAGATTATTGGTTTGAGACCTCATTTTCTAAATAAGTGTTTAAAGGCATGAATTTCTCTTTATTGCTTTTGAATCATAAATTTTGATACTTTTTAAAATTCAGTTTAAAATATTTTTAAAGGCCTTTTAAAAATACATGTTTTTAATTTTCAAGTATTTGAGATGCCCCTAATTTCTTTCTATTATAGACTTCTAATTTAACTTTGCTATAATCCGATGTCAGATTAAATTTTTAAATCCTTTTCAGTTTGTGACTTTTTATTAGATTATCATATGGCCTGTCCTGGAGAATAATCTTTATGCTCTTGAAAAATATGTGTGTATTCTGTATGGGTAGAGTGTTCTATCATGGTCAGTTTGGTCATGTTGGTTGATAGTGTAAGTTTTCTATATCTTTGATGATTTTCTGTATATCTGTTTCATCAGTTATTTAGAAGTAGGTATGGACTCCAACTACAATTGTTGAATCACTTAGTTTTTTATTCAATTGTCTATTTTGGTTTAATGTATTTAGGAGTTTTATTGTTAGGGACATATATTTGTAATCTTAAAATATTTTGAAGTACTGAGTCTTTTTATTAAGATATCCCCTTCCTTTTTCTAGAGATATTTCTTGTTTTAAATTATATTTTGTCTAAATACATGCATGTCTTATGGTTAAGTTTTACATGGAATATCTTTTTCCATTCATTTGTTTTCAGTATGTTTGTGTATTTGAATCATAAATTTGTCTCTTGCAGACAGCATATAGTTGAACCTTGCCTTTTAAACCAATATGCCAATCTCTGCATTTAGATTGGGATATTTAATCCGTTAACATTTAATATAACTATGATATAGTTAAAGTTACATCTGCCATATGTTGTTTGTATTCTGTATGTTTTATATCTTATTTTTTGCCTCTGATCTTTATTGTCTTACTTTGTGTTAAACAACATATTTTTAGTGTATCATTTTAATTTTTTGCTATATTTTTAGGTACTTTTCTAATTATTGCTCTATGTATTATAATATTCATCATGTAGTAGAACAATTTACTTCAGATTAATATCACCTTAAACTTTTGCTCTACTATATCTCCATTCCCTGCCCCCTCCTTTTTGTTATGACTGTGATATACATATTTTTTATAAACCTCCCAATACACAGTTATAATTTTTACTTTAGTTGATCATATCTTTTTAAAAAAGTTAAGAAGAGAAAGACTTTATAAAGTCTTTGATATGAAGACATTTGCAGTTCTCTTCATTTCTTCCTATGGATCCAGTTACCATCTGATGCCATCTCCTTTCAGTTTAATGGCCTTCCTTTAGTCTTTGTCATAAGACATATCTGCTATCAAGATATTCTGTCAATCTTTGTCTGGGAATGTCATTATTTCACTTTTATTTTTAAAGGACAGTTTCACTGGATATAGCATTCTTGTCTGATTTTTTTTAGTACTTTGAAAATTTCATTCCACTGCATTCTGGCCTCCATTGTTTCAGTTGAACAACTAGACATTAATTGTATCAATACTTCTATATATGTGATGATATGTGGTGAGTTATGAACCTCTTGGATCTGTTTATTAGTGGGTTTTTTAAAAAAATCAAATTTGAGAAGCTATTGGCCACTCTTCCATTATTTTTCTTCCCCCTTCTCGCTCTTCTCTGTGTCTGGAACTCCTATCACATGTATGCTGATATGCTTGTTGCTGTTCTACAGCTGTCTTTCTTTAATCCATTTTTATTCATTTTCTTTAATTTTTTGCTCTCTTGTTTAGACTCAATTATTTCTATTAATCCTTCTTTACAGTCACTGATTCTTTCTTTTACCATTCCATATTCAGTGGTTGAGCTCATCCAGTAAAGTTTTCATTTCAGTTATTGTATTTTACAACTCCAGGATTTATACTTTTTTTTATAGTTTCTATATCTTTATTGAGAATACCTATTTGTAGAGTCATTTTAATCATATTTTAATTCTCCAAATATACATAGTTTCTGGTATTTTTAAGCATCATGTTAGTTGCTTCGCAATTAATTTTTGTCTGCTAAATTCTATATCTGGACCAACTCACAGTCAATTTCTAGTGATTATTTTCTTTCCCTAAATGTGGGTCAGACTTCCTGATTTTTGCCTGTCTCATAATATTTTTATGAAGATCTTGACATTTTAGACAAGATGTTAGTGAATTTTTTGCTCGAGGGTTACTACTGCTATTGCTATTTTTGTTTTTAATTGTAACTTGCCTGGATTTAATCTCTAGTATTTGTTTCCTCTGTAATGTGGAGCTGATGATGTCTTTACTTGTTTTTGTTTAAATGATCGTTTTTGAGTCTAGCTTCCTAAAGATTTCTCTGGAATCTGCATTACTTGTTTTTTTAGCTGGCAGTTGTTTAAAGTTTATGCCCAAACTCTATGCCAGTGAAGTTTCTAGTCTGCTGATGGATCTGAGCATATTCAATGTTCAGGGAGTTTTAACGTATGCTAGATGTCTTCTTTCTGCTGTGTCCTTCCTGTGCTGTCCTGGAAGCACTGCCACATTCACTGAGCTGCCAGGGGAGATGAAAGCAGCCCCAGGTGAGAACACTATGGACTCCCAGTGCTGTTATCTAAAATTCAGTGGTTGTTCATAAGTAAATATTTCTCCATTTTGGCCCGTTATCAGAGACTTTAAAATAGTTGTTTTGATATTTTTTCCAATCAATATTTGTTTTTTGGGGGAGAAGGTTTTCTGATCCTTTCGCTCCATCTTTAAAAAAGTATATGGGTATGGGTGTTTTAGTTAGAATAGTATAGTTAGGAAAAAGTCCAGTGAAAAAGTTACTATATAGAAAAGAAAAACATGATATAATAATTTTACAGTCCATTTTACTGGCATCTTCTAATTCTGTCATTAACTATATAACATTTTTTTCTTGACAAAGGGGTCACTTCTACGTTTAGCTGCCTTGACCCCTGTGAATGTCGTGAATCCTAGAATGTACATGCTGAGGGAAGTGTTGAACTCATGTGCTGATGAGCTATAGGAGTTTCTTACATCCATCAGCACATACTAATCCTAGCTTCTTTCAGCTGTAAAAAAATAATCACCAGGGATTTTTGATAAAAGAAACCTTAATTTACTTTCTTCTCCAATCTTGATTTGAACTTTGATCTCCAAATTGAAGCTGCAGGTGCCTTTTCCTTTAGTTTTAATCCTAATTTACACAGATATATTGAGAGGCTTATGAGCAAGTCATCTTGAAGTGCTTAGAAAATGTACAAAGGTGAGCATTCTAAGGTACACCTTTTTTTTCTCCCTTTCTTTTCCTTCTTTGCCTTTCTCCTCTCAGCCAGTGATAGGTATTCATGTTGAGCCACAGGGAGAAGTGTATTGGTTTGGGACCACAGGCATGCACATAAAATCAATGGCATTTTGCAAATGAAGTGAACTCATTAAGCAGTCATCTTCAAGACATTCATTTTCTATGGTAACCTAATTTTCTGATGAAAGGGGGGTCATTTAAATTGGCCTGATCAGTCTTCTTTCAACTCCTTGTCAAAATCTATCCTGTGGACCCAATTTCCTGGTTCAGCAGGGAGTGTTTATGTATGGCCCACTCCACACGGTGGCCTGGACAAAGGACAATGATGACAGACTTGCAGGTGGTTCTAATCACTTCAATAAGAACAGTCAGCGGCAGCTGGGCAGTTCTCAAGCCCACATCAGCTTGGCTAAGATCTGGCCAGTGGATTCTAGTTTAATTGGTAGCAACAATTTTGAGGTCTCATCTAGGTATCCTATAGGCAAAGGGAAGTTTGTGCCAACTGCTGAGGTTTAACATCTGAACTGGCATTTACACCTGGGATAAACCATAGGCCTGAATGTGTGTGCGAATCAAATAAACTTTCCTTCCTTCCTTCCCTCCCTCCCTCCTTCCTTCCCTCCCTCCCCCCTTCCTTCCTTCCTTCCTTCCTTCCTTCCTTGCTTGCTTCTTTTTTGCCTGCCTGCCTGCTTTTTTCTCTCTTTATCTTTCACTGGAATTTGCTTTTCATTATGAACAGTTTAGCTATGGAGGATCTCAATTGCACACTGTCTTTTGTAAGTTACTATTCTTGCTATTAGGTGACATTTTTTGTTGTTGAGAAAAATTGAGGAAAAAAAAAAGCGGCTCCTTTCTGCTGTACAAATCTTTGTCTGTAGCATAGTGTATTAAAAGTAAAAAGACAAAAAACAGCTGTGGGAAGCTGGAAGCTAGGGATTCTGTCTAATCCAAAAGAATTGAAGTGAGCATTTGCCAATTACATAAAGTCAAATAAATGTCTTAGATACATGAAATATTGAGCAATGGAAGAAAAGCATTCTACTTTAAGCAGCTTTTGATTTCATTCTTTATGGTTTTTAAAATTTTATTTAAAGTCTTTAAAAAAAACTGGTGGAGAAACCATTTATTTTAACATGGTTAATAAAGAAAAGGGCCTGAGCAGCATTCATGAGCATTTAGCTAATTAAGCAGGGCAGAGAAATCACAATGAGGCAAGAAGGGAATTAATGGACAAACTACTCATTCATGTGCATGGACAGTTCATGTAGTCAGATATGGGTAACATGTAAACTGCATAATAGGAAATGCATTTTGAGTGTGCACAGATTTAACATGGGTAAAGTTGGACTTCTGTAGCCCATTTCAGAGTAGGGCTCATGGTGCTTTATAAATTGTATCTTGTTAATCTTTGCAATACCCCCAGGAGGTACATCGTTGATAAATACCATTGTCACTCCTTTTTACAGCGGGAAGAACACAGGTGAGGAGAGATTAAGATGTTTGCCCAAGATCACCTAGCAAGTTAATTAGAGAGCTTGAAATAAAAGTCCCAATTCAGTTTTCCTTCCATTAAACCTTATTGTTCCTTCTTTTCTTCTGGGCATCTCAGCTCTTAATAGTGTTTCCAGTACTCGCTCCTAATTAGTAACTTTGGGAGCCTTTTCTTTATAGGAGGTTTAAAGATTAAGTAGGGTTTGGGAACCACTTTGGGTTTTTATTACCTTTGAAGCTACCTAACCTCTGGATGGGTATATAGAGAGTTATTTGGTAGGCTGCTGAAAATATATTGGTTTATATTGCTTTCCAGAATGCTTGCAAGCAAGTGCTTCCCTCCAAACAAGGGGGAGTTATTGATTAAAAAATGAGTGCTAAAAGATGGACAATTACCGTATTTATTTTTAAAGAGAGGGAAATAGATTCATTGAATATTTCTGGCTATCACTGGATCTGACAAGGGATTATTTCATTGCATTGCATTTGGGGTGTTTCTGCATGCAGGGGTGTGTGTGTTTGTGTGTGTGCAGAGGCCTTCTGGATGAAGGTAAGATGCAAATAATGCTAATGATGCAGACACAAAACTGTCTCCTCACGTTTTATTTCTGTGAATGGTGACTTATTTCTCTCATTCCCCCAGGCTTGAAACCACAGAGTCATCTCAGGCCCCTTCTCTTCTTTTCTTTCCACATGCAGAGCACAGAGTCTATAAGTCCTGCATTGGCAGTATTTTCTGCAGGTATCTTCCCCTACCCCTCTGTTACCACCACTGTAGTCCAGGCTGCTGCTGCTGTTTCTTGGGGGCTTGCTTCTGGGTCTCCTCATTCCAGGATGTACTGCTTGGCTCACTGACAGCTTTTGTTTGGAAGCAGAGCTACCATGATACCACAACTGCACTCACAACCACGCCTGCCTCCCTTTGATGGCTAATTCTAAAACAATGGTATTCAAATACCAATCAAGACCTTTAACTTGCCCCTACTGGTATTCTGCCATGATACTCTAATTATAGGATACTCTGTCCTTCAAATCATTGTCATCACCAGCATCTTCTTAATAGCTATATATATATATTTTTAAAAAACAATAATTTGTGGAAATCACTGTTTTAAGCTGTAATATGTATAATTTTACTTAATCTTTACAACTGGCACCATCTGAGATTCTACTTTTTTGGTCAAAGCTTTGATGACATAACTGGCCATTTTTCCCTTGCCTCTTTTGAGCCACCACGACACTTTTTTGGTAACTCTAAAAAGGCAGTTATATTCTTTCTGTAATAATTTATTTTGTATTTCTATTTTTATCCCCTTCTTCTGAGCTATGGGCACCCTCATTCACTAAAGAAGAAAATATTGCAGAATACAAGGTAATACTGATGTAGCTGCGAATGTTCTAGTTGGTACAAAACTTTGTGTCATGACCACATTTTCAGTGTTTTGAGTTTTCTTCTGTCAACAACTTAGTCAAAAGTCTTGCTAAAGTCAAAAGAGATTGTATTTATTGATTTATTTGTATTAATCCAACTATTGATACATGTGAGGAGATTAAATTAGTGTGAGAGGTCTTGTTATACAGCTTGTTTGGTTGAATCAGGAGAAAGTTTCTGGTATTTAAAGTGGAATTTAAATTGAAAACTTCATATTCTCCAGTATCTGTTCTTTCCCTTATTAAACACAGAAGTGACATTGAGAATTGGCCATATGTTTCTTAGAATGTAATGTGATAATTGTACAGTAAAGGTGAGCTCTGCATTTAATCAACAAGTACTTAGAGTTGTACACCCTTTATGCACTCAGTGAAAAATAGATGACACATTCCAATAGACTGATTTGAGAAGATTACAGGTAAACGCAAAAGTTGGTAAAGTTAATTTAAAAAGTGGTACATTGTCCTAGGAGTAACAGTAGCAAGAGTGATGACAGCCTCTAGGCCTGACTGAACTCTCAATGTCCCTTACTCCGAAGCCATCCACTCTGCCTTCTGGAAATGCTTCTTAGTCAGCAAACTCCTTGTCATCCTCAACCTCTTTTCCAAATAATCTTTCACCTTCTTGCCCTAAGTGAGAACCAGCTCTCCTCTTAGGATGTCCTATAGACCTCCCAGGTGCTGTTTACTCTCTCCCATCACCAAACCTCAGGACTGGGAAGCGAGGGGTAAATGGTCTTTTTTCCCTATTGTAGAATATCTTGATAAACCTGTTTTCCACTCTATGTACATTACATTCTAAGAAACATATGGCCAGTTCTCAATATCACTTGAAAACTCAAGACCCCTTACAAAAGAGAGTAAGCTGTATGTAGAATAGTCTCAAAATAAAATATCTGGAGAATGTTTATAAAAACTGAAAATATTGATTGTGTAAATGAGAAGACGAAGAAAGAGTGTCTTAGCTTTTGTTAAATATTTGAAGGGATGTCATGTGGGAGTGGGATTCAGATGTACAGCTTTGGAGTGTAAGAGTAAGTGGAATGAAAGTTACAGGGAGAAAAAATGGGCTTAATATTAAGGGTAGTTTCAATCATCCAGAGCTGTCCGAAAATCAACCACTGGTCTATGAGTGAGCTTCTTGCTTATGAAGATGGCCAAGCAGAGGCTGGGGAACCTTCATGTTCAGATGCTGCATGTCCAGGAGATTGGGCTGGACTTTGGCTAAGGTGATGATAGGCTGAAGGAAAGTAATTGTTCCTATTGAAAACAAAAAGGTTTTGAGGTCATGCAACTGAGGTATCTGAAAACAGAGACCAGGGACAAGTTATATTTATCTACCCATCCATCCATCCATCATCTGTCTATCCATCTATCATTCATCTACCTGTCTACCTGCTTACCTACCTATCTACCTGCTTACCTACCTATCTAGTCACCTATGATGAGGCCTTAGGGATTTGTGGGCCCTGTAGTAAAACAGAGTACATTTCTTGCTTCAAGGTACTCCAGTAACATTTAGAAGTCCCATTTCAGCAAATAAATTGTACTTAAGAAACACACTTATCTCATTTTACTCAGATCATCAGTTTATGACGCTAGTTTCAGTTCTAGACCTCATCCATACAACCTCTTTCTGGATCCAAGTGTCCTTACCTGGAGATGAGGGAGCAAGGCAGAGCTGGAACTTAGACCATATTTTTAAAGATTCTGTCTAACTGAAAACATGATTTGCTTTTGAATATGTATGTGTGCATGTGTTGGTGGGGACTCATGTTAATGTTTGGAATTTTATATACATTAATGTTCCCTGTATATTGCAGTGATTTTCTAAAAATGGAGCTCTCTCTTACCATTTTACGGTCTATTAACTGCATAACACAGAGAATGATACTTTAGAACATCAGATCCTATCACTTCTTTGTTTGGAATGCTGCAATGGCTTTACATGGCATTCTAAATAAAACTCAGAGACCTTCTCCTGAGCTAATAAGGCCCTGCAGGATCATGCCTCCTGTGTCCACCTTGACCACATTGCCCACCTCTTTTCTCACTCACCTGACTCTAGCCCACTGGTCTCCTTGTTCTTCAAACTTGTAGAGTACAGATAACCCTAGACACTTTCTTCTGCCTCCAGTGCGCTTTCTTAAGAATTTATTAGGCTCACACTAGTGTCATTATATCTGGGAACTTCCCAGACAACAAAGAAAAGAAATAAAAGGTAGATGCGAGCATCTCTAGCTTTTCTGGAAGTTTCACAGAAGCCCCACTCGATTGCTTCTGCTTACATCCCATTGTCTTGCTACGGCTGTAAGAGAGACGTGAAAATGGCATCCTTTAGCTGGGCCAACTGAACTCCAAGTCCAACTGCAGCTCTTTATGTAATAGAGAAGAGCAGGGTGGATGTGGTCAGGCAGCAAGCCATGTCTGCCATGGTGTGCTGCAAGTGACTAATGAATCCCCAAATATTGCTTGTAACATTTTCAGTATGGGCATAAGTTTTCCCTTTTTTCTGATTAGCAGATCCATATCTCCCATGAGAGTCTCAAAATGGTTTGTGACCCCAAACATGACACTGGCTCGTGCTCTAGAGTCATGTGTGTTGCTCTCTTAGGTACTCTTGGATCTGATTTGTTGCAGAGGTCATCAGACTTGTTTATATTTCTGATAAGAAGAGGACTGCGCTAATTTCCATTGAGTCACTGATACGTTTGTTAGGGACTTGAGCGTGCACACAGAGCAGTGTGTAGAGTACTACAGCACTCTGTAGGGTTCGATGAACCACAGAGGGATGTAGGATGGTGCCCTCATGTGTGGTTTGTAGTCTCCCAAATAATCCTTCCTTTTATTGGCCACGCTGCTCCCAGGCCACAGTGGACATGGCTCCAGTGGAAAAGATTGCTTTTGGTTTATTGAATTTCATGGCCAGATATCATGCAGCCTCCTGGCATCAAGCAGAATAGCATTGAGAGGTTGTTGATGGAACTAAGGTCAGAACAGCTTTGAAGAGGCTATGGAAAAGAGAGAAACTTATAGAATTTTATTGTTGTTGGTGTGATTAAGTGTTAAGTGTTCAGGACAGAACTACCTAGTAGGTACTTAATAAATGTCAATTTCTTTCCTGTATTTTTTTCTTATTTCTGCCTTCCTGACACTTTGCCTCCTTTGCCTTGGATTCTGCATTTTTTCATGTGGAGCTCAATTCTTCCATCTTTCATCAGTAGATTTTGGGATATAAGTAGAAAACAAGGTGTTTTAACTAATGTCATATATCATAGAAAATAAAAGCAATATATTTACCCACTGCATTTAGAAGTATGAATGCGGTAGGGTCATTTTTCTCATTAATAATTGTCTTTCTTCTCTAATTTCTTAATGCTGCTAGTTTGCAAAGATGTGTAGCACACAAAAGCTATAATAGTGCTAGATACAATAATATAGCAGTTCATAGGATGACAATCATAATAATCCTAGCTGCCAATAATTTTCTGTGGAGTGCTTTATACCTGCAAAATGCTGTCTTTTTCCTCTTCTAAGTCACCTTTTACATATTCTTGATAGAAATGGTTGGTTTTATAATTTTCTTCTACTGGAAGGAAACAATATTAAAGGAATAGCCCTAGGTCATGTGCCTAATTTGTCACAGAGTGTGAGAAAAGCACATTTTATCACCATCACATATTTTTTTCCTAATGAAAAAAGAAAAGACAATGTTCTTGGCATGAAACTTGATATGGAAGACGTGTTCAGTAATTAAATTTTTCCTCCTCATTGGATAGTAGTTTTGATTCATGACTGACATAGATTTTATTCTTGGTGGTTAATTCTTCATGTTCATATTGACAAAAAACATATCTCACTATATTTACCAATGATATAGTATTCTCAGTCCTGGCTGAATATTACACACACCTGAAGAGTTAAATCTGATCTGTGAAGTGTTATGGGCATTTGTAAGTTTTAAATGCTTTGCAGATAATTCTCCTGAACTGCTAGAGAAAAGAATCCTTGGATCAAAAGAACAATGGAAATGCAATGTTTAAGTAAGTTTCTCTCACTCAAGTATTTTCTAATTAAGAGCATATATTTAAGGTCTCTTTCAGCAGTTCTAGAATGGTTTGAGAGGGTGTGTGTGTGTGTGTCTATGTGTGTGTGTGTCTGTGTGTGTTGCCAAGTAAAGACGGCTTTTCCAAGGGGAAGGCTGTGCTGCTTCCTGTCATGTTTAAGAACTTGGTCTTTATTTGGTATTTTGGGCTTGCTTCTCCACATCTTGCAGATAAAATACTGTGACCCCCCCAGGCAGTTTCTTCATCTGCTGAATAATTATACCTACCTCTCAAGACTGCTCTGAGGGTTAAAAGACATTTGTTATGGGTTGAATTGTGTCCACCCAAGGAGATTGAAGTCCTAACTCCTTGTACTTCAAAATGTGACCTTATTCAAAAATAGCCTCTTTAGCGAGGTGACTGAGTTAAAATGTCATCATTAGAGTGGGCCTAATTCAATATGACTGGTGTCCCTATAAAATGGGAAAAACTGGATGCAGAGACAGACATACGAAGGGGAAAGATGATATGAAAATGCGTAGAGAAGAGGCATCTACAAGCCAAGAGAGGCTTGAAGCAGATCTTTCCCTCACAGCCCTCAAAATAAACCAACCCTGACGATACCTCGATCATGGACTTCTATCCTCCAGAACTGGGAAAGAATAAATTTCTGTTGTGTAAACCACCCAGTCTGTAGTACTTTTTTATGGCAGCCCCAAGAAACTAATACAACATTACAGAGCATAGTTAACACTGTGCCAGCACTAGCATAACCTCAATTTTTAAAAAGCTACAATAAGGAGAAATTTTAAAATACAAAGTATTACAAATGCTAATAAAAATAGAAATAATAGATCATTTAAAAAAGTAATAAATTATAATTTCTATACTATTTTATTAAACACATACACGATAAACTTGTTAAGCATTTTTACTCTATTTTAAGTCATACAGATGATCTCATCAGCCAATCTCTTGGTGTATAGCCAAAGCTACCTTATTTTAAAGACCCTTTAAAAGAGCAAGCTTAGGTTCACAGCAAAATTGAGAGGAAGGTGCACAGGAACACTGTGTTCCTGTGCACATTCCAGAACATCAGAACATCCCCCTGCTCTGATACATGCCCAGCCTCCTGCATTAGCAACATCCCCCGCTATGGTGGTTCATTGTTATAGGTTATGCATCTGCTTTGACAAAGTCATTATCACTCAAAGTCCATTGTTTACATTAGGTTTGTCCTTTGTGTTGTACATTCTATTGTATTGGACAAATGTGTAATGACATGTACCTACCATTGTAGTATCACACAGAGGATTTTTACTGCTCTAAAAATCCTCTGTGCTCTGCCTATTCATCCCTCCCTCTTTCACCCCCCCAATAGCTACTGATCTTTTTACTGTCTCTATAGCTTTGTCCTTCCAGAGTGTCCCATAGTTGGAGTCATACAGTAGACAGCTTTTTTGGATTGGCTATGTTCACTTATTAATATGCACTTAAGCTTCCTTTATGTCTTTACTGGCTCCATAGTTCACCTCTGAATAATTTTCCATTGTTTAGATGTTTATTTATCCATTCATCTAATGAAGGACATCTTGATTGCTTTGACAATTATGAATAAAGTTTTGCCAATTGTGAATAAAGTTGCTCTAACCATTTGTAGGCATAGACAGGTTTTTCTGTGAACATGTTTTTAAACCTCATTTGAGTAAATACCAAGGAATGTGATTGCTGGTTCATACGGTGAGAGTATGTTTAGTGCTGTAAGAACCTGTTTTCCAAAGTGGCTGCACCATTTTTCATTCCCATTAGCAATGAATGAGAGTTCCTGCTGCTTCACATCGTTATTAGCATGTGGTGGTGTCAGTGTTCTGGATGTTGGCCATTCAAGTGGGTGTGTAGTGGCATCAGATCATTTGAATCTGCGTTTCTCTGATGACATATATTATGAAACATCATTTCATGTGCTTATTTGCCATCTGTATAACTTCCTTGGTGAAATGTCTGCTAAGGTCATTGGCCTATTTTTAATAGGATTGTTTATTTTCTTATTGTTCAGTTCAAAGAATTGTTTGTGTATTTGAATAATAGTCCTTTGTCAGATGTTTTTTGCAAACTTTTTTTTCCGTCTGTTGCTTGTCTTATTCTCTTGACATTGTCTTTCCCAGGGCAGAAAATTTTAACTTTAATAAAGTCCAGCCTATCAATTTTTTCATGGATCATTCGTGAGTGTTATTGATTACTTCCTGTATACCACTTTCCATTCAAGTAAGTGCTTTGTATTTTAGCTCATTGAATCCTCACACAAAACCTTTGGAGTATAAACTGTTATTACCCTCACTGGGTACATTTGGTGTTCTATCATTGTCAAACCCAATGTCATCTATAATAGATTTTCTTTTTTGTTAACTTCCAGGAATTTTATAGTTTTCATTTTGCATTTATATCTATAACCAATTTTGAGCTATTTTTTTGAAGAGTTTAAGGTATGTTTCTAGATTCATGTTTTTGCATGTGGCTGTTCAGTTGTCTCAGCACCATTTGTTGAAAAGACTATCTTTTCTCCATTGTATTGCCTTTGTTCCTTTGTCAAAGATTACTCAACTATATTTACGTGGTTCTGTTTCTCAGCTCTGTGTTTTGTTCCATTGATCTATTTGTTTATTCTTCAACCAAACCACACTGTCTTGATTACTGTAGCTTTACAGTAAGTCTTAAAGTTGAGTAGTGTCAGTCCTACATCTTTGTTTCTCTCTTTCAATATGTATTAGCTATTCTGTTTCTTTTTGTACTCTCCACATAAACTTTAGAATAAGTTTGATAATATCTGTAAAATAACTTGCTGGGATTTTTGATTTTGATGACATCTAGATTAAGTTGGGAAGAGCTGACATCTTGACAATATTGAGTCTTCCTCTTCATGAATATGGGACATGGTTCTGCTTATTTAGTTCTTCTATTATTTCTTTCATCAGAGTTTTTGGCCACTTTTCTCAAATAGATCTTGTGCATTTTTTTTGCTATATTTATACCTATGTATTTCATTTTGGGGAGTGCTAGTGAAATGGTATTGTGTTTTAGTTAATTTGAAATTAAATTAAAACAATCCCTGTTTATTGCTAGTTTATAGGAAAGCTATTGACATTTGTATATTAACCTTATATCCTGCAATTTTGCTATGAGTATTAGTTTCAGAAATGTTTTCATTGGTTCTTTCAGATTTTCTACATAGATAAATGTGTCATCTGCAATTAAAGAAAATTTTATTTCTTACTTCCCAGTCAGCATACTTCTATTTCCTTTTATTGCCTTATTGCATTAGCTAGAACTTCTAGTACAATGTTGAAAAGCTGTGGTGAGAAAGAACATCATTGCCTTGTTTCTGATCTTAGTGAAAAATCCTTGAGTTTGTTACTATAAAAGATAATGTTAGCTGTAGATGATTTATAGATATTCTATATCAAGTTGAGGAAATGGTTCACTATTTTTAATTTACCGAGAGCTTTAATCAAGAATGAGCATGGGATTTTGTAAAATCCTTTGACTGTATCTATTGATATGATTATGTGATTTCTCTATTGATGTGATAAAGTAAATTAATTAATTTGAATATTATACCGGCCTTGCATATCTGGGATAAATCCCACTTGGTTGTTGTAATGGTTAATATTGAGTGTAAACTTAATTAAAAGATGGGAAGTATTGTTCCTGGGTGAGTCTGTGAGGGTGTTGCCAAAGTAGTTAATATTTGAGTCAGTGAACTGAGGGAGTCAGACCCACCCTCAATCCAGGTGGGCACCATTTAATCAGCTGCCAGCATGGCTGGAATAAAGCAGGCAGAAGAACAGCAAAGGACTTGACTTGCTGAGTCTTCTGGACTTCATTTTTCTCTTGTGCTGGATACTTCCTGCCCTCAATCATCAGACTCCAAGTTCTTCAGCTTTTGGACTCTTAGACTAACACGAGTGGGTTGCCAGTCATTTGCCAGGGGCTATTGGACCTTCAGCCACAGAATGAAGACTGCTGGCTTCCCTGCTTTTGAGGTTTTGGGACTTGGACTGGCTTCCCTGCTCCTCAGCTTGCAGATGGCCTATTGTGGGACTTCAGCTTGTGATTGTGTGGATGATGACACTTTCTGGCTACTTCCTGCTGAAAAGGTGTATTGTGTGGGGAACAGCAGCTAAGGTTCCTCCTGGGGTTGGTCCTCATAAGAAGGCATGTCCATGCATGGTTCTCTCTGCAGCACCATTTGGAGTTTGATTGCTGTCAACCATTCCGATAGGTTGTAACACTGGTTTGCCTCCATCAGATGTTGCTGAAACATTAATACAGAAGTAACATTCCTTTTAGGATAAGTGGCATTGGATTTGGGCAGCTAGAGTTACTTTAGTGTTAACCTTGGCTAAATCTTTCCTGCAATTATTAATCCCTTCATGACTTCCACAGACCATCTAAGACATGCTTAAACTTTCCAACTTGTCCTAAACATCCTTCTTTTTAAAGATTCAACTATTCTTTTTAGAACAAGTAGTTACCATCCTTATAATCCTTTCATGACCTCCATGAACCATCTACAACATGCTTAAACCTTCTGACTTGTCCTAAACATCCCTCTTTTAAACAACCAACTATTCTCTTTAGGACAAGTATTTACCATAAAAGATCCTTTCTTATAAAAAAATCTCTTTCCATTATAACCTTCTTTGCATAGCCAAGGTGTGACATATTACCAAACACAATAAGAAGTTCTAGCGGACTCAATGACAGAAAAACTTTCACAATTCTTTTTGTTGGTAACTATTATCCCTGCTATAAGGATAATAACTAAGCTAAAACTACAGCAATGGAAACTCTCTGTCCAATATTTCAGTTAGAAGGTACTACCATGTATAGCTCTATTGGAAATAGTAGAGTGAGTATAGCAATTCCTGTGAGGGTGTTATAGTAGATTTTTTCCATCTCAAATTTTACTTATCAAGATGTAGAATTTCCCTTTGGGGGTCTGTGAAGTTCCTTGGTTTTATCTTCCCAAACAAAGTAACCTCTGTGTTATGGGCATCCTATTCACTTGCATTACCTGGCAGAATTTGCAGGATAATTGTCCAGAGCTAGCATATTGATCCAGATTTTTACATTTGCCATCCCTTTTGGTTTCTCCTGAGCTGCAGGAGATCATTATTTGATTTAAAGGAATAAGCAGCGTTAGTCTAAAATGTACACAAAAAACTTAAAAACAATGAGACGAAAATTTAATGACAAATGTATGATAATCTTTGGAGCACAATTTCTGTCTCTGGTCCTCATTTTTTTTTGGTAAAAACAAATTGTGATGGGACTGTGCATGTTGTTCATAGAATAAACTTTACTCTTATACTTGGCCTGATTATTTTCATAAAGTACAGGAAGAATAATTATTTCTACATAGGCCTTTTGGATTGGCTTTGTTGGAACTCTGTTCCACAAGAAATCTTAGATAAGACCTTTTAAAGCCAAGCTCAGCCATGGGTTTGTATCCTCAAATACCTGTGAGTTGGGTGATCCTTTTCTCTTAAGGTCCCAAGATAAACTTGGAGCTCCTGTACCTGTTAGAAAGTTACATTCTTTACTGACCACATGTTAGGAACACTGTACGGGAACTGTGTAGACAAGGTATGAGGCCAGTCTTCCCCGAGGCACTTTTATTGGCTTTGCACATCAAGCTTGATTACTTAAAGGAAAACATACCTTTCCAGTCAAAGCCTTGGTAAAATAAGAGTTTTTTTCCAATTGTGTCCTGTTGCAAAAAAAAAAAAAAAAAAAAAAAAAAATAGATTCTTATTGCACTGGTACAAACAACTGTATTGCCATAAGTTAAGAATACTCACAGATAGTTTCCAAATTCTAGAGAAACCAGGCAGAGAGAAACAAATGTGCTCTAAATTTCATTCACAGGAGTATACCTTACTCAATTATTAAAGGCTGTAAATAGTTCAAAATAAGTTTCCTTGACTCTGAAAAACAAGGATCAGCAGTATTCCAAGCAAAAGTCAAAAAGGTTGCTTTAGCTCTCAGTGCAGTCCATTTAGTTAACTCTTGTTTTGTTTGATATTCGTGCATGTTTCAGTTCTTCATGAGTCCTGTGTGGTTTTTTATCTCTATTTCAATGTTACAATCTTCAAAGCTATTAAAAACCCACATTTGAGAGCACCTGTTAAAGTTCTATAGCTTGATTATAAAGCATCTTTTGAGAGGAAACAAAGTAAGACAACAATTGTCTGTGAATGACAACATTTCCAGGGTAGTTAAAAACATGACTGACAAAGAAGTTTAGTTGTCTCAGTGGTTTACAATAACTTTAGTAACTTTTATGATTGATAGCGTATACTTAGACATTAAAATTTTAGAAATCCCATACAAGTTTGAGGCATATATTAGTATTCATCAAAATATAACTTAAATAAGATTGGACATCATTTTGGCAATCTCATGTGACTAAACATGTCAAATAATCCTGTTTACCTTTTCTCTGAATGTTTCCAGGGCCCTCAGAAACATTCAGAAAGCCAGGCAACAGGAAAGACAATTTTAAATCTTGAAATTTGATTTTGGGACGCCTGTTAAATGTCAGAGTTTTAAAACACTCGATGTTATGAAATAGAATTCCAGATTGCCATAAATTATTTATTTTGCCAAAAATGATGATGCAAAAGGCAAAAACCTTTCATTAGTTTTTACTATTACATAAAAATCCTGTTCAAAGCCAAATTTTATCCTTGCATACATTTATTAATTTTAACCCCAATTTGTTTAAATGAAACCTTACAGATGATTCCAACGAATCTTAACCAATTTGATCATGAGGTGAAATTTTTACAAACCTTTTGTAACCTTTTTTGCTAAAGGGCAGATTATCATCTTACAACAGCCTTGCTGTGCTTTTATTTCAATGCTCAATTTATGAAAATACCATGTAATACCCTGTTGAATTTAGCTAATGTTTACACATTTTTTGCAAGAATAATTTTTATAATCTTTCTATAACTTGCTTAAACCTTCAGCTTTCGTATCTAATTTAAGACAATTCTTTATGACTGGGCAATATTTACATTTCCATGCCTTCTCATAATCTTTTACTAGAAACACATTTTACTGTTTTTATATGCCTTGCATGTAAAACTGTTTAGTGGTCTCAGATACATATTGCACTGTTAAGTCTTAGCCACTTTTACTTTTGGTGAAACACCTGATTAGTAAGTGATTTTAATTACGTACCAGATGTGGAGCCTAGGACTCAGACAGAAACGAAGATAAGGTCTGACTCTTTGCAGCATCTAACTATACGTGTCCCAGGCCTCACCTATTTATAAATCATGCAGTATACTACCTTGGAACATTTAGCAAACTTAGTATCTAAGTTGTCTTATTTAGACCACCTATTTGCATTTTGATGACACTTGCATTTTACCAATAATCGTTAAGACTATTTACATTTATTAATGAATACAGTCATATGAACTAAAAAATATTTGATTTAAGTGCTTATTTTTTAAGCCAATCAATTAGAGCTTTTTAAAAATAGATATTACACAGAACACATATATAGTGACACAAACAGAATATTCAGCACTTGTAAAATTTTTCATCTGCCAGTTTTTTAATTGGATTACTGGCTTCAGGCTGGAGCCCTTGGAGGAACAGGGCCAAGATGGCTTGCATTTTTAGGGCCTAAGAAGGAGGCACAGCTGAAAGCAAAGACATATCCCCAAAATTAAAAGCGCCATTTTAAACTGGATCTTGGATCCCCCAAAAGAGGGAGATACTATGGGAGAAGACAGTATGGTGCTTCTACTATGCATTTTATTGCAAGGCAACCCAAAGCCAGTGGGCTTATTTTGTAATCAGCCCATCCCCCATGGGAGTCTCATCTCTCAGTGGGATAGCGATGTTTCCATATCTTTCAGGTGACCAAGAGCGTGTTTCTCTGATTCAAATGTGCAAATAGTTAAGTATCCCTCCATAACTACCATTAGCCATCCCTTAAAGTATATTTCCTATCTAGTTATTACACACCAAATCTCTCTCATAATGTGAAGTAATTTGATAACCCAAAAACTCAAAACTGTCAGATAACAGAATGCAAAACAGAACTGCTCCTTTGATTTTGAGAGGGATCTATCTGCTTTTAATTCCTGGGGTTTCATGAGGAAAACAGATTTGTTTCCCAAAATGGGGTCTGTGGCAACTCCTGTGTTTTTCCCAAGGAGTCCCAGGCTACCAGAATTTATCTTAGGGCCTCCCATGTGTGCATTAAGAGTGGCAAGACAAATAATAGAGAAAAATAATTCAGTTGGTTGAGAATGAAAAAGAGAAACTTTTATTAGAAAAGCAAGAACCAAGAAGAGAAAAACATAAAGGCCTTTTAAATATCCATATAACTTGAATATTCACTCTTAATTAAGCTGAGCACTCTTTAAGAAAATCCTTTTAAATCTCTTGTTACTCGACTTTAGCCATGCCAAGCAGTTAAGATTTTCAGCTTTTGAACTTTACAAAAAGTAACCTCACAGGTGAAGCCAACAAGCCATAATCAGGTTTTGACTTAGCCACAAGTGTACAAGGTATTTTTAAAGGGATAGTAAGCAGCTTTTGAAATTGTTGTTACAGAATTGTGACTGAGACAGTGAAAGAGATTCAACTCAACCAACTCCATTTTATTTCCAGCCCCCAAGCTCTCCTTGCCCAACCCTGGGCATACGTCAAACCAACTTTGGGAGGAGCCTGGTTTACAGTTTATAGTACAAAAAAGCTAATAACAGCCTCTTCCGAAGATATACTTTCCTCTTGCCTGGGGACCAGACCAAGAAACTAGCCATAAGATTAGAAACCATGGCTTAGGACTCATGCAGCTGGAGGCTACAAGATTTTGACCCTCCCTTATCTGCTCTCAAGATCAGTGCTTAAGATATTTTGTAAACCCTGACCTTGATGGATTAGCTGGCCCCACCCAAATTGATTTTGTGGCCTTCACCCAGGAACTGACTTAGCACAAGACAGTCACTGTTGTAAAATGGCAGAGACTAAAACAAAGTATTGCCACGTGGGTACTGGTCATGTTTCCAAAGACATGAAACAAGATGGAGACCTGTAGCCAAGTTTGTTACTAGCCATTTTGTTGGGCTGGCTTGAATAGCAGGCTTATGAGGTTCTGCATAGTAGCCTAAGGTACCCTTTCTTTTGACAGAACCATACAGAAAGACACACAAAGCACAACAGATTGGCTACAGCCTAAGACCAACCTCAGAAATTCTTTTTCATTAATCAAAACTTTACAGAGAATATAAAGAGTAATCCTTATTGTTTATTTTACTGGTTTGCACAGGGAGAAAGAACCCAAAAGCCTGACTGGTAAAACAACAACAACAAACCTTTTACTCTTTTGCTGGCATGTGAGCCTTCTGGGCTCCCTTCCCCCTAGCTCAACCCTAAGCTAAGCATTATAAGGTTTGGGGAAATTAACGTTTCCCATGTTGGAAGAACATTATAAAATTAGATAGGAGTCATTTTAAACCATAAAATAAGAAAAAATACCATAGAGAAATTTGAGCGTTCTAACTAGAGTTGTCAGGAGGCACTGATTCCCTTCTTATTGGCAATGGTGTTTCCTCTATTGCTTCAGCTTCCCCATTTTCTCTTTTCCTTTTGGCCTACTATAGGAGACATATTGCTCATCTCCGAAATTCTCAGATCCCTGCAGAGCTGCCTGTTTTTCAACCACAGTTAAGATTTGGCTTAGGAGCAGCCTAACATCCCTTCATGAGAGGCCAAACACCCCAGTTAAAATTTGGAAAACTTCTATATACCTACCAGGGTCATTAGAAAATTGGCCTGAGTCTCCCTTTATTTGCCTAAGGTCCTGTAATGAGAAGGGAACTTGAGGGGGCCCTGAATAGGGGGATCCTCAGAATGTTCACCTGGAAGTTGCTTCTCTAACTTTGGAGAATCATTCTCTATAGGCCTGCCTGATATGACTACTATAAAAGTTGTGTTGATTTTGTAATGCCTGGAAAGGTCTAGTAAGAAGGTCATGCCCTTGTGCAGAAGAAAATGAGCTGCTTTATTCTTTAACGTTTCAGGGTCAAAGGAGTTCTTGTGCTTCACAATGCACTTCAGAGGGATGCAAGCTGAAGATGATCTCTTACCCATCTAGAAAGGGAAGCAAGAAGCAAGAAAACGGCATCCCTTTTTTGGTGTGACCCAGAGTGGAGAGGGAGACAGTGGGGGTGTCCCTGCTGCTGTTTTTCCTCCATGGTTCCTGGGTACTAGCACCTTGTTAAACATGCTGCCCATGGTTTTGTGTGTGACCCTCAGCCAGGGGACTAGAGGAACTAAGTGGGATTAGTCATGCTCACCCATGCAGCTCTAGTCCTCTGCCTGTGATTTCCCTTGACTTCTTAGACTTGTGAGACCTGCCTGGCTCCCTGAGAAATGGATCTTTGGAGAGGCTAAGTGACAGTTGCATTTTCCTCGTTAATGGAGGAAGTGTGCTGGTTTGAGCACTATATCCTGCCATTATGCCTTGTAGTAAAGCATTTGCCCTTAGAGAATGGTTCTAGTTAACTGCTGAACTTAAAATCCCCTTACTAATTAAGTGTCATTTTAATTGGAGCCAGAATAAGTGCCTTAAAAAACATAGGGACTGAATGGTCATTTTGCTGCTGATGGGACAGTACTGACACTAAAATTTAGTTCCAGAGGACATTTTACTCCTAATTGTTGAGGGCCGAGTTTTCCTGTTCACAGAAGCAGCATAAACCCTGGTTTCTAGTAGAGAGGAACTAAAAGGGAGGAGAATTGGGATGCTGGGGTGTTTCAGTAAAGATCCAACAATGTGCCTAATGGAGAGAATTCCTACACCACTAGGTGGCACTACTTACCTAGAAATGCCATGTGCTTTCTAGGGCAAGGGTAGAGTGACCTTGAGTGCTCTCCAGACCAAGGGCAGAGAGAGAGCTGGAAATGGCATGTGCTTGCTAGACCAAGGGCAAGGAGTGATCTGGAAATGCCACGTGCTCTCCAGATTAAGGGCAGAGAGGGGGTAGGGAATCACAAAGACAGCATTCCCTTGAGCTATATCCCCAGTTACTATGGCATTCCCTGACCTTGCCTAACAACATTACTTCCCTGAACTGTAAAACTTCCCACACATTGCATACACAGAGAGGACAGGAGATATGGCGATCGTGGACAGGAAAGGAGGAAATTATGATACAAACATTGGAGATCCTGTTGCCAACACCCCATTGGGCAGTTGGAGGCTGGAGTCAGTCTAGAAGCCTTTGGATAACACCAGGGGGTAGCCCCAGCTAGAAATCCTCAGTTGCTCAAGGACCTCTTTCAGCCCCATACAATGGTTAAGTCCTCCATGAAAAGAAAGTGGTTCAAACATGGCCAATATGCCCAGCAACTTGTGGATGTTGGGGGATTCTCCACGTTCTCCCCGGTAAGCCTCACATCCAAGTCTTTAAGAATGGCAGCCACGGTAATCATGTTTTTAACTGACTGATGGATGCCTGTTATTGATTTGATTTGATTCCAAAATGGAGTCCGAGAGCCCCAAAATGAAAGGATAGAGTTGGAGTCCACTCCTCTACTCACTGTTTTGATAAATGTTGTACCTTGGTATCCTGGACGAGCCCCCAGTATGAAGCATCTACATTGGGGTATGTATCTGGGGTTCTTCATCTTGCACCAGAAATTTAGGAAATGGACACACATGAGGAGTTTAGGAGCGGAGGTTTAATAGGCAGATGAAAGAGAAAGTAAAACTGTGCTCTCTCTCTATTGAGAGAGACGGGATTTCCAACAGAAAAGATCAGCTGGCAGTGGATGTGCCAGATTTTGTAGTCTGGCTTGAGGAGGTGGTGTCTGATTCACGCAGTGCTCACAGATTAGTTTGATCAAGTGTGATATTTACATAGCATGTGGGGAAGACTGGCTGCCCCCCCATAATACTATCAAGCAAATGAACTTTCCTCTTAGCCAGTGCCATCTGGTCTGCTCCTTATTGTACATGTGGCTGACAAAGAGAAGGGAAGATGGAGCTGCCATCTTGAACATGATTGGCACTGCTGCCAGCATCTATGTCTGCAGTTCGACTTTACAGGCTGCTGTTTGTTAGAAAGGAAAATAATTTGGAGCTGCTTTTCACTAAAAGGAAAACCTTGCTGAGGACTTCAGTACCCTCACTATCTGCCTAAGTAATTTCTTCTTAACTCCTGTATCAAAAATATCTTCATTTTATTTCCTTTCTTTCTTTTCTTTTTACCACATAAGATTTATTAACTTCACGTCAGCATTTAAGTGTTGCTAACTTTATGTAATAGTATTTAGGTTAAGGATTAGTGTGCTTCTGATTGTGCACAGGATAGCTGTATTATGTTAGGCATAATTATGACCTTATTATTGTCTTTATTTAAAGATTATGTATGATTTCGGGAGATGTATATAGGTTCAACTTGACAAGGGGTGGACTCGTGATGGTTAATATTGACTGTCAACTTGATTGGATTAAAGGATGCAAATATTGTTCCTGGTTGTATCCGTGAGGGTGTTGCCAAAGGAGATTAACATTTGAATCCATGGATTAGGAGACGCAGACCTACCCTCAATCTGGGTGGGCATCATCTAATTAGCTGCTAGCATGGCTAGAATAAAGCAGGCAGAGCAATGTGGAAGAGCTTGAATTGCTGAGTCTTCCAGCCTTCATCTTTCTCCCATGCTGGATGCTTCCTGCCCTCAAACATTAGACTCCAAGTTCTTCAGCTTTTGGACTCTTGGACTTACAGCAGTAACATTTGCTAGGGGCTCTGCGGCCTTCAGTCACAGACTGAACAGCTTCCATACATTTGAGATTTTGGCTTCCTTGCTTCTCAGCTTTCAGACAGCCTATTTTGTGACTTCACCTTGTGACTGTTTGAGTCAATACTCCTTAGTAAATTCTCCTTTATACATAAATCTATCCTATTAGTTCTGTCCCTTTAGAGAACCCTGACTAATACAATTGTGGTATATAATTCTTTTATACATTGGTAGATTTGATTTTCTAATATGTTGTTGAGGATTTTTGCATCCATGCTCATCATTGATATTGGTCTATAATTTTCTTGTAGTGTCTTTGGTTGTAATATTAGTGTGATGCTGGCTTCATAGAATGAGTTAGGAAATACTCCTTCTATTCCTATCTTATGAGAGTTTATTTAAAAATTGATATAATTTTCTTTTTAAATGTTTGATCCAATTCACCAGTGAGCCAGCCAGGCTGTGTGCTTTCTCTTTTGGAAGCTAATTATTGATTCAGTTTATTTAATATACATATGTCTGTTCAGATTATATATTTCTTCTTGTGGGAGTTTTGGCAAATTCTCTCTTTTAATAAATTTGTCCATTTCATTTAGGTTAACAAATTTGAGCACATAGACTTATTTATCAAAGCCAACTTTCGTGAGTATAGATTTGATAATTGATCATTTCAGCTTTGTTTAGAAAACACAAGTGCGCATGCACACACACACACACACACGAGTTATTTGTAATTTTCTATGACATTTCCTTTAAAGTGGAATGAGACATAAGACATTACAGGGTTTGGAAAGAAATCTGATTTCAGAAACTTTCTGATTAATACTTATTTCCTTTGGAGCTGCCAATGTACAGTGATTTATTTTTTCACTTGCTTTTTCAAATTAAGACTTTACAAAACATTTACTTATATCTCATATAAAAATCTTTTATTGTGATTCTAATTCTTTGGTTTGCATACTATTTTTATCAATTATTTAATTATAATAAGACATAAAGGCGATACAAACAGTTGAGGAAAAAAGCAACAACTGACTTTTCTAAGAATGAAACTAACTTGATGGGAGTTGATGGAAGGAAACACAGGATACAGGGTGAAAGGCAGAGCAAGCCATGTGTCAGGACCGTAGATCTGAGGCAGTGCAAGAAATGATTCCATATTTCCACATTTTAAAAAGAGGAGAATATTTATTTTGAAAGAAATTCAAATATACATATTTACATATACCTATATACATATATACACAAATATAAATATATTTTTTTCTTAAGCTGTGCTATTCAAGAAATATAGTTATTAATTCAAGTAATGTGTTAATAATATTAAAATATTTGTTTTGACTAATTAGATACAAAATATTTTTATAGCATCTGAAATTTGAGAACTTTTTTTTGTTTATGGCTCAGAATATATTCCTACTTAGTAAACATACCATATTTACTACAAGAATGGATAATGTCTGGTTAGTTGTAATGTTCTATAAATATCAATTAGGTCAATATGGTTGACAGCTTGTTCACGGTTTCTATTCTTTTGATCATTTTTGTCTAGTTCTATCAGTTACTGCGAGATGGTATGAAAATGCTGTGGTTGTAGAATTGTTTAATGTTGTTGATTTTTGCCACATATTTATTTCTGAAAATCAGTTATTAGTTGCATACACAATCATGAGTTTTTTCTCTTTCTGGTGATTTTATTCTCTTATAATTAAAAATGTCCCTTGTTATCTTTAGTAACATTTATTGTCTTAAAATCTACAAATTTAACTACTCTTGCTTTCTTGTACTCACTGTTTTCAAGATTTTTCCTCCATCCCTTTACTTTCAATGTACCTGTACATTTATACATAGAAAGTGTGTTTCTTATAAACAATGTAGAGTTGGATCTTGTTTTTTTTACCATTCTGAAAATTGTAGTCTTTTATGTTAGGCCTTTCAAAATTGTCTTATAGGTCCCTGAGGTTTTACTTATTTTGAAAAAAAAATTGTGTCTTGCTCTTCCTCAGATTGATTATTTTTGGTTGATTCATCTTTAGGTATACTGACTTTTCTCTATATCATCTTTATTCTGCTATTAAGTCCATCCAGTAAATTTTTTAAAATTTTAGGTGTATTTTTCATGTGAAAATTTCCAATTGGTTATTTTATATGTTTTCCTTTTTGCTGGGATTTGTCTTTTTATCTATTACAAATTTACAAATTTATTTTCCTTTATTTGATGGAGCATCATTATAATGGTTGCTTTAAAGTCCCTGTCATTGTGAAATAGGAGCTCACATGCACTTCTCATGAAGGTTAAACCTATATGTGTATGTGTGTGTGTGTGTAGATGTATATTCCTTTATAAGTGTATATATGTCAGTATATAATTTTATTCCTATATAAATGTATATATCTTGCTTCTAGAAATGTATTCTTATACATTCTTATAAATAAAAATACATTTCTATAAAACAAGATATATACATATATAAGAATGAATAAAATATATGTATACAATATATTGTATATTCTTATTTACATACAATATACACACATACATAGATGTGTATATATACATATATCATATGCAAATGTAATTATACAAATATAAATATGTATATACATATATATTAATAAATAGCATAAATAGGGTTCATTTTATGAGTCATTCCAGGGTTGGAATGTATTGATTATTTTTCCAGTTTCTAATAATTCCAATTTCTGGGTTTTCTTAATGTTGTCGTACATTGATAGTATTTTCTCTTGAGATGAGTACATTTTCCTGTCCATATGTCAAATAATTTTGAATTTTTTCATAAACATTTTGAATGTCATGTAGTAGGGATTCCAAATTTTGTTATGTTACTCCAGTTTTGGTAGTTTTGCTTTAGGATGCAATTAGTTTGATTAGAGTCAAACTGGAAATTGCTGGGCCCACAATGAATGGTGACACAGGTCTCTGTTCAGTACTTGAAGCCTGATCTGCAGCTTTCAGTTTGCCATGTCTGCGTGGTTTAGCATCAGCCAGAGACTTAGGCTTAGTTTAAACACAGAATTTGGGGCTCTATTTCCTTCTTTCTAAGTTTCCCTTTATTTTTTGTTGCTTTGGTTATTCAGCTCTCCTTGACCTGGTTCTGACATAGAGAAAGACAGTGGACATTTTATTAGAGTTCTAGCTCCCCCTGCCCAGCCACCTGCCAAGAAATTACCTGCCCACAGGACAACCACAAAAAACAGGGAACTCACTCCCCGCTAATAACTTGCTCCAAGTTTTGACTGTCTCCAAAATCTGGCTGCTTTTCTTCAGTCTTGAGAGCATTAGGGAAATTCTTTGCTTTGTGCAGGATTTATAGCTGCAGTTTGTGGGAGAGCAGTGTTGTTAGGCACTCACCGTCATATTTCAAACTACCAGCAAGGTTTGATTACATCTTTGATGTAAGCTAATATTTGGATTGATGTTAACATTACAAGACGACAAACTCTGTTTTAATCATCATCTAAATTCTCAGTATATAAATTCCAAAATGCAATATTTATTATTATAATGAATATTATTTTACCCTTTTACATTTTACTCCCATTTTTTGCTTAGAGTGATATTTTATAGTATTATCTTGCACATTTTAAATGGCATACTATAAGCTCGAATTTCACATAATTAGTGTTTTCTATTAAGCAAACTAAGCAATCTATAAATTTGATATATGACTGTCCCTATAAAACAATTTTCCTATTAATTTGTATTTAGTTCTCTTTAAAGTGCTCAATATATTTTGGCACATTATATGAAAAGTGTCTGTTATAATCCTGGAATGTAAGTTTACCCTTAAAAATTGATTTCTTTACTTTTTACAGTTTTACATTGCAAATTAAGTTAATCCTCAGTGGCACTTGATTTCAAAATCTAATTAAATAATTAAAAATCTATATTATGAAGTGATTCCGAGTGACATAGGAAGTGCATCCTTTGAATGTAATAATTCTATACAAAGTTTTGCACTATGGCATAAATAAGGGAGGATATTCTTGGCTTTTACTCTCTTAATGTTCATTGGATTGCTAGCCAGTAAAGAGGATATTGCAGAAATTTCTTAACTTACTTTTCTGTCATATTCTTATAAATTCTAACTACAATAAAATTTATTTCCTATTTCCTCAGTGAAATCCTAAAGAGGCAAAATCTCATATATTTCTAGGGATAACATCATAGTATTAGAATAAGTTTTAACTTGGAGAAAAAATACTTACATACCAAAACCACACACACATACACATGCACACACACATACACACGTTCTTTCCTTACACACTAAGCATTGCCCCAGAGAGTCAGTGACCTACAGAACTGTTGAATTTTTAGTGAAGAAAGCATTTATGCATCCACAGCTTAAGCAGGGGAGATAGCAAAGCTGAGAATGGCATGATATAAAGAGTACTGGTAGCCAGGAAATGTTTATAGTTGGAGGGTCCCAGAGTTCAGTCAAAAGTTACCTGAAAGCCATCTGCAGAGGCACAGGGAAGAGATAAATCATTCCCTGGGGAACAGAATGACAGGGCCAAATATTGAACAGCAGAATAATTTTTATATACTTTTAAAATTGAACTTAAAAACCGTGTTTTATAAATATATTTATATATCAATAATTTATCTCTAACACCATTACGAGGTACAATGTTTTGATTTTTAATTCATCATCTACTATTGGATGTTCAGAAAATTTACCATTTTTTTTAGCTCAAAGAGGTCATAGAGATTATCCATGGCTCCAAACTGTCACTGAAATTAGTCTTTTGTGATCTGTTACCATAATTTATTCTTTACATCTTGCAGGAAATGAATTAAACCAACGGACACATATTGATTTACTCACTATGTTTGCTTTAGCTCTGTTATATGGTTTTATGTTTAATATATACTAAATATATTTTTATTTATATAATTGGTCACTGATGGAGTGGCTTTTTTCTCTCATTTTGTATGCATTTATTATCTAGCAAGGCTTGTGTTTCTGTTTACATGTTTATCTTTACAATAACATATTTATGTAATACTCTAAGTCCCCACTTATTTGTCTGTTTTCAATTGGTTTCCTATTGTGAACAATAATAAAATTGTTTACTAACCTCTTTCCCTCTCTCCTCTCCTTCCTGACATGGCACCCTCTAACATCTCCTCTCTTAATTAATTGATCATTATATAATTATAAACTTACTTATTATTAATAATTTAATATTATTTTCTGCCACTTTCCATAACACTCTTCATGAACTAAATTAATTTTTATATGTTGCCATTCCCCTCCAATTTTGCTAATCACACTACGTCTATCTCGTCAGAGAATAGAGCCCTTACATACTGTATCACATAATGTCGTATTACAATAATTGCAAGTTTACCACTGGCTTACAGCCCTTATGCTTTCACCTGCCCTTTCCTTTATTGCTTAATGCTCCTTGTCTCTCAGCTCACATCACAGAGGCTCAGAGCAGCAACATTTTCTGAGTTGACGTTTCCTTACAGTAGTTTGTCTACATCCACTAAGTCCATTTGGCTGGGTATAAAAATTTTAGATCTTTTTTTTTCTTTTTGGATATTTGAAACAACTTACAACATTGTCTTCTGCCGCTACATGTTTATGTTGAAAATTTGGATTACAATTTTATTTTTCTCTCTCATGAATGACTTGGTTGTGTGTTTTGATTTATTGAGGATTTCTTTTTGATTAATTAAAGTTCAGTAGTTTTAGGTGAATATCTCTTAGTGATATCTCTTACGGTTAGGTTTCCCAATGAATATGGAAGCCCTTTTAATATGGAATTATGTCTTTAAAATAAAACCTTCAGAAACACTTTATTGTATTCCTGTTTCTTGGATTCGGTTTCTTTCTTCATTTACTTTTTCTACAAGTATAAATTATCTTCTTTGCTTCTCTTCTATAGCGACTTTCTTTCAACTTTAAAAATATTTTAAATGTATTTAGAATATGTTTTTTCTCCTATCTCTAAATTTTAATATGTATCAATTGTGTTTATTGACTCTTGCATCACTACTATTTTACCCATCATTTCTGACAAAATATATCCCTTTATTTTAAATTATTTCCTTAGTGTGTCTCTCTTCTCAAATCTGTTTGTGCAATCATATCATTTTTGAGTTTTTCTAAATAATCTTAGTTATGTCATTTTTATAGCTTCTGGTTTTCAATTTTCCTTTGTTTATTTAGGAATATTATATTACGCTTTTCATCTGTTTTGTGGGCATGCCTTTATAGTGTGTTTTCATGGTAGGGATTTTATTTTCTATGTTTCAATTTTCATATAGTTTTTGTTTAAAATGATTTTTTCTTTTTTTGGATACAGGACAGGCATCCCAGAGGTACCTAGTCTAGCTTCACATGTGGGAGCTCCCTCTCCTTTTGTTTTTATGCTGTGATAAAAAACATGGTGGCTATTTGGGTTACTTCTACCTTTTGGCTATTGTGAATATTGCTGCTGTGAACATTTGTGTGCAAATATCTCTTCAAGACTGCTTTTCATTCCTTTGTGTATATATTCAGAGGTAGAATTGTTGAATCTTTTGGTACACATGAATAGATAAACACAATGTGTGGTATATATGTATATATACAATGGAATATTTTTTATCCTTTACAAGGAAGGACATTCTGACACATGCTACAATATAGATGAACCTTGAAGACATTATGGTAAGTAAAAAAGCCGATATAAAAGGACAAATACTGTATGATTCCACTCTTATGTGATACTTGAGTCAAATTCATAAGGATAGAAAATAGAATGGTGGTTGCTGGATGCTGAAGAAAGCAGGGAATGAGGAGTTACTGTTTAATGGGTAAGGAGTTTCAGTTTTGTAAGAGAAAAGATTCTGTGAATAGATGATGGTGATGTTGGTACAACGGTGTAAATGCACTTAATGCCATTGAACTGCACACTTAAGATGGTAAGCTTTAGTTGTGCATATTTTACAACTTAAAAAATAAATTAAAAAATATCGTGGTGATATGGTTTGGCTGTGTCCCCATCTAAATCTCATTTTGTAACTCCCATAATTCCTACGTGTTGTGGGAGGGACCTGGTGGGAGATAATTGAATCATAGGGGTGGGTCTTTCCTGTGCTGTTCTTGTGATAGTGATGAGTCTCACGAGAGCTGATGGTTTTAAAAATGAGGGTTTCTGGCCAGGCGCAGTGGCTCATGCCTGTAATCCCAGCACTTTGGGAGGCCAAGGCGAGCTGACTACGAGGTCAGGAGATTGAGATCACGGTGAAACTCCATCTCTACTAAAGATAAAAAACATTAGCCGGGCACAGTGGTGGGCGCCTGTAGTCCCAGCTACTCGGAGAGGCTGAGGCAGGAGAATGGCATGAACCCGGGAGGCAGAGCTTGCAGTGAGCTGAGATCGCGCCACTGCACTCCATCCTGGGCCACAGAGCAAGACTGTGTCTCAAAAAAAAAAAAAAAGAGGGTTTCCCTGCACAAGCTCTCTTCTCTGCCACCATGTGAGTTGTGCCTTTCACCTTCCACCATGACTGTGAGGCCTCCCCAGCCATGTAGAACTGTAAGTCCTATAAACCTTTTTCTTTTGTAAATTGCCCAGTCTCAGGTATGTCTTTACTAGCAGCATGAAAACAGATGAATACAGGTGGCATCCATTCTGAGATCCACCTCTGCTATTCCAAATGCCTTTTATCTTCACTATTCTTTGTATACATTGCCCTTGTCCTGCTCGGTTTGGATTCCACTCCCAACAGTTTCTCCACAAAGTGAGATTTGTCCCATGAATTGGAGTCTCACAGCCCACTCCAGGTTTCTCCTGCGGCTCTCAGCATGGACTGCGGAGTTTACCTGTGTGTCTGACAGCAGCTTAGGCCGATGTGAATCTGTTTCCTTCCTCTGCTTTCTACTGCATGGTTTCTGACCACATAGGTTGTTAAATTATAGAGATTGGCCTCATCTGCTCCTATTTGTAGTTCATACAGATGCCTTGTCCCCTCATTTTATTGTAGATGTTGCCTCTTGGTTTTGGGTTTTACCATCCTAGTATTTGCCTCCTTTTATGTATTGATTTGGGAAGATTCATAACTATGCCCCCACAAACATTTTCCTAAGTAAGCTTTTCATTTTTGTCATTCTTTTTCTTTGATTTTTGTTTTCGTCATCTTTCTTTATCTTCTAGTCTATTTATCAGTTTAAAAAACACAGCACTAAAATCAGAAAAACAAATCTTAACATAATGAATTGATAAAACAAGGATTTTTTTTTGAAAGCTCTCCTTATAGCGTCTTCCCTAGACTTGCAAAATCTCTATACCTCCTGTCTTCTAGAATAAAAACATTTGGTGTTTAGGATAATGATCTTTGTTTATTAGATATGTGAGGTTTTATTAGATTTGATCAGGAAAGTTGACTTATTTACGCCTGTCCTTCATTAGCACGAATTAAAACAATGTTTTAAGATCCATTTTTATTTAACTAAAAAGTATTCCTTAAGCATCCTGATCAAGATTGCTTGTGTATTTGGTGGTGGTAAGTGACTATCCTATACAGCTCACCTGTGACTAAATTTAAGCTTCATTTTTCTATTTCTTCCAGTTCCTCCTTCTTCACTGGATGCCCTCAGTCCCTGCCCTTGTTCCCTGCATTCCCTGGCTCCTCCCAACCCCACCATATGCTGTGTGGCCTGGAACACTGATTTGCTCACAGTGGTTGCCCCATGCGTTTTGTTAGGAACCGAAATCACTTTGTCTTTTCCAGTGCTGCTTTAAATAAATGGATGAAGACACTGGGCTGCTAAAATGTCAGTTCTCTTAAAGAATAAATTCTAAAGATGAAAACCTTAATCTAACAATTATGGAAGGTTTTTGTCTTTTCATTGTTTCTAGCTGGTTCAACTTTGTTCACTGTGAAATTATGTAAATTAAAATGTCTGTTTCTCTTTGTTTTAGCTGAGTTAATGCTATTCAAAATTGTCTTGCAGATATTTAGAAATAGTAGCACTTTTGCACATCATTTATGGAAGCATTTAATGCAAACTAATCTAGCCATTATCATCTGGAGCTGTAGGCTATAGATTGTGGTGGATATTTTTTAAAGGACTGGCAAATCTCTCTTATTAATGTAGAGGGACTTACAGTAAAGTGAGACATTAAGATTCATGGGATTCCTGCCGCACTTTTGCTGAACCTGCTCAGCATACAATCCATAAATTAAATTATTTGGACACATGCGAAAGAGCAAGCTTCAGGAACAAAAAGGACAACAAAATGATGGTGTTAGCCTAATTGCTGCACAGTCCAGACACAGCTCAGAATTGCTGTAAAGATAGCCAAGAGCCTTTACTCTCACTTTCCACTTTCTCTCCTCTCAAACTCTCTTCTCTCTCATACACACACACACACACACACACACACACACACACCACAAACACCCACTTTGCTGCTGCATTTTAAAACATCAAACTATAGTTTGCAGTGTGTTCTGTTCTAAAAGCAGCTGACTTTTGGAGAGAAATTATGGAAAAGAAAAGGTATTAATACTGTAAAAGTTAACTAGACAAATCTTATGACACCAAATATTGCCTGTTTCTCTTGGACACATTTGTCTGTATCTTCAAGGCAAAAAGCCACACAAACAAGTTCCATCATTTTTCTACCAAAACATCAGCACTGAATTATCCTGATTCCAGTCTTCAGAATGAGGTCACTCTTGTCAAACTGCAATAATTTCTTTTAATTTTTCCTACTCCATTTTTCACACCAGGATGTATACCCTAAACTCAGGAGCAACTCACGTTGGTGCTAGATACATGAATGCCCTTGTTTATAGACCTGTAATGAATGTCATAGTGGCTCTTTAGAGTTTTCACTCATCTGCTAATGCAGGTCAGGAAATCCATGGAAATTTTTTTCTCTACCCATTTTCCTATGCAAATAAATGTGTTATATATATATATTTTTAGAGTTCATTTCTAGGAGTAGACCCTTTTTTAAAAAAAATCTTAGGAAATGGGCTGGGCGTGGTGGCTCATGCCTGTAATCCCAGCACTTTGGGAGGCCGAGGCAGGCAAATCACCTGAGGTCAAGAGTTCAAGACCAGCCTGGCCAACATGGTGAAACCCCATCTCTACTAAAAATACACAAAAAAAAAAAAAATTAGCTGGGTGTGGTGGCAGGTGCCTGTAATCTCAGCTACTGGGGAGGCTGAGGCAGGAGAATTACTTGAACCCAGGAGGCAGAGATTGCAGTGAGCGGAGATCATGCCATTGCACTCCAGCCTGGGTGATAAGAGCAAGACTCCATCTCAAAGAAAAATACAAAAATAAAAATAAAAATAAATTCTAGGAAGTACCTGCTACCAGTCACCAATAGTTTCCTTGATCTTTAAACCAGTGATGAGGAAGTGGAGCCCCAGCACCCTTATATCTACACTTGTACCTAGTCTTGCAAACCCTGGGCTCCAGAAGAAAGGAAAAAGTGTCCTATGGTTTATCACTATTATTAGCATGTGGAAAAAGCCAGTGGTAACAGAAGGAGTTGATAGTCAAAATCATGGCTCCTGGAAGCTTTCCAAAGTGACCAGGCTTCCCAGTATTATTCATTTTTTTTGTTTCTTTGGGCATAATATTAGCCTAAAAAGGATACAAGGAAATCCTGCGAATACAGATTTATCTGTAGTTTGTTTCCCAAATACAGGAGACGTTAAGCCCGACTCATACAGGTGAGTGGCTGCTAAAAAAATGCCAGGACCCTTGAGGAAAGGAAGCATCACACAACTGCACTTTAGATCCTTGGCCGCTCTGCTTGCCTTTCTGAGATGGAGTTCCCACCTGTAGACTTGGGTCCTTGTGGTGTGTTGTGGGCAGGGAGCCCCAGTGAGGATCCCAGGGATTGGTATGGGCAGTAGACATCATCTGCACAGGAGCACAGGCTTTTTCCTCCGCTTTCTACCTTCTTGAAATATAGGTCATGTTGTCATTTAAAAAATACAAAACCATGTAAGATTATTACTGGATTCTTAATCACTGTCATCATCTGTTTTCTCAAACAATAGTTGCTAAAAATGTAGGTGTTATTTTGTGGAGCTTTTGACTTTTTTTAATGCCTTGAATGTTCCCTCATACTCAGGAAAGTCTGAAAATTTGAGTTTAGAATGTGGAGGCTTGAGAAGGTGCAGGGGGCCTCCTATGCGTGCCCTGGGATTCCCCTTGGACCCAGATTGGTGGTTGTTGCCAGGCTGCAAGGAGGAAGGAGGAGGAGGGTTCTGCAGGGTGTCTGAGGTGAACCAGCAGTTTTGCACCCAGCTGTGATTTGTTTTGTCTGGTTAGCAAAAGGGCTCAAGGATATACTTTCTCGCCATGTGCTCTTGATTGGTGAGCTTGAAATTTTTTATGGCAGGAACCAGTTAATGAGCTAGGACATTTGGAGGTTTGCATAAACCTCTTTTCTCGCCTTTAAGAAATGAAAATGTCTTTTTACTCCAAGCTGAAATTGGCAAATATTAAGACATCACAGGATCTTTTTAAATGATAGTTTAATGTTTGCACATGACAATTGACCATACTATTTTCTGTGTGGAAATGAACGAAATCTTTGCAATGGTGTGATTTGGACACACCTGAACTTACAATGCCCTAATTAAATAGGTACCTTATAAATCCATACCACATACTTCAGCTGTTTTTCATAAATTAGCTCTAGTCAAATAATAACAAAACTTCCTCTCTTTTTAATAGAAAAAAGATGTTTGCTTTCAGGGCACTCTGAAAACCACCTCCCCCTTGAATGTGGTTTGTGTTTCCTGTCTGTACAGTTTAATCCCCAGAAGGATGCTTGGCTCAGATACCTGAGCCACCCCATCTTTTCATCAAATTATTGTGAGCACTTCCATTTTAAGCAGTGGAGTCTACAGAACACAACAATATTAATTTAGAAATGTGAGCACTATCCTTTTTCTGTTTATTTTTCGTTACAACACCGCACTAGTTGTTTGGGCTCATTTGGTAGGTCATCTTGATCTTTTTCTTCTCTAAAGCTATAGGCTGGCTCTCTGTGAGGCTGCAGTGTCAGCACCCCCACACCTGGCCAGCTGCCTGGTTCGCAGTGAGCCTGCGGGTACAGGGATGGAAGCGTGCTGCTGGTGATTCCACCAGTGGGAGTCAGAAACTCGCCGGCACTATTTCGCATCCAGCTCCTCGATTCATTCCACGGATTAATTCCTTGACTTGATTCAATGGAAATTTATTTATATGAAGGGCCTAATACTTTGCTATATGTACTTTGGTGAAATTAGAAAGAAAAAGAGTCAGAGGATGCTTGAACCCGGGCTGCTGCAAAGATGTGCCTTGTTGATTTGACCAGAAGGACCTGGACCAGTGTAGGAAGTCCTTTTTGAGCTCTGGAGTCAGAAAGACCGTCTTTTGAATTCTCCATTTGTTACTAAATGGCCATGTAGTCTTGGTGGCAAATATTTAACTTCTCTAGACCTCAGTTTTCTTGTCTATAAAATATACACTAAACAGCACTTATTTCACTAGATTGCTGTGAGAATTAAATGAGTTAATTTAAAGTATTTATTCATTCAACAAGTATTGTGTACCTACTGTTCTCACGATGCAGTTCTGGGCACTGGGAACACATCACTGAAGACACACTCCTCTCCCTGCATTTCCAGACTTGTCTTTTCTCTGGGATAAGTGAGAAGGGAGGAAATAAAAATAAACAAATAGATACATTTTCTTTAATTTTTTTTTTTTTTGAGACAGTGACTCACTCTGATGCCCAGGCTGGAGTGCAGTGGTTCAATCATGGCTCACTGCAACTTCCATCTCCCCAGCTCAAGAAATCCTTCCACCTCAGCCTCCCCAGTAGCTGGGACCACAGTTTTGTGCCCCCATGCCAGGCTAAGGTTTGTATTTTTTTTTTTTGTAGAGACTGGTTTCACCATGTTGCCCAGGCTGGTCTCAAATTCCTGCACTCAAGTGATTCACCCACCTTGGCCTCCTAAAGCACTGGGATTACAGGTATGAGCCACTGCACCTGCTCCATGAGTAAACTTTCTAAAAATTTTTGAGCAACAGGAGAATAAAAGGAAAGTGGAATAGGGTATATTGGGACTGAAAACATGCGGAGGAAGCCAATTCCAATTTTCAATGGGGTTGTCCAGTGAGGCCTCCTAGAAAGGCTGACATTTGAGCACAGACGGAAGGAGAGAAGAGGAGAGGAGATGAGAGGAGAGAGGCAGCCATGGGCACGGCTGGGGCAGATTAGCACTGATGAGTCTGGGAGGTGGGAGCAGCAGAAAGGCTGGCAGGGCCCAGCAGCAGAGCAGCCGTGAGCCGGTCCAGGAGGTAACGGGGTGGGCGCACTGGAACGACTTGCTTGTTTTTTCTTTCTGGTGCTTTTTCTTTTTATCCAATTTCTTTTTCTACTCCCTTT
This sequence comes from Hylobates moloch, assembly GCF_009828535.3. NCBI lineage: Eukaryota > Metazoa > Chordata > Mammalia > Primates > Hylobatidae > Hylobates > Hylobates moloch. The sequence goes on from NW_026652288.1 coordinate 3,809,197, forward strand.
GGTTTCCCTTGAGCACTTCTCCTTCATCCTTGAGCACAATTGTGTCTTTCTTCAGTAAGTTCCTACCGCTCTAAGTATCAGGTGCAAGGCTGGTATGTTTTTTTCATGGAAAAAAAAAAAACAGTTGTGAAAACCATTATCTTCTTAGCTTCATAAGCATAGAAACCATCCAGGTGAAGGTTTTGTTTTGCATCTTTGCATGTTGCACAGCTCCAAAGTGCTTCATAAAGGACGGGTACATGCTGAACACTGGTGAACTTGGTTTAATTTTCCTTAACAGAGAAAAACATTTCTCACTTGCTAAAAGTACATAAGTTCAAATGATGATTTTAATTGATAATGAAATATTATTTCAAATGAGGTAAAAGCACCTTTTTCATTTTTGAGGAAATCTCAACTGTTCCCAGTGCTTCTGAGTCCTTCAAAGGGGAGGTGCAAATGCACACATGCACCCGCTGGATTCACGTCTCAGGGAAAGTCTGTTTGCCCTTGAATTTCATGCAAATCAATAAAATATTTTTGAGATGGAGTCTCACTCTGTCACCCAGGTTGGAGTGCAGTGGCATAATCTTGGCTCACTGCAACTTCCACCTCCTGTTTTCAAGCAATTCTTCTGCCTCAGCCTCTTGAGTAGCTGGGATTGCAGGTGCCTGCCACCATGCCCAGCTAATTTTTGTGTTTTTAGTAGAGACAGGGTTTCACCATGTTGGCCAGGCTGGTCTTGAACTCCTGGCCTCAAGCAATCTGCTTGCCTCGGCCTCCCAAAATGCTGAGATTACAGGCGTGAGCCACCACACCTGGCTTTAAGTGCATTTTTTATTTCACTGGGAGCATCTGAAATGTGCCTGGACTTCATGAGACAAATATTTCTGAGTTCACATAGTCAAATGTTGCTTTAAACCTTTGTTCACTTGCATTTTAGCATCACTCTAGTTGGAAGAATTAGAAATTAGAAGTGTGGAGGACTTAAGGATGCCCCCCAAAAAAGATAATCAGTTTTACTAAGGGGTAGGAATATTGTCCTATAAGCAAAACTGAGAGAATGCTATGTAGTTCTAGAAATTCCAGAATGATTAGACATTATGGAAGTATTTACTTTTTTTTTTATTATGCTTTAAGTTCTGGGATACATGTGCAGAACGTGCAGGTTTGTTACATAGGTATACACGTTCCATGGTGGTTTGCTGCACCCATCAACCTGTCATCTACATTAGGTATTTCTCCTAATGCTATCCCTTCCCTTGCTCCCCACCTCCTGACAGACCCCAGTGTATGATGTTACCCTCCCTGTGTCCATGTGTTCTCATTGTTCAGCTCCCACTTATGAGTCCCTATAAGCAAAACTGAGAGAACTCTATGTAGTTCTAGAAATTACAGAATTATTAGACATTACAGAATTATTTACTTATTAACATTCACCAATGTGAGTATACATTATCACATTTGTCAGGATAGCAAACGGAAGGTGAAAACATTATTATATAGACATATATAAAAGTTATTTGAAAAAGTTCCACACATTCATTATTCAAAAAAAAAGTCTTGGCAAGGTCTTAATAGAAGAAAACTGTCTCACGCAGATAATAAGTATTCATTTAAAAAAATATATTCAAAACTTCATCATTAGTGCTGGCAATTTAGAATCGATCACATTAAACTCAGCAATAATACAAACATGCCTATTATCCCTGCTTCTATTAAAGTTTATACTGATTTAACAAAAGTAAAAAGCAATATAAGAATTAGATATGAGAGAATAAAATGTCTTTTTATGCAAGTGTGATTGTCTCTAGACAAATCCAAAGTAATCAAATTGGCCTCCAGCACCTTTGCTGAGAGTGAGGCCAATACAAAAATCAGTAGTCGCTTTATACACTAGTAATGATCACTGTAACAAAGATCCCATTCATGATTTCAACGATATTTATACAACTCTAGAAATAAAACTACCAAATATGTGCAAAATCTTTACAGAGAAAATAATAAAATATGACTGAATATTTGAATATTCATTCCACTTTCCTAGCTAGAAACAGTTTACCTTAAATCTATCAATACTTCCTAAGTCAGCCTTCTGAGTCCATTAAATTGTGATGGAAATCTAAAACAAGTGTTTCACAGACCTTTGTAAACTAATCCTCACTTTCACAGGGAAGAGCAGAATGGGAGGGAAAGTTAGGAAACTGAAGGATTACAGGGGTGAGGAATTCGCCCTTCTAGCTATTGAGCTTTATAATGAGTCCCTAGTGATTGTTGTATTATTGCAGAAATGGAAACACCCAACAATGAACAGAATACAGAGCTTAGAATTAGACCACATTAGTATCCTAGGGTTGCAATGACAAAGTACCAAAACTAGGTGACTTAAAACAACAAAATGTATTGCTTCACAGTTCTGGAAAATAGAAGTCCCAAATCAGTGAGTCAGCAGAGCCATGTGATATGATTTTGTTGTGTCCCCACCCAAATCTCATCTTGAATTCCCATGTGTTGTGGGAGGGACCCGGTGGGAGGTAATTGAATCATGGGGGTAGGTCTTTCCCATGCTATTCTCATGACAATGAATAAGTCTCACGAGAGCTGATGGTTTTATAAGGGGGAGTTTCCCTGCATAAGCTCTCTCTCTTTGCCTGTTGCCATCTACGTAAGATATGACTTGCTCCTCCTTGCCTTCTGCTATGATTTTGAGGCTTCCCCAGCCATGTGGAACAGTAAGATCATTAAACCTCTTTCTTTTGTGAATTGCCCAGTCTTGGGTATGTCCTTATCAGCAATGAGAAAACAGACTAATACACCATGCACCCTCCAAAGGCTCTGGGGAAGAACTGTCCTTACCCCTTCTAGTTTCTGGTGGTGGCTGGCAGCTTTTGGCCTTCCTTGGCCTGTAGACACATCACTCCTATCTCTACTTCCATTGTCACGTGGCTTTCTTCCCTGTGTGCCTGTGAGATCGAATTTGGGTCCTAATTCAGTATGACTAGATCTTAATATGATTACATCTGCAAAGACCCTGCTGTGGTTTAAATGTGTTTTCTCTCCAAAATTCTAGTTCAAATGTAATTCCCGTTGTGGTAGTATTAAGATGTAGAGCCATTTAGAAAGTGATTAAGTCATGTGGGCAGAGCCTGGATTAATGCCCTTATTAAAGAGGCTTAATAGAGTTCCCCTCTCTTGCCTTTCTGCTCACTGCCATGTGAGGACACGGCCTGATCCCTCTGGCAGATGCAGCAACAAGGCACCATCTTAGAAGCAACAATAAAGCCCTCACCAGACACTAACCTGCTGGTGCCTGGATCCTGGACCCCCCAGCCTTCAGAAGTACGGGAAATACGTTTCTATTCTTTATCAATTACACAGCCTATGGTATTTTGTTATAATGCAAATGGACTAAGACATTAAATAAAGTCACATTCCCAGATACCAGAGATTACGACTTGAACCTATCTTTTTGGGAAACACAATTCACCTACAACACAGACTTGTGTGTATACAGCATGTATTCAAAAAAGGTTGCTTTGTGTGTCTGTGGGAAAAAGCTGGCTAGTCGATAAAATAAATAGTGCTGGAAAATTTGGTTGTCAATATATGTCAAGAAAATGAGGCTGCCTACCCAAGAGCACATTCCCCAGGGAAGAAACAGAATTTATTGAGGAAATCCTACATAGGCAAAATGTTAACAATGGCATGATGCCCCCACTGTGGGGCAGTGCATGGGGTTCCATCATGGCCAACCATGAGATGTGATGAGGCTACTGTCTGGAAGGCAAAAGACGCATGATTAGGAGAAACCCAGGCCCTTTGCTGGGGTGATCAGGAGCTGGGCCCCATGCCTAGGGTGTAATTGTATGGCATGGCACACACATAATCTTTATCCCTGATCCACCACCTCAGTGCTTTCTCAGGCACAGATAACAATCCTGCTCAGAAGATAAACTCCCCTGAATGAAATTGGTCCTGGACAAGTGAGCCCTTACCTCTCAATAAGAAAAAATGAAAAGAAATTAAATTCCTACTTAACATCATACTGAAATGAAGGGCAAGGGAATTACTGACTGACATGTGAGTGGCAAAACTTTAAAACTTTCAGAAAGTATAAGCAAATATCTTAACATCCATCTGAACATCAGAAAAAGGGTTTCCTACAGGTTATGAAAAGGCAGCGTCAATGTTGCACAACTCAGAACTAAAGCCAGAGCAGCTTGTTCAAGGTCAATTATACAGTTAGTGCACAGAAGGCACCATGGGGTCATCTAGTTCACGCGCTTGTCTACCACACGGGGCTTCCAATTTATGCCTGGACATGCAGAGTCATCAGAATTAACGCTCCTCAAGGGAACTTGTTGCTATATAAAAAATGATGATTCAGAACTTCCTTTTACTGAACTGAAACTTGCTTCAAGTTTTCCTCCAATCAAAGCTTTTTGAGCCTCTACATGTGTCAGGAAATATGAATAATAAGATGTTTTCCCTGTCCTTTAGAGGCACTCATATTAGCAGGAGAGACAGATATATAAGGAGGTAAATTACCCATAAAGTGCTGAAGGAAGCAATAGAAATCTCTGGAAAACAGGAATAGAGTATGGATATTAAATCAGAGAAGATCCATGGAGGAGGCAATATTTGTGCTAGCTTATGAAAGATAAATAAGAACATTGCAATTTGTATGTGTGTGTGTGTGTGCGTGTGTGTGTGTACAGGGTGGTAAAAATGGATTTTCAAATATTTTGTCCCAATAAAACCTTCAGAGATTTGAAGGCAGTCATCAAGTGCCTGCAGATCTTGACATTGTAAGCCAATCATAGCAATTCAGAAATTATAACTTTTTACTATCTTCAGCTTAAACATCCCTTCTTTGAACGATGACTTATGTGATTTGATTTTTTTGAGCATCTTTATTTTCTGTAAATACATAAACTCTATCAATCTCATTTTCAAAATTTAAAATTGCACTAGAAAAAATTATAAAGGAAGAAAAGGATTCCTCTAACTGCTCTGATCTGTTACAGTGTGGACTGGGGTTGGCACATGTCAGCTGGCAGGAGCTCATCATGTCTGCCTTTTCCCAAGTCCACGTTCAGGGATGTCACTGAAGTCAGCCGTGGGCAGTATCACCCTGGAAATTAGCACACACTACAAATTAGAGCCTCTTTACCTGCACATCACTGCTAGATAGAGTAGCGCTGTGGCTCCCTCAGGTTATACACTTGACTTCCTTGAATGCAATTTAAGATAATGTAATCTGTTTTGTGAGGTTTCCTCACAATGTTCAGTGTTGACTCAAATTGAATTTCCTGTCAAGTAAGTAGTTTTTTTCTTTTCTGTCTCTCTTTTTTTTTGGGGGGGGGTGGTATTAGCCTTTAGAATTAGGCAAATGTTCTAAATAAAAGAAAAAAATTACCTGCAATTGTTGATTCATTTCAGATCTGTCTGCTGGTGCTTTAAATTTTATTTTTAACTAAATTATACATGTATATAGTTTAATCACTTAGCAGTATAAGTCTTTAAAGAAAACTCTGCAATTTCTTACTCCTTTCTGTTTTCCCTGCACTGGTGGCAAACTTTTAGCAGATTCCTTGGGCATTCATCTATGCATTTCTATTGCTTTGGCATTAATTACATCTCCTCCAAATTCATATGTTGAAACCCTTACCCTAAATGTGATTATATTGGAGATTGAAACTTTAAGAAAATAATTAAGTTTAAATGAGGTCATAAGAGTAAAGCCTTAACCAAATAGGGCTGGTGTCCTTATAAGAAGAGGAAGAGATAGCAGAGCTGCTCTCTCTGCCATGTGAGGACAGTGAGGGGCACCCATCTGCGAGCCAGAAAGAGAGCCCTTGCCAGGAGCCAAATTGGCCAACACCTTGGTTTTGGACTTCTCAGGCTCCAGAAAATAAATTTCTGCTGTTTAAAACACCCAGTCTGTAGAATTCTGTTATGGCAACCTGAGCCAATGAAGACATCTATGAAACATGATTCTTTGGCCATCTCTCAGTTTTCCAGTTTTAGACACTGTATTAGTCCATTCTCTCACTGCTAATAAAGACACACTCCAAACTGGGTAATTTAGGAAGGAAAGAGGTTTAACTGCTCACAGTTCTGCAGGGTTGGGGAGGCCTCAGGAAACTTACAATCATGGCAGAAGGGTAAGCAAACACAGTGTTCTTCACATGGCAGCTGCAAGGAGAAATGCAGAGAGAAGTCAGGGAAAGCACCTGATAAAACCATCAGATCTCAGGAGAACTAACTCACAATCATGAGAACAACATGGAGGTAACTGCCACCATGATTCAATTACCTCCCACCGAGTCCCTGCCGTGATACATGGGAATCATGGGAACTATAGTTTAAGATGAGATTTGGGTGGGGACATAGCTAAACCATATTATTCCACTCCTGGCCCCTCCCTCATCTCATGTCCTCACAATTCAACACACAATCATGCCCTTACAACAGTCCCCCGAAGTCTTAACTCATTCCAGCTTTAACTCAAATGTCCAAGTCCAGTCTCGTCTGAGACAAGGCAAGTCCCTTCTACTTATGAGCCTGTAAAATCTAAAGTAAATTAGTTAATTCCTAGGTACAGTGGAGGTACAGGCATTGAGTAAATACACCCATTCCAAATGGGAGAAATTGGCCAGAACGAAGGGGCCACAGGCCCCCCAGAAGTTCAAAATCCAATAGGACAGTCATTAAACCTTAAAGTTCCAAAATGATCTTCTTTGATAACATGTCTCACATCCAGGGCATGCTGATGCAAGATGTGGGCTCCCACAGCCGTGGACAGCTCCACCTCTGTGGCTTTGCAGGGTATAGCCCCCTCCTGGCTGCTTTCACAAGCTGGCTTTGAGTGTCTGTGGCTTTTCCAGGTGCATGGTACAAGCTCTCTGTGAATCTGCCATTCTGGGGTCTGAAGGATGGTGGCCCTTCTCTCACAGGTCCACTAGGCAGTGTCCCAGTGGGGACTTTGTGTGGGGGCTCTGACCCCACATTTCCCTTCTTCACTGCCCTAGCCAAGATTCTCCATGAGGGCTGCAACCCTGCAGCAAACTTTTGCCTGGATATCCAGGTGTTTCCATACAACCTCTGAAATCTAGGCAGAGGTTCCCAAACCTCAATTCTTGACTTGTGTGCACCTGAAGGCTCAATACCATATCAAAGCTGCCAAGGTTTGGGGTTTCACCTCTGAAGCCACAACCTGAGCTGTACCTTGGCCCACTTTAGCTATGGCTGGAGCATCTGAGACACAGGACACCAAGTCCTGAGGCTACACACAGCAGGAGGGCCCAGGACTCAGCCCACAAAACCATTTTTTCATCCCAGGACTCATGGTCTGCAGTGAGCAGGGCTGCTGTGAAGGTATCTGACATGCCCTGGAAATATTTTCCTCATTGTGTTGGTGATTAACATTTAGCTCCTTTTTATTTATGCAAATTTCTGCAGCAGGCTTGAATTTATTCCCAGAAAATGGGTTTTTCTTTTCTATTGCATCATCAGGCTGCAAATTTTCCTAGGTTTTATGCTGTGCTTCCTCTTAAGTTTTTTGCTGGTTAGAAATTTCTCTGCCAGATACCCTAAATCATCTCTCTCAAGTTCAAATTTCCACAGATCTCTAGGGCAGTGGCAACATGCTTCCAGTCTCTTTGCTAAAGCATAACAAGAGTGACCTTTAATCCAGTTCCCAACAAGTTCCTCATTTCCATCTGAGACCCCCTCAGCCTGGACTTTATTGTTCATATCGCTATCAACATTTAGGTCAAAGCTATTCAACAAGTCTCTAAGAATTTCCAAACTTTCCCACATCTTCCTATCTTCTTCTGAACCCTCCAAACTGTTCCAGCCTCTGCCTGTTACCCAGTTCCAAAATTGCTTCCACATTTCAGGTATCCTTATAGCAGCACCCCACTTCTGGTATCAATTTACTGTATTAGTCTATTCTCACGCTGTGAATAAAGACATACCTGAGACTGAGTAATTTATAAAGGAAAGAGTTTTAATTCAGTCACAGTTCTGAGGGCTGGGGAGGGGCCTTGGGAAACATATAATCATGGTGGAAGGGGAAGCAAAAACATCTTTCTTCACATGGTAACAGCAAGAAGTGCAGAGCGAAGGGAGGGACAACCCCTGATAAAACCATCAACCTTAACTATGTCTCATGTTTTCTCTTATAGAAATTTGTCTTTATCCAGAATAAACTTTGAGTCTTTTGCTAAGATACAAGTGGAATTATCACACCCTACCTATATAGAGTGGAAACAAAGATGAGAATTTAACTTTTTTTTGAACAAACATTCTACAAATTCTCCTTATTTTAACTGCTCTTTGTATCTTCATTTTCAAAGGAAACTGGTGCTATTAATTTCTGAGTCTTCAGGAAATTCTCTGTACATTATGTTGCTTCTTAGCATGTCATAGCAATAGCCAGGGGCCAGCATGGCCTCACCTGAAGGCGGGAAAAGAGGGAAAGAGCTGAGATCAGAGAGACAGTCAGGGGCAGACAAGGCAGGGTGTAGGCCAGTGCTTGACTTGGACTTCTAATGTGCCTGTGGTGGAGAGGCACTGAGTACTGATGTAGAAAAGAAATGTGATTTGGTTCTGTAAAGAATGATTCAACCTGCCCAGTAGAGAATATCTGGCACGGGGGAAAAACATAAGCAGCGGAACTGATGGGCAGGCTGTGGCAGTGGTCTTGATGACAGGAGGGCCTGGCTTGGACTAGGGCATAGAGTGGAAGAAATGAAGATTTTTTGAATAGCGAGTATTTTGAGTCAGAGTGTCGGGGATCTGATGACGTGGAGTTCAGAGAGAGACATCAAAATAACTGACTCCCAGGGAGATGACCTGGCCAAACGGTGAGTGGCATCCCCACACTCCAGCCTGCCCAGGAAGAGCAGTTCGGGACCTTGAAAAAGGTGATAATCATGAAATTACCTCAAATTGCATTGGAGATATTTCAAGTTAGCCAGATAAATATATACTGCATGGGAGTGTCTTCAAAATCAATTTTCCTGGAGTTAGAAAAATAGATGGGTTAGGTACAAGCTAATTCGCTGATAGATGAACAGTTTCTGATTACGTGTATACATCATGCGTAGCACGCTACTGAAAGCTGACAAGCTTCAGTGAAATATGAGAAATGCTGTCTTATCTTGTAGTTCATAACCTGGTAGAGGGAAGAGTAACACTCTGTTCTGAAATTGCTTTTAGATCTATATATACAAATACATGGCCATTTCATCAGTTCAAAAAGTAAAATGTTTTTCAAATAAATTTTTAAAATGGAGAATTTGATTTTGGTCTCTGGAAACATTTTAGCTCAATACTGCATAGTTGACCTTTGAGAATACTTTTAAGTGATTTTGAATAAAAATCTATATTTAAAAATTTCTCTGTACAGATAAATGCATTTTGCATATGTGCTTCATAAATTGGGAATGGGAGAATATAAATCATTACAAGGAGGGAGAAATGATTTTTTCAATAAACACTTGTTTATTTTATTTGGGCAGGGATGTTTTCCCCTTAGATCCTTGAAAGCAGCAGAAGAGCCTTACTAAGGAGTAGAATAAAGTCTTTGTAGTGATTTTGGTGAAGATGAGCAGCATGAATCCACGTTTATAAGGTTTAAATACAACCCTAACTACATAGTGTTTTGAGATGCATATAATGATGATAAACATATTTAGGAAAATAAGCAAGTACAAGATACACCTCAAAGTCAGGCTAATTGTTGCCGTAGGGATGGGAAGCAGAGGAATGCAGTAGGGAAATAACTGAAAGAAAGGGCGGCTTGGGATGATTCTGTTCTATTTCTTCAGGCATGTGATGGTTTCACTAATGGTCATTTATTGTTTTGTTTCATAACTTAAGTATAAATTACACATAAACTCCTGTGGACATAAACATATAATCCCATTTAAAAAGGAGCACACTAAGACCACAATAATACCAACATTGAGGGAAAGCATACCCAGATCTGCACATCTTTCAAGGAGGTGCACGTGACAGAGGATGTGTGTCACGTACACCAGAGTGATAATAAAACATTAATTAAAAATATGATTAACTTTGACCTGAAAAAGTAGGTGCTTCCGCTAAAATCACAAACAGAAAAATGATACTTGGTGTGATTTATTATTTTCATTGTACAAGTGCCCTAAAAATCAACAAAAAGTTTAAAATAAAATTAGGTATAAGTTTTGGAGAAGAGGAAGCAAAATTACTATGATGTGCAGCCAATACAATTATTACATAAAAAAATCAAGAAAAGTGACAAATTATATTTGGGCTAAAAAGATAATTTAATAAAGTGGTTTATTACAAAATAAACACAGATAAATTATTAGCTTTTCCATATAGTCATGGAGTAATAGCATTTAATGGTATAAATAAAGTACACATCACAACCGAAGCAAAATATAAAATTCTATAAATATAAAACTTCTATTTTTAAGAAAAAAATAGAATGTGAGATCTTGAAGAAGATAGTTACCTTATTACCATATGAGAAAAGTAACATTTTATATTAATATTCTCCCAATAATTCTAAAATGTTAATGCCATTCATATAAATCTAAGTGATATGTTGAGCCTGAAAAAATAATTTCAGTTTATGTGGAAGAAAACTTCACCATTATGGCCAACGCTTTGTGAAAGAGAAGGTATATGTGCAATATGCCACTTGATATTATAGCATATTGTAAAGCTACAAAAATTAAAACAATCTTTATTAGCAGCAAATCGATTATGGGTGGAAATACTAGAAAACTCAGAAAAGCCCCCAATCTAATAATTTATAACATGACAAAGGTAGTATTTGAAATAAATGGGAGAGAGAATGCTTTATTATGACTGTGACAATGGTGATGACAATGACAATGATGATGCTGTGACATGGTACCCGGCTGGTGTCATCTTCTCACATCTTCCCACCTGCCCCATGTAGGTGGCCTCCTGCCTCATTTGAGGATGTGGAGGTGTATGCATCCATTGTATGGTTTCTAGTGTTGAGGCCTCAATTGAAACAGAGGTGAAAATAGTACGGATTAGCCATGTTTTTACAGGAATAGGTGCTACTGGGGCTTTTTGCAGCAGCAGCAGATTCGAGGGACCCAGGAGTGCATGAGTGCTGACTGACCATCGCTCCTGTGCACAGCCTCAGCAAGTAGACTGAGCGTGTGGGACTGCAGGGGTGGTGAGCATGATGGGGAAAGTGTGTTCAGGAGACTGCAGGCAGGGCTTTCTGGGCAGTTGGTCACCAAATGACAGAGGAAGGATGACCCCTCAGCTCCTCACATTCTAAGGGTGTTGTGGCCATCGTTGGCTCCTGTGCTGAAGGTTATTTAGTCATCAACTCAAAGCCAAATGCTCGCTTTCCATGGCAGGGGGCATCTCGTCCTCTTCCAAGAGAGATCTGTTCATGTTTTAAGCAACACAGAGCCTCTCTCTCTGTTTTTCTTTTCCCTCTCTCTTTCTTATTCTGTCTTTCTCTGTCCTGTCTCTCTGTCTTTTCCTTTCTCTTTTTCACTCTCTACCTTTATCTCTATCTGTCTATATCTGTCTGTCTCTCCCTCTCTTCCTCTGTCTTTCTGTCTCTCCCACTCCATCTCTCTGTTTCTGTCTCTGTCTGTCTCTTTCTCTCTCTCTCACTAGTTGGAAGGGAGGGGTGGACTTTCCAACTACTGCATAAGCTCCCAGAGTCATAGTTTTGGGGTCCTCTCCCACAGTCTGGATGCCTAGCCCCCTGCCATAAGCAGCTGACATTTGTCCTCATCATATTGCCCCAGGGCGGTTGATGCAAGAGGAGTCAGCAGGGTTATTGCTGTAAGTAATTGTCTAATTTCTGAGTTAGAAATCTTGAGTTTGTTTTCATGACTAAACAAATAAACATAGATGTTGACAGCTTACCAGGGTGGATTGGAGTGAGGCTGTGGAGATATTCTCCTTCTCTCTAAGTCCAGCACCATATTTTACCGCCTTCCAGATACACAAAGAACAGAAATCCAAAAAGGTAATATCCTTGCTTATAACGCAGACAAATGAAATGGCTTGGCCTCTTCCCATCCCGGGAAAGTTCTAACCCTGTGACTGCTAAGGGCACAGATGAGGAGGCAGGTGAGTGATCAAAGAGACCCACCTACGTTAGGGGCCTCATAATACACAGTGACCAGTTCATTAGTGAAACTTCCTCCAATGAGTTTCCTAGAATTTTACCAATTAGATTAGTATTCACTCTCACTGCAGAGAGTGGGATAGAATTATATAGGGACAAGGTGCTCTCTCTATGAGAAAACCACTCTATTGTAATTCTGTGTAAATATGTGTATAAAACACTTGGAAAGACATTCCCAACATGAAAACTCCGATTATCTATGAAAACTACAAATGACTATCACTTTTTTAAAAATTACATTTTTAGTCTTGGTGTGGTAGCTCATGCCTGTAATCCCAGCACTTTGGGAGGCCGAGGTGATCACATCACTTGAACCCAGGAGTTCGAGATCAGTCCGGACAACATCCGGTGAGTCCCCATCTCTAAAAAAAAAAGGCCAAAAAAAAAGAAAAATTAGTCAGGTGTGGTGGAGTGCACCTGTGGTTCCAGCTACATGGTGGGCTGAGGCAGGAAGATCACCTGAGCCTGGGAGGCGGAGGTTGCAGTGAGTTGTGATCATGCCCCTGCGCTCCAGCCTGGGCAACATAGTGAGACCTCATCTCAAAAACAAAAACGTTTTTAATTGTATAAAATATTCATAATTGAAGGTTTAAAGCTATCTTCATTTTGAAAAAAAAAAAAAAAAAGAGTTTGATTATTTGCTTTTTGTACCTGCATCAAAGTGTTCTCAGAAAGTGAGGAGCTGGGAAAGCAGTGGAACATGCTCCATAAAGGGGGAGATGCTGCCTGAGACACAGCGTGGGCAGTGCATGTGTGCGCGAGGCAGGGAAGGGAGGGCCGTGCACCCTTGATGGGGAGGCTGGTGACCCCCCAGGAAGGTCCTGGGTTTGAGGCTAATGAACTTTGACTCTGGAGCTAATAGAGATATCTGCCCAGATAATGACAGGTCAGATTTGCTTTGAGCTGTCAGCTCCACGAGTGTGGATGATGAAGTGTGGTGCAGGGAATTATTGACATATATCAATGAGAAGACATTTGCTCCAAGTGAAGTTTACTTCATAACATAAATTTACAAGAGGAAACAGCTTCCTCTCCTAGATTTTCTGTTAAACAACAATCACCCTAATTTATTGAGCTTATTTGAGCTTAGTTGATGAGCTTACGTAGAAAAAGTCACTTGTATTGTCAAATTGTACTCATGATTTCTACTGTTTATATTTCCAAACTGCAAAGTAAATCTGTTTTGTTTATAGTTAGGAATGGTTGGAATGAAATGAAAAGGCTCCCGACTGGCTGTCAGGAGACCTGGGCTTTGGCTCCTGCCATGACACCCTCCCACTGCCACCAATTCCCTTGTCCAGCATAATTACCTCATTTGCAATGTGAAGAGGTTGGATGGATTAACCTCTAAATCTATAGTGTGACCCTCAGTGCATCCTAGATCCTAACTTTATATAACCAAATGTAAGTGAACATTATAGAAGCTCTCCAAGATCTTGGAGAAAAGGTTAACTAAATGGAGTAATGATTTGACACTTTGGTTATGTATCCTGAGACCTGGTTTAGGTTGGTTGATTGTCAAAAATCACTAGAAGAGTAATAGAGAACTGGAAATAGACTAGAAGTCAAATCTTTCCATATTTTCACTTCTTCAAAATTGGTCAACAGTTGAAAGAAAAGAAAATGAAATGAGGAGGTAAAAAGCAGGAAAGGAAAAAATGTTCCATCCAGTACCAGTAATTATTTGAAGTGCTCTTTTTGAGAAATACATTTGTTTTAATGTATCTTCCTAGCCAGAAACACTCCAATCAGAAGACTTTTGTGATGCTCAAACTATAGTAAAATTATACTATTAAAAGCTTGTTTTCCTTTTGGAAGTATGATTCACCTTATTATGTCTTATGGCTATTAGGAAGAAAGAAAGTCTGTCCAAACACAAGAGTAAAACTATAGTTTCAGTCATTTTTTTTTTTTTTGAGACGGAGTCTTGCTCTGTTGCCCAGGCTGGAGTGCAGTGGCACAATCTTGGCTCACTGCAAGCTCCGCCTCCCAGGTTCACGCCATTCTCCTGCCTCAGCCTCCCGAGTAGCTGGGACTACAGGTGCCCGCCACCACGCTTGGCTAATTTTTTCTATTTTTAGTAGAGACGAGGTTTCACCGTGTTAGCTAGGATGGTCTCGATCTCCTGAGTTTCAGTCATTTTATGATAAACATCAGGGAGATCTTGTTCCTTTCATCGTAGCCTAGAAAATGAGGTGGAAAAATGCAAAAAACAAAAATCCCTGGATAAGTTAATAAAGCAAAGACTTTTAATAAATAAATTTGTATTATTTATATTATGCCATTTATATTATACATATCTAAATTTATATTAATAAATTAATAAATTGAAGAGTTTCCTACAAATACCTAGGATACCTTAGCCAGATATAGCAAAAGCACTTAATGCTCAAAGCAGGGAATGCAATGAAGGCTCTCCACTGAAAACAAAAGGTGGGGGAAACACCAGCTATTGTGGAGGGAGATGCTCAGTGCTGTGTGTGGGGATGGAGCAGGTTCATGGTTGGATGTAACTGAGGTTGAGTCTGCATCACACAGGCTCTATGTAGTGAGGCAGAAGTGAAGGACTGAAGTGTGTTTGCAAAAAATAATTATTATGAGGGACCGTGGGACATATTTTGGGTATGGAGGAAAGTGGGAACATAGGGACATGTAATATAGTGATGAACTGATAAAATCGGTGCAATGAGGATTTGAGTGAGATTTAAAAAATGGTACAGCAGGCAGAAGACAGCAGGTAAGCTGTAAGGAAAGGAGGTGCCAGGACAGGAGAGGGCGTCTGGATTGCAGATGATCCGAACATTTACAGTGATGTGGTCACATGTGTGGTCACAAGGGTTGGGGGTTGAGGAAGGAAATATTCAGAAGAAGAACAGAGAGCGAAGACTTGTGAAACTAAGCATTGAGAGCACATCTCATAGACAAAATGGAAAAGAATAACCAAAAAGAAGAGAAATTTGATCAACAGGGTCAAATACTGCTAAGAAGAGGCGAAGATAAATACCTATGTTGTCTCTCGGATTCTGGTTTTGTAAGAGAAGTCTCACAAGTAGGTGAGAAGCTAGATGTTACTACAGCTGATGCTGCTCAATCTTTCATCAAAACATCCTTCATGTCAGAGGGGAGCAAATGCTTCCAACTGGGCGGGGTTGGAGGGTGGCATCGGGGCCTCTGGTAGTGTTTAAGAGTCTGACATTTATTTGAAGTTTTGTACTTGATTTTTAAAATCATTTTAAATTTTGGTTCCTATTCCATAAAAGATCTATAGAAAATAATATTTCACAACATTAACAATCAGAAAAAAGACTGGAAAAATGGTTTATCATTCTGGTTGGAAAGGGATGAGTGTCATACATTTAATTTACCTTTTCAGGAATAAATTGACGAAAAGTACCACATGTTGAGTTTAATGAGCAATAATTTTCCTCTAAATTAGTCTCAATATTTCAAGACTTTAGCCTCTCACAAATATGAAATCAATATTTTATATAGCTAGTACCATTTTGTTTACTCCTTTTTTGAAATACATTCTAGGACAGAAAGATCAGAATGTTGCCTAGAATTAGAAATTTGTTTTCTCTTTGGACTCGCCTATTTTAGGGCACTTTTTCAGAGCAATAAAATGTATAGACAGAGCAATCAATCAGAACATTTTCAACACTTTCTATGCCCTATCAGTATAATAACCAAATAATAGCTAGTTATCCACGTTGCCTCCTGCCTCTGGGTGAGTGTGAGAATCTTCAGTCATTTACAGGGTCTTGAGCCCCAGGGTATGCAGTTTCTGTGGGAATTTGGAGACTTTGACAAGGTTTTGCTCACTGGAAGTGTCTGTTAAGTGTAAGTCCTTTCTGTGGAATGGGTATTCTGAAATCTTTAATTCCATTGCTGAAATCATGAGCATATGATAATATCTCATCACAACATTTGCCTTATTTGGAGTAAAAAGGTATAAGTTTCTTCCTAATCTATCTGGAGGAATATACAGTGCATATCCACCAAAAGTAATGAAACCAGGATTTTAAGTCAAAGAGGATTTAAGGCTGAGTTTGCAAACGGCATTATTTCTCCTCATTCTCTGCATATATGTAGTTTATCTTATTGGAAGAGGCACAAGGAGCTTGGGTATAACCCGTTTTTTTCTTGTAAGGAGGACATAGCGTATCGTTTGTCAGTGGTATCCTTTGATAATGCTTCTGAAGGTCTCCCAGGGCAACACCGTTTCAAGTTCTGTAGAACTTCTGTAGAAATGTCTGGTGAGGAGGTCAGAATAATGTGATACAGCATCTGGGAAGTTCGTCTGTTTCCTCGTCAGCTCTTTGACTCTTTCTTAGAAAGGTTCATCAAAGACTTTTTTATTTTCCTAGAAAACATGATTCTTTATATTTCTCTGTAGTAAATAAGATTCTCCTTTTAGATTCCTTTATTAAATAAGAGTATCATTTTAGATTCCTTTTCTGGTTCCTTTTCTAGTCTGATTCCTTTCCCAGTCTCCTTTGCTGGTTCCACGAAGAAACTCTTTTCAAGGAAAACAGTGCCTAAGACCAGGGATTAGGAATAATAGAAAAACAGCTGGATTCCTGACTGGCCACGTGACCACATTTCGTTGAAGTTTCCTGATCTAGAGATAATAAAAGTCACATCTTATAATGTTACAAGAACTAAATGATGCATACAGAGTGCTTAACATTGTTTCTGGCTTCTGTTAAGAAGTCTTAAGAAATACGAATTAGTAATTGCTTCTCGGCCTTTTGGCTAAGATCAAGTGTAAGAAATACGAATTAGTAGTTGTAGTTTCAGCAGCAGTAATAATAGTATTATAGTCTCAAATTTTGTTTTTATAGCAGTTATGTTGTGTGTACATTTAAAATACATTGGAAGTATTGCTTTGGATTTACTAATTCAGGGGAGCCAGCCTTAAAAAAAAATTAGCTAAATAAATTAATGTACTGGAAGACACTTCCCAGTTAGGGTGAGTTCATCCTTCTCCTTGTCCAGGTTGTATTGGTGTCTATTAGGATGCCGTTTTTGTTTCATGGGAAAACAATTAACTCAGAGTCTGAGAACTACAACTAGTGTCTTCAAGGGCATGCAAAGAAGGAACCGTTCTAAACCCACGTTGACTTCCCTGCAATGTGTTTTAAAAGTAGTATTTGAACCACCATCTCTTTTTGTTGTTGTTCTTTTACTTTGTTCAGGTTTACCATTTTTAACACTTCAGAAGGTAAGGGCCACGCACTTTAAATTGAAGAGATCTTTAGAAAAGGTAGTGCTTGGTGCAGTATTCAACAGCACAGTGACCTCTGGGTTAACCACCCCTACAGTCTTACCCATCACAGGCTTGACCTGATCAATATTGTCTCTTAAAGTAATATCTGTTTTTTCCAATTATTTGATCATCAAGCCCCTTGTCAATGACTGTTTTTACAGGAATCTTTATCACACATAGCAAAATGGGCAACATTGCAGATCTGTGCAGACCGTAGCATCTTAGTAAGTTTGGACTGCTGTAACTAAATGCCACAGAGGAGCGGCTCAACAACACATGTTTATTCCTCACAGTTCTGGAGGCTGGAGGTCCAAGGTCAGGGTACCTGCCGATTCCATACCTTTTGAGGACTCCCTTACTGGCTTGCAGTTGGCCACCTTCTCCCTGTCTCCTCACATGGCAAGACGGGTTGGTGCAGAGGAGGGAGTGAGCATTCTTCCTTTTTTTTTTTTTTTTGAAATGGAGTCTTGCTCTGTCGCCCAGGCTGGAGTGCAGTGGTGCGATCTCGGCTTACTGCAAGCTCTGCCTCCTGGGTTCACGCCATTCTCCTGCCTCAGCCTCCCGAGTAGCTGGAACTACAAGCACCCGCCACCATGCCTGGATAAATTTTGTATTTTTAGTAGAGACGGGGTTTCACCTTGTTAACCAGGAAGGTCTTGATATCCTGACCTCATGATCCACCTGCCTCGGCCTCCCAAAGTGCTGGAATTAACCTATAGGAAAACTTTTTCTGATGCTCAGATGGATATTAAGATATTTGTTTATATTTTCTGAAATTTTAAAGTTTTGTCATTCACATTTTAGTTGGTAAATTCCTTGTCATTCATTTTGGTATGGTGTGAAGTAAGAATTTAATATCTTTTCATGACTTTATTTAACAAAGGCCCCACCTCCAGACACCATCATGCTAGGGATTAGGGCATTAACATATTAATTTTGAGAGAACACAAATATTCAGTCCATAACAGTAAGTAAAGAATGAAATCCAGTCTTTATATCCATTTTACAAGGGTGTCTTTCAGGAATATTATAACTTCTTTATGTTCGGCTATGTCTGCAAGGCAAGGATTTATCAAATTCTTTTTTATCATATAAAATTTCTCTTCCAAAGAAATTCTGACACTGATTTGAAGAAATCTTGATTTTTGTTTTTTTGAATTTGTTGATTTCCTTTGAAGTATTTACAGTTCTTTTCAATATACGGTAAGAATAGAAGTTCATGAAATAACATTGCTTACGCATTTCTCACCTGAGAGACAACAGGTTTAGGCTGGTTTCCGCTGACCTAACAATAGGCTCTGCATTTTAAATAGCCACAGACATTAAGTCTACAGTGTTAATCAACTTCCTACCATCAACTCCAGCGCAGCTTTTGTTACCAAGCTCTTCGTGGGCAGCCTCAAAGAGGAGGCTACGCCTGTCACCATGCTGGGGGATTCTAGTGCCATTTGGATTTCCCTTGCAATTTTATGTATTTTCCATAGTTTAAAGGAAGATCTTTCCAAACTCAGTACCATGAATAGGATGAATTAGACCCTGTCTTTGTAAGAGTGGGCAGGTCTCCCCTTGGTGGATGTCAGCAGTATCTGGAATAGAGCTGGACTGTGGAAGACATGCACGTGGCAAACTGGGTTTTGGATAGAGAATGCTAAGAGCCACAGCTGGGAAGCCCAGGAGGGCTTGGGAAGACTCAGAAGGAAGTTGAGAGGAAAGAGCAAAACAAATTTCAATTCTCTCACAAATTTCCTGTGGTCACTTGGAAATGCACATAAAGTATTAAAACATTCAAATCACTTTTTGTCAGAGAAGAGGTACTATTCAGCACTACTGATATTTGGTTGAATTTTCTGGATGGGAATATCTTATAGATCCCTTGGATATAGGAGCATTTCTCTTGATCTGGAACAAGGTGAATTTACTTTTGTAGTTACTATGGCAAAATAAAATAAAAAGGGGTGAAGTTGACACTAAAATTGACTCCCATATTCAAGCTAAGATTCGAATAAGTGATTTAAGCATTCTCAGTGAAACTAGACTTCTATCCCCTAAAAAGAACTAAAAATATAAGGAAAATTAAGAAACAAAACTGGTAGGTTAAATGATATTTGATTTCTAAAAAATTTAATAGAACATTTTTCTGGATATTTTTGGGGAAAGGAATAGAACATGGTTTTAATAGACTTAGACAAAATGAACTGCTATTAGGGTTATGGCCGGAGAATTTCTAATAGACACAGAAGACTCATTTCTCTGTTTCAGTCCTTGTGTAGTCAGGAGGTAGCACCACATCATCATTAAAAAAGATACTTTAGTGTAGAGGCTTGTTAGGCAGATTGAAATAACTAATGGATAACTGGAAGGCACAAAGAAAACACTAAAATATCGTGGAAGTATTAAATACAGAGAGCAGATACTCCCTCACCATGTTTAGGAAATGAAGGGAAGAGGTTGGAACTATTAACATTTAGAAGATGTCTCCCTGACACAGAAATATTCCAAGCCTGTGATAAGCCCTCTCGCCCGGAACCCTTAAACATTCTCAGTCTGTAAAAGAGAATGCTCCTGGCCAAAATTGGCCAGAAGCCCCTGTCAGGTTTATTCTCCAAAATAAACCTGTCTTTGACTGTTGAAAAATAAATAAATAAATAAATAAATAATTAGTAAAATTTAGAGGATGAAGAAGGTTGCTTGCAGAAATGAAACTCAACAGAAAGAGAGAGAGGCAGAGACTTACCAGACTTATTGGATTGAAGAAGAGGTCCTGTGGGATTGGGACCCCAGACTTCTCAAGAGAGGGCACTGGTTAGCTGGTACTGATCTCCCTGAGGGCTATGATGAGGTTGATTCTGTACCTGTGGAAACATTGCAAACTGATTCAACTTTTGCTACAGGATACAACTGCCACTGCTGCTATGGTGGTCTTTAAATATGTTCACAAATTTTTTGATCTTTACTCCCTCTTTTAGGCAGTAGTGTTTAGTTTCCCTCCTGTTGAGTATAGGCTGGACTTAATGACATGTTTGTAGCAAACACAATAGACGGGAAATGACAGTGCATGATTTCAGAGAGCAGGTCACGAACATCAGCATGGCACCCTCACCGCGTGCTCTCTCATGTGTGCCTGCTCTCCCTTTCTTTCGGATAATTTGCCCTGGGGGAAGATGATTTCCGTGTAGTAAGCACACACAGGCAGCCCCATGGAAAAGTATACGTGCAAGAAACTTAGGCCTTCTGCTGAGAGCCCTGAGTGATCCTCCAGCCTCAGGTAAATATGCAGCCCTTGCTGACACTCACAAGAAACCGAGTCAGAACTGAAGCAGGGCAGGTGAGCCCCCAAATTGGGACTTAGCCTGGGAGGGTTCTTGGCTTGCCCAGGAAAGAATTCAAGAGCCAGCCAGTGGTATTAAACAGGAGCTTTTACTGAAGCTGCTGCGCAGAGGTACTACTCCTTGTGGAGCAGGCCCACCCTGTGGGCAGTGTTCCCAGAACAGCAGCTCAGAAGCAGTGCTGTGGTCAGATTTATACCTACTTTTAATTATATGCAAATAAAGGGTGGTTTATGCAGAAATATCTAGGAAAAGGGTGGCAACTTCTGGATTGTCAGGATCATTGCCATGAAAAGGGGCGGTAATTTCTGGGAGTGGCCAGTATTATTTTGAATAGACATGGTGAGAGTGGGCATCATTATCTTATTCCTGATCATGGAGGGAAAGCTTTCAATTTTTCAAGATTGGGCATCATGTTGGCTGTGGACTCATCAGATGTAACCTTTATTATGTTGACGAATCTTCCTTCTATATCTAGTTTGTTGAACATTTTTATCATTAAGGGTTTTGAACTTTAACCTGACCGAATGAGAATGAGGATCGTCTTATAAAAAGCAAGATTACTGATATCTTTCCTATGTAGAGTGTTATCTGCAGAGAATAATTGGATTGCATTTTTCTACTGTCAGATTAAAAAAGACTAAAGTTATATAATCAAAGTCACATAAAAATATTCATATATGCACATACTTTCCTTATATACATTATATTATCATATATGTCAGATTACTTTCCTAATGTGAGTTGCAGAGTGCAATATCATTTTTCTAATTTCTATATCTTTAATTATTAATAAAGGGGTACTAAGTATTTAATTACAAACTTTTTAAACCCACACTTTCTCAGGCTTCTGTAATATTAGCTAATGTTTATTGAATGGCAGTGTCTATTTTAAGGGTTTTATGTAAAATATGTCACTGAGATGTCAATTTTTATATATGACTTTTAAATCTTCAGCTAACAGCTAATGCTTATTAAAGGCAGTGTCTATTCTAAAGGTTTTTATATAAAATATATCACTGAGATGCCAATTTTTATATATGACTTTTAAATCTTTAGCTAATGTTTATTAAAGGCAGTGTCTATTCTAAAGGTTTTTATATAAAATATATCACGGAGATGCCAATTTTTATATATGACTTTTAAATCCTCAGCTCAGTAGATATGTCAATGATGGCAGGAAATCAGTTTAATCATTAAGGTACCAACAGTGTGCCAGGCATTTTGATAGAGCATGTAGATAAAATATAAACGGAGTCCTGATCCTTAAGGCATTCAGTGTTTAGGAGGCTAATTTTCTTCATTTTTAAATCAGATTGGGCATTATGGAGTCAAGCAAGAGGGTCCCATATCCCAACCTAGTGTAGGAAAAAGAGACCGAAGTTCACTTTCTGAGATGATATCTGCCTAAAATTTTTTAACAATGAGTAAGAGTTAAGTAAGAAAGAGGAAGGAGGAGAGAGCAATGCAGGCAGAAATAATAGTATGAACAATGACATATACTGGAAATTAACGATGTGAATATGGGGAATTACAATAGTTTAAATAGTTTAAAGCAACTCAAGTGCAAATTGTTAGGTAGAGAGAAAGCACAAGTCAGGCTGGAGCCTACGGCAGGACCAAGTCATGGAGAATCATTGCTTATACACCATGATGGGGAGCTTGGACTTTGTCTTGTAGACTGCACAGAGTTATTAAAACATTTTAGCATTGCAGCTTTCCACACACCAGTGATTCTCAATGTTAGCGTGCAACAGAATCGCCTGGGGTGCTTGTTACAACACAGGTTGCTGGGTTTCACTTTCAGGGTTTCTGACTCAGTAGGTCTGTGAGAATTTGCATTTCTGACAAGTTCCCCAGTGATGCTGAGGCTCTGGTTTAAGGAATTGCACTTCGAGAACCATTGCCTCCCAGAAAGGAAGTGATCCAGCAACAGCAGGGTCCTCACATCCGACTGACGGGCTGCCATTCCTTAAGAGAGCCGAGCTGTGACCATGTTAAATGTTTCATGGCCACTAACCATACCCCAAGTGAGAGCCTTTGTTCTCACCCTGACCGATCCTGTGTCAATTCCCACCTTAACACCTGTGCTTTCAACATCCAATGCATTATTTTACAATGTGATATGATTATACCTTCAGTGTGTCCCAGTGTTTTGGTCTTGTTTCTTACCACCTCGTTGTGCATGATTTTACCACTGCTGGAATCCTGACCTGGGCTTCTTTTGAGTTTAGGGCATTCTTTCCTGGGAGTTATTGGAGCATTGTATAGTTCTTATACTTATCTGTGTTGAACACTAGGAAACTTGGAGTGATATTTGTAGAGCCAGAAAGGACCCTTACAACACGTATTGTAAATCTTTCATGGTTTTCTCTAACCTGACTTTTGATGAGATAAACATTTCTTTTTACTCATTCCTCTATTTCTGTTTTTCGTTTGTTGTTAGAATATATATTTCTGAGAAGAGAGCCCTGTCTAAACATACTTACCCATTCTCCATTGTTGTTGAGATACTTCCTATCATGAACTTTGTTGCAAAGTCCATGTAGAATACAAAGTAAAATCAGTGTGTATGCACTCATTAGCTGTGTGACTTTGCGGAAATTAGCTAACCTCCCTGGACTTCACATTTGTTACTTCTCAAATGAGGGTAATGGTCCACTACTTAACTTGAAAGATTATATGTAGGCAGCAAAAGTAAGGCACTTTGCTCGGTGCCTGAGGCAGTGTAGGCCCCCAGCCTGTATTAATCTTCTGTTCTTTATTTTTCAAGTATGATAGTGATGTTCCATTTGGAGATGGTTCTTACTGTCTCCAACTGTGTGGTATTGGGAAAGAAACTGTATTTTGAGGATAGTTTTGGTTTACAGGGGTCTATTTCTAGGAGGTTTTTTTTGTTTTTGTTTTTGTTTTTTGAGATGGTATCTTGCTCTGCCACCCAGGCTGGAGTGCAGCGGCACAATCTCAGCTCACTGAAACCTTCATCTCCCAGTTCAAGCGATTCTCATGCCTCAATCTCCAAAGTAGCTGTGGTTACAGGCACCTGCCACCATGCCTGGCTAATTTTTTGTATTTTTAGTAGAGATGGGGTTTTGCCATGTTGGCCATTCTGGTCTATAACTCCAGGTCTCAAGTGATCTACCTGCCTCAGCCTCCCAAAGTGCTGGGATTACAGACATGATCCACCGTGACTGGACTCTAGGAGCTACTATTATTTAAAAAAATTCTTCCCATTTCTATGTCAAAGTGGGGGAATCCCAAATTTACAGAGGCCAGAGTGTGGATGGGCGTGGCTTTCTCAAAGTCCTACAGCTCCAAACAGTGTGTAATGATTTTTCAAATTGTAGCTGCAAGGTTTGAGACAGTTTTTACACGCTTTGATGTTTCGCTATATTTGGATTTCACTTTTAGAAAATTCACCTGCATCATTCCTCTTTCCCTTCAAATGGGGACTGACCACACACACACACACACATGCCCCAAAACACAAACCCAACCCCCAAAAATGAACTAAAAACTTATGGGAGCATTCCTGTTATATAAGAACATAAATTTAGGTCAAGTGTGGCTTTCTAGACCCCAGGAATAATTCTCCATGATTGACTCCTTCTTGTAAAAGCTCCACATATATGTTTATTGATAAATATTTTTGAGTTGTGTTAGAATGCAAATTCATTTTCATATCAGCTTATGCAAGTTTTATCACAGAGAAAGCCAAGAAAAAATATATATTTGCTTCTTGTATTGTAATACACAAATGAACCAGTATCTCTGAATTACTTGATTTTATTTAGAGATAACACACATTAGAGATAAATGATATACATTTTTCCTTTAGTTGACAATTTCTGAGTAAAATTAATAATTGCCACATCTGGGATTTGAACTCATTAACTATGAAAGCTGTGTTCAGTTGCTAGATAAGATAATAGTAAAGAGTAATTAGTATTAAAAGCAAAATTAATCTTTATTGTGGTTTATATTATAATTTAGAAGAACCCTATATAGGCGCAAGAAGGTATGAAATTATCTGAGCCTTGTAGATGTGTTAGGAGCATGGAGGTAATGTCTGGTTAGATTAACAGAGAACAGCCACAATGATCCTTCATTACCATAATCCTGGGTTTTCATCAGACAGGTCCTGCTATGAGTTTATCTTCAGCAAAGGAATCAGTCCCTGCTAGCATTATAATCCCCTACAACCCTTCAGACTTCATTAGGCTTTTCTAAAACTAGGTCAAAATTAAAACTTCATGCAGCTATTGAAGGTAATC
The DNA here is from genome assembly GCF_009828535.3 of Hylobates moloch. Lineage (NCBI taxonomy): Eukaryota > Metazoa > Chordata > Mammalia > Primates > Hylobatidae > Hylobates > Hylobates moloch. Next base: position 3,834,238 of record NW_026652288.1, read on the forward strand.
AATTAAAATGTTGTGACCTTTGAGCTCACAGTCAAAATTTATGGAAAAATTAAAATTTAGAAGCTTCTTGCAGATCTTTCCAGATATTTACTTTGATCTTAAGATATCATCTGAAGCATTACCAAATATTTAAGACACACATACAAAATTGTTGCATAGTAATGCAACAATTTTTAAAATTATCATTATGACAATCATTTTAAGAAGACTTCTCTTTTTCTGCCTCCTGTAACACACTGATAGAGAAGTCATTTGTGCCAGCTCACATACTAAGGGAGGTACACACCCTATTTCATCTTCACAACCACCTCTATGAAGTAGGGGACATTATTATCATCGTCATCAGAATCATTGTCATCATCATTGTCATCATTGTCATAGCTTGGATTTTACCAATGAGAAAACTGAAGATTGAAAAGAATTAAGTAATTAGTCTAATCTCCCCCAAATGGTAAGCAGTTTTGTAAATGGAGTATAAGAAAAACAAACAAAAACACTCTGGTGACAAAATAATGTGGTGGTTTCCTCATGATTCAGCAAATATGATAATGTGGTAATTACTTAAAAAGAAAGAAATAGAAGAATATTTGGGCAGCTGCTGAAATGAGGACAATTAGAAATGAGCGTTTTTGTTTTCTCTCTCTCTTAAATGGTGCATCAGATGCAGTAGTCATTGCACTATTTTTCCCAAACTGGAACATCTTCTTTTTTTTTTTTTATCCTTTTGGTTTATTCCCTTCTCACAAAGAAACTTTTTAGGAAATACCATAATTTTCCTAACAGCTAGTAATGATTACTCTAGAGTGCTGGAGACTATGGATGATATTGAATCTTGCAGAACTAGTAAGGAAGGGTGGTTCATCTGGTTAACCAGCAACAACATGCATTCTCAAAGATCTGGTAGAATTAAAAAGCCAAAGGAAATGATGGGAGGAGCTTTCTAAATATTTCATTATTTTTTTCTTGGAGTATCAGTGAGTATTAATACATCACATTTTCATTATGTTTCCAAATAAAGCTTTTTTTTTTTTTTTAAGAAAGTCTGCATTTATATTAGCAAACAAGTTTCTGTACTGAAATAAAATTAGCCTCAGAGTTAGAATACGCAGAAACTCCCTAGTTCTGGATCTGCCTAAAGCATACAGCCTTAGGCAAAACGCTTAACAGTTTTGAACTTTAGTTTCCCATATGTGAAGGGAAATAATAATATACGCTCTCACATTTTTGTAAAGATCATACAATAGAGCATATGTTTGAATCTATTATAATATTTGAAACTTTAGGTAGATACTAAATTAATACTATTTCTATTCCTTTCTATATACAACTTACTTGTCTCCGAGAAAGTACATTTTATTTGATATACAAGTGATTTTCAATTAAAATCTTACATGATTTTTAAGAAATTATTTTTTGATGAGAAATTACTAGACTAGCTGGTAGGCGGGACTTAAACGATGAAAAATGTATACTGTAAATAATGGTTTAAATCTTTAAAGCTGAAGTGATCAGGGTCAAAAGTTATCCACAGAAAGAATGTATTGTGGTTTTACAAGTTATCAGGTACATTTATAAGGTACCTAATAAAATAATGAAATATTGATACGTTATTTGAAGAGAAAAGGTAAATATGGACATCCATCAATTTAATCATGGCCTGGATTCTGGTGGCAAAATTTTAATTGCCTTTTTTCCCCTCACACTGTCCCACCTAAAGGTTGATTATTAGTGTGTCCGACATTCCGAGCGTTTGTAGCTTCTCTGGCTTTATCACTATAAAAGCTATTTCTGTTGTAACAGTTTATTTAGTCATCCCTCATCAAAATACAAAATACTTTTTCTTTTCACAGGAGGAGATTTTTCCTTTGTGGTCCCAAATGCTGTTCTTTTAATAGAATCAGTATTAACACTGTCAAGATGCTTCAAGAGCCCAGTAGGATACATGAAAAGTGCCGCATGTGGTGGTCGTTAAAAAAGGAAAAAACACAAACCCAAGACTAAACCTGGAAAAGAAATAGTTTGTGAGCATAATTAAAAGCCAGCTGAAACTAAGTGAGACTTTAGAAAGAGTACCTGCAACAAAAAATTTTAAAAATTATTACATATAACTAAAGAACTAGGTAGCTTTGAAATTTATAACCCAATTCTCCTAATTAACTTAGAAATACAGAAATGAATCTTTTACAATTGGTATGACAAGGGACATAACTTGTTAACATGCAGAAAGGAGTCCCAATCTTACAGAAAAGGGATGGTTAATTACGGGAATAATTAACTGGAAGTAAGTTTCTATTCTTTAATGGATCTGTTGTTTTCTTAAATGATTTCCTGTATGATTTGGAGAATGAAATGAATTTCCTGATTTTAAGCCTAAACACTTTCGTGACAGCATTTTTGTGTTAAGCTTATGATCCACTCTTTAAATAAATTATTCTCGTTAAGTCACTGTTTGAATGCGCCAGTATGTGGTAAGCTCAGTAGTGCGAAGCTGATTCATACATGCTGCAAACATTGTTCTAGCACCTGGCTGCTTGCTGGTAAAAATTACTCTCTCCCTCTGAGGATTATAATAATCATGTTGGTTATAAGCATAACTAGTGAATATTCCCAATGTCTCTTCTTTTCATTTCTCCATAATCAATGATAATCACTGGATCCTGCCCAGCCTCATCATGGAAGGATAAAAAAATACTTAAAGGCAACAGCAGACAGAAAAGTTACCAGAATGGGTTCTTTCAGAGCTTCCATTAAGGGGCAAATGATTGAGCCTAAAATACCATAATCATCTCTAATTGTATTGTACATTTGAAATTATTTTTTCCATATATGACTTCAGGTTTATAGAATGCTAACTGAAGTTTATTTTGTACTATTACTCAAATATCTGATTGATAGGACAAAAAGTCATCTAATGGTATCTCTGGATATTTAATTTATAACTTTTCTTAAGATTCGAGAATAAATATCACTCGTTCTCTTGCCAGCAACTGGAAAAGAGATTGCAACACTTCTCTCCAGAAATGTTTATTGAGCTTCTACTTAATAGCAGACACCTTGGTAGGCCCAGAATATAGAAACGTGAATGAGCCATGATGCTTACGGAATGAATTGATTGAGAAAATCCTACAGCACGGTAGATGTCCCACAGGAGGGTGAGCAAGGCATTACGGGAATGCAAGAGACAAAGCACTGTGCATTTGTTGGAATTTGAAGGATGAATAGAAACTTCTCAGCCAGGTAGGTTGTAGTGAGGTGGAGAAGGTGTCTCAGACAGGGAAAAGAGTATGAGTCGAATCAGCATTAGCGTATGTAATAATCACAGTGTATTTCACAAGACAGGTGTCCAGCTCTAACTCAGTGAGGCATTGTATAAGTATTCATCTTGTGTTTACAGTGTGCAGAATATTATACTGAAATATATATATCCAAAAGAGACAGTCCATAGACTGAAGAGAAAGTTATATTAGAATGAGAAAGATAAGACAATTCATTAAATTATTAGAAGATATATCTGATTATTATGCAGTGCTTTGAGTTTTCTTTCCTAAGTTTGTCCTCTTCCTTCCATACTCCACTGCTGGTTTTTGAAGCAGCAGCATGTACTGACCAGGGGCAAAGGGTCAGTCTCTGTCTGTCAATCAACTTGATTCTCTCCTACCCCGCCCACCTCTCCACGGCCCTCCTGCCTCTCCTTGCACCTTCTCAAGGGTATCACCCTCTCCTGCCTTCCTCCATATATTCTATATGCTGCTCTCTTGGTCTGGAACATCCCCTCACTCATTTTACACCTTGAATCTTGGCTCCTGTGGCATTTCCTGTAGGAGATGGGCTGCTATCGTGTAGCCAGCACCCAGATAATAAACAAAACCAATGCTCTGGTCTACCGCTGCCACCCCCTGCCCTCCTCCTGGCTTCTGATAGCATTAGTTAGCTTTTCTGTTTCTGAGCATTACAGAAATGAAATCCTACAGTATGTGTTCTTTTGTGTTTGGCTTCTATAGTGAACATTATGTTAGTGACATTTGTCCATATCGTTGTGTATAGTTATAGATCACTTGTTTTAATTGCTGTATATATAAAATAGTCCCTTAGGTAAACATCCTAACAGTTATTTTTCTATTTTACTATTGATTGGCATTGAAATGTTTCCAGTCTATAACTATTAGAAGTAGTAAACCTATAACCACTCTTGTGACTGTCTTCTGGCAATCAAATGTACACAATGCTGTTACTTAGATCTCAGTAGAATTGCTGAGTCATGGAATGGCATATAGGCAGTTTGGCAGTTTCTTGTAAAGTTAATCCAACGCTTCATTTAACCAAGCAATTCTATTTCTAGATAGTTACCTGTATTATAGTCTGTTCTTGTACTGCTATTTATAGCAGTAATTTATATTAAAAAAGAGGTTGAATTGGCTCACAGGTTGTACAAGAAGCATGACAGCTTCTGAGGGGAGGCCTCAGGAAAACTTTCAATCATGGCAGAAGGCGAAGGAGAAGCAGGTGCATCTTATATGGCTGGAGCTGGAGAAGAGAGATGGGAAAGGTACCGCACACTTTTAAGCAACCAGATCTCACAAGAACTCACTATTATGAGAATAACACCAAAGGGGATGGTGTTAAACCATTCATGAGAAACCTTCACGTGATTCAATCATCTCCCACCACACACTACCTCCAACAAGGGATTACAATTCGACATGAGATTTGGGTGGGGACACAGATCCAAACCATAATATTACCCAAGAGAAATGAAGACATATGTCCACACAAAGACCTGTTCACTTAAAAGATATCATTCCTTTGTCTTCAGGCTTCTGATTTTTTTTTCTCTTGAGAAGTCCACTGTAAATCCTGCTGTGGCTCTTTTAAAGACCTTGTGTGCTTTTCCACTTGAAACTTTTAAGATTTTAGTTTTGATTTTGTATTAGTCTGTTCTTACCCTGCAAGTAAAGACATACCCAAGATGGGGTAATTTATAAAGAAAAGAGGTTTAATGGATTCACACTTCCACATGTCTGGGGAGGCCTCAATATCATGGCAGAAGACAAAGAGTAAAGGGACATCTTACTTGGTGGCAGGCAAGAGAGAGAGTGTTCAAAGGAACTCCCCTTTATAAAACCATCAGATCTCATGAGACTTATTCACTATTATGAGAACAGCAAGGGAAAGCCCCACCCTCATGATTCAATTACCTCCCACAGTGTCCCTCCCATGGGGAGGGAATTATGGGCGCTACAATTCAAGATGAGATTTGGGTAGGGACACAGCCAAACTGTATCAGTTTTTAAACAGTTTCACTATGATGTGGTTAAGCATTATTTCTCTGTATTTTTCCTACTGAGGCTTTTAAACTCTATTTTGATTTTTTTTTTTTATCAGTTTTAAAACATCCTTGGTCTTTATCTCACTGCTATTGCTTTTGGCCATTCTCTCTATTCTCTCTTACTGAGACTCCAATTTCACTTTGGATATGTTCCATGTTTTATTACTCTCTCTTCTGTGTGCTTTCTTTTTCTTCTATGATTTCTTTGGTATTCAGTTTGGGTACTTAATACTTATCTGACTTCCAGATCTCATTTTCTTTTCTATTGTTGTATTTAATATGCTATTACATTTATTCATTGAGGTTGTGCATTTCAGATATATTTTTTGTATTAAGATGATCATTTAAATATTTTATGCAGATTTTAATTATGTGGTAATCATTTAGCATCTATTACATCTTTATCTTTTGCAATATTGTTGAATATATTATTCACAGTTATTTTTATTCTTTGTTATTAATTCCAGTATATTGATCACGTTGAGGACAGCTTCAGTTGTTTCTTTTAGTTTTCCTTCCTTATTTTTTTTTGTCATATGATCTTGCCTCTTTGCATGCTTAGTCATTTCTAGTTATATTTTGGACTATGTATTAGATAACTTTGGAACCTCTGGTGATGGTGAAATTCAACCACTTGTTTGGCAGATATCATCATGGGAGCTTGTCACCTCGTCAAGTCAGGGAGTTAGTTGGTCAAGGGTGGATTTCAGTTTTTTGAAGACTCTGGGTCCCCCTGTTTCTGAGGCACGATGTTCCAGCTTTTCAACTGGCTAGTGTTGATTATCGCAAGCACCCAAACTAAGAAAGAGTCAGTTATTTTTTTCACAGATGAGTTTTTTTTTTTTTTTTTGTCACAAACAGCATCTAATTTGGTAAATGTCTTGGTAAAGACATGTCTATTGCCAAAAGAACCCCAGTTCTCGCCTGGTTTCTCTCTCCTTCAGAAATAGCCTTTTGCCACAGGCCATTGCTGGCTCCTGGATTCTCATTCTCTGGACATCCATGAGCAGCAGGTGCCCCAGTTCAGTCTTAGTTTTGGATCTTTCCTGTTAGTTCAGCGCCGTCCTAGGGCTTTTGCCTCATAGGTGTTTTATGTTCAGAACTTCCCCTGGAGCCTCATGGTGTCTGGGTGCTGTGAGGGCACAGAAAATCTCAGGCTGTTTCTGAAGCTCCCAACCTAGCCCTTCAGCCCCTGTGCAGCCTCAGGATATAGCACATGTCTCTTAGTGAAAACCAGCTGCGTATTTGAGACTCTCCAATTTGTTATTCAAGAACTGCCTGGTAATTAAACTCCTGGCTGGTTCCTCTTTCCCCTGAAAACAGCCTTCTACCTGGGCCACACCAGAAACAGCAGCCATGCTTAGAACTGGCAAATGTCTCCGGGGGAAAACAGTTGGTATCCTGAGTTCGTTTCTGAGTGGGTCTCCCTCCACAGAAATCTTGATCCATGAACTCCTCATTGTTTTCATAGACCTCTAAATGCCCTTACCATGTTTTAAAAATTTATCTTCTTTTTCCCTGTGTATCGTCAGGATCTTTCACCTTGCTTTGACCTTCAACATCTGATTGGGAAGCATGCATTTTAGGCCACTTTTTAAAAAAATGATATGTAAAAAAATCGTTTAGAGAAAAGGGGATAAAAGCAATTCATTCGCAACTAAGAAATGCTTGAAAACATTAGTGATATTGGCTGTGAGTAGCAGAAATCCAGGGAGCTGTGAGCGTCTGCCTGCAAAGGTGTGAGATGCTCACGTGGCTAAGGGGCTGGGGCTTTCTGTGCATGGCTTCACATGATAGAAGATGCTAGAAATGTGGCATAGGGGCTAGGGCTTTCTGTGCATGGCTTCACATGATAGAAGATGCTAGAAATGTGGCATAGGCACTAGGGCTTTCTGTGTACGGCTTCACATGGTGAGAAGATGTTAGAAGACAGATTTCAGGTCGAAGCAGGAGGAATTTTCTTCGAAATCTCATTGCTATGAGAAAACAAAATGTGGGATTCCCAGAAGTGACTGTTTTCTCTTGTTGGAGTCAAGCAAGCAGAGTTTGTGATAAGTGTTGGGAAAAGGCTGTTGTGTGGTTGGACTCATATGATTTGTCTGATCTTGTGATTTTATTAATTCTCTATTTGCTCCTCGTAACATAATTGATTTCTGTTTATATAGTAGTAGTCATAATTATTACACATATGGCATACAGGAAGTTTTTCTGGGTTCTAATACCTTTGGTTAGTTATTTATCTCAAAGCAGTTAGTTCTTTCTTCACCAAATATATTCTGTAGTTATATTTTATTTCTGTTTGGGTCTCCAGTTAAAAAGAAATACCACTGCCTGAACCTAAGTTGATAATGATATATTATAAGTGTTCTTCTTATATAAAAGCATTCTTCTAGAATCAAAGTTCACTCTTCGTAGTTAAGTACCTACTCAGAGGAGAGGAAAGTGGTGATATATTTTCACACTACAGTTACTGATGTGGCAAAATTATGCTATTTCCTGGAGTAGGTTGTCATGTTTATCATAACTAATATATGCATTTATAATTTTCAAAATAACTTACGCCTGGAAAAATTGCTCATTGGTTGTATTTTAAAATAATGTGTTTTCTCGATGCAGCTATAAGAGCTGATATTGGCCCTGTATTAATCGCAATCTCTGTGTAATGTTTAATGTAAACTCATTTAAGATATAACAATAATAAAAGTGATATTAATAAATAGTAATAAAAACAGCTTTATACTTTTCAATGTTTATTATGTGTAATATTAGATTATTATTGCATAAGTCTGAGAATCAGGGGGAACAATCAGTAAAAGTTCAGCTTTATACAGGAGGAGCTGAGATCCAGGATTGTTAATTGATTTGTTCAATATCACACAGCTTGGAGAAAACTGGTAATAAAGAATCAGGTTTTCTTGCCCCCAGTGTTTTTGTCCTTCAGCAACACCAGAATGTTTCCCATAAACTCTGCAATACACAGGTCTTCAGGATCAAATTACTTTTTTTGTGAATTGATCTTTCTGCAAAGTTACTCACCGTCTCTTGGCCCTAAATCAATATCTTGAGTCCTTTTTTAGACTTACCATAAAGAGGTGGAGATCATTTCTACAAAGAGTTACTCTGGAAGAAAATTTCTACGTCTGCCATTGAAGAAAGTAGTTCAACTGGCTGCCTCTGTTTATTCACTTTTGTTTTAGGGAAAAATATTTGGGGAGTTTTAATGAGCAGCAAGAGTTTATTTTACTCCCTTCCTAGAAAACTTGGGCTTTCAGTGATATTGTGACCTAAATGTGATAATTCTTAACAGATAAGAGCTCTCCCTGTCTGTTTTGTCTGCGCCTCAACTAACTTCTCTAGTGGGAACTTTGAGAGTGAAAAGGGGCTACAGACAGAAGTTACTGTGAAAGTGACTTGATGTCCCATTCTGGGGATATTTCCGTGGCATCATCCCAGTACTTCAGGGACTTGGAGTGTGGGATGGCACTTTTGTGTCTCCAAGAGCTAGCCTGGCTCTAGTCTTCCAGCCAGCAGTTGTCTATACTTAATATTTTCCATGTTTCCAACTAGTATTCAGCGTGCCTGAGTTCTGGCTATATGTGAAGATTCTGGAGATTTATCTTTGAAAGAGATATTAATCAAGTCCTTGGTTTCTGAAGTAATGAAGTGTTTCAAACCCATTTCCAGGATTTTAGTCACGTGAGCAGCAGCCAATATATTCTCAGCACTGAAATCTGTCGTTTTAGCATCTAATAAATGAATCTGAAGTATATATGAGAGATGTTGTTAAGAAACATGTTGAATTTATGGCATTTATCAATTTATTGACACAATAAACCCTAAAGCTATAGGGTACATATACATTTGCCAAGGTGAGAAGCTAGTACAGGAAGCAAGGCTAAGACAGGTATAGGGCCTGGGTGAGAGAGTAGATTTCACTCTGACAGTAATGTTAATAGTGTCATGCCCTGTGCTAACCACTTTACGCAACCTGTTTCATTTTCATGGGAATTATGCCTACTTGTTCCGTCAATTTACAGATGATAACATTAAATCTAGAATAATTCTTATGTGGTAGAATAGCTAATAGAATTGGGAAGTGTTGGTTTGAACATAGGTCTGTCTGTCTTCCTCCAGAAAAGATAAGTACCTTAATATGCTGCATTTCAAAGATGTCCCACAGAAAGGGTCTAATTAATATCAATAAGAATACCATTTTATCCAACCTTCAGTGTTTAACAGCCAGCAGGACACCTGTGTTCAAACAGAATGGACAGAATCTCATCCACTGTGTTTACCTGAAAAGGCACCTCTGCTAGGAGAAACCGTGTATGATCCATGCGGTTCCACAACCTCTTAACAGAATTGTTTACAAATGGCTGGAATTCAGGGTCAGGGAATATTTTGACCTCAGTACCTTTCAAGGCTCCTTTTCGTGTGGTTCCGGTATCTTTGCTGGTTTCAGGGATGCAAGCAAATGCTTCAGCTGGGAGTTGCCTCCACAGTGGTAGCATTTTAAGTATTTCTGTGTTGTAAAGCATGAGACACACTTCTTTTATTGTCTTCTACTGAAATTCTATGTGTGTTATTTAAATAATGCACAGACATTTAAATTTGATTAGCTTAAGTTGGAAAACAAACTTTTCTTATTACTATTGTATGACCTGAAGCCAGGTTGATGACTTCTTTTTTTTTTTTTTGAGACAGAGTCTTGCTCTGTCACCCAGGCTGGAGTGCAGTGGCGCGATCTCGGCTCACTGCAAGCTCCGCCTCCCGGGTTCAAGCCATTCTCCTGCCTCAGCCTCCCGAGTAGCTGGAATTACAGGCGCCCGCCACCACGCCCAGCTAATTTTTTGTATTTTTAGTAGAGACGGGGTTTCACCATGGTCTTGATCTCCTGACCTCGTGATCCGCCCGCCTCGGCCTCCAAAGTGCTGGGATTACAAGCGTGAGCCACCGCACCCGGCCAATGACTTCTTTAAGCTACAGTTGCCCCCTTTGTAAAATAAGGTTACAATTGAAGGTAAAAATGACCTATAAACACAGAGAATTGTAATACTTACAATAATAGAGATAACCTATGCATAAGGACAGAATTTTGTTTCTGTAATTTAGAAAATACTTATAAATGTAATTTCCCTATTGCCCATTCAATATGACAAAATCTGAAGTGTTGTAAACGGTTTTCATTTTGCAGGTTTGTTATATGTATGTATACATGCAGACAAACAAATAACAAGAAATAGTCATGTTAGAATTTGAGAAAAACAGAAAAAATGTGGCATCTTTCAAAAAGGAATTTTAATTCCTTGCCTTCAGAATAAAAATCTCAATAGGTCATGTGCACTGGCTTCACGATGACAAAGACAAGTGACACAGGAATCACATGGAGGTTTGTGTGGTTAAATGGGGTGGAAAAGAGCTATCAGAATATCTGCAGTTAGCATGCCAGCACTGATCGGCATCTCGCAGGGCTGGTCGGGGTATGTTTGTCCAACAGTACAACGTGAGGAAGGAACAAGTGTTCTTAGCCTCCAGAATGCCATGGCAGTGGGAGCCATTTCCTCAAGGAACAAATCCAGAAATAGGTGGGGCTGAGTGGTTGCCTTATTATGAATAAGCTGCTTGAGGCAGTGGCCAGGGTGAAGGAAAGAGAAAGGGTTAAATTTGAAACCAGTCAACTAGTCTTTCGTGAACTTGATCTTGATTACCAATACAAAAACAGATAATCAGAGGCCCCATTCGCATTTTAGTCCCTATAAAATTTTATTACACACAGAACTCAACTCTTGGCATTATTTCATGCCTCAACAAAGCCAGGGCATTAAAGGACAGGCTTAAACGCTCAGCCTGTGTTTTAGAAGCGGTTTCTGCCAGATGTTATTTGACAGTCATTTGCAAAATTGCCTTTAGTCCTAACTATTGCACTTGGTTATTTTTTGATACATCACTTGATAATGGCTGATACTTTTTTTTTTCTTCCAGGCCTTTTAAAATGCAAGTCAGTTCTTCACAGAGCAATTTAACACAAATTTTGTAAAGCAATTAATACCAACTCACATGTATTATGTTGGTGCAAAAGTAATTGTGGTTTTTGCCATTACTTTTAGTGGCAAAAATCACAATTACTTTTGCACCAACCGAATACTTCAAGAACATTTTATATGACTAATTTTCAGGGTTCTGTTGCTATCTGTTTCTCTTGAAACCAAAATTCAGCCTGCTGCTGCCCCTTCTGTCCCCTTGGTTCACTATGTTGCCATGTTTCTGCATGCTGTTTCTTAGTACAGGGATTAACTGGAACAACCAGGCTGTGTTTGAACAAGTGAGTTATTTTAATTACATGGTTGGAGCCATACGCTCCTCACTGAGAAAGAAGATAGTTATTTGCTAATTTAATAAAGATTTCAGAAAAAATATGTGTTTTATAATTTTTACCTATATAACATTACTGAGTTCTCACCAAGTTTTAAATAATAGAACTGGATTTATTGATTTTTCTATAATATTAGAAATTATCTATAAGTTAATGCAGTTGCTTATAAATTGTTTGACCTCTAGGTAGAATTTAGAATTTCTATGTCTGTCATTTTGCCTTTGTACTATCTAACTGGAATGAATCTAAGAAGTCATATCCTTCTGTCTGTGTTTTGCAGTGTAAGCGTGTAATAAATATCCATTCATTTGAAATAAAGAGTAAGCTATCTGTTACTTAGATGCAATGTCAATCAAGATAAAATGTTGGGCCATTAAAAAATAGGTTTCTGAAGAATGTTGAGTCTTGACATTCTGTTTTCTGAAGCAAGAGAAAACCATTGTGATTTTGTGTAGTTTCCAAACTTTTCTTTTGACTGTGGATTCTTTTTTGTGACGTTGGCATGAAAGGATAAAAGAAGAGATATCTCAACTGAAGAATAAGGTCCCCAGAGTTCTGAGGCGGAGTGAGCCCTGAGGGCGGCACGGCTGATGGTTTAATATCCACGTTCCTACCCCAGCACTCCACTTCATAGATGAGCATGCTACAGCCAGAGAGGAAACACTCTCTCCCTCACGTACCCCTGATGTTGTTAGGATCTGAGTGCCTTTCCTCTCCACTGTCCTGGGTGGTTCTTGGTCACCCTGGCCTTGATATGCTCTTTCTGCCTCGAGTGCCTGAGTCCCTCATGCATCCTCACTTTCCAAATCTACACCAGGAATCGCTGCTCCGTTCGAGGGAGCTGCCTGTCATGCTTAGATAGTGAAAATCCAGTCACTGGAGAGGGCTTGGTACTCTGTAAATTCAGCCTTTGCTAGGGAATGCAGTATTGAGAGGAGCTTTGCTGAAAATAATGGGAATTAGAAACACATCTTACTTGTCTTTTGGCATATAATCTGATTAGATTTCTCTTACCATCCAATGCTGTGGTTGGGTTGTTTTGTTGTTCTAAAGTCACTGAAGAACTCATACATTGGCGTCTTGTCCCAAGATGACAAAATCGACATCATTATATATGTGTCCGACTCTGTGCTGTTTATATATGCATATATATATATATATATATATATATATATATATATATGCATATGGATTTAGTATTACCCTGTGAAGTTACTTGTACTGTATGGGCTATTTTAATTTTGCCCCCTCAGATCCGTGCTGTGCCCCACCCTACCCTGCTCTGTGTCCAGTAAGATGGCCTCTGTAGAACGCATTGTTCAGGCTCCTTCGGCTGAGTTCTGCTGCCTTCTCTTAATGAAGGCTCTGGTCACATTCATAGGGCAGAGGGCACGTGGTTCTGGCAGCGTGTGCTTTACCAGTGGCCTCAGCTGCTGTCTCGTTGCCTTCCTCCAGAGCCCCTGCTCTCCCTGTGTTCCAGTAACGTATTTCCTCCCCTTTCCCTGTCCATCTTCCCAATGTTAGTAGGCCGTTAGTGCCCAACTTTAAGTTTTCTTGTTCCTAAACTTCTGTAACATCTCCATATCCACTTCCTCTGTTAAAAAGTATTTAATGAAATCGTTCCATCTGAGTCTTCCGTCTGTGACATTTGCTTTCCCCAGAATCCCGATGGATACGGCACCATCTTTTCTATTTTACTGATGGCTATCACAGGATTTGCCATGAAGTTAAGCTTCAGGGTCCCACATTTATGTGGAACCTTCCAAGGCTCTCAGTAGGATCCCGTGTTCCCATTGCCGTAGGACTGTGAAATTCACAAAGAAAATGTGCCTCTGCATAGAGGACTTTTGTCTTTTTGGACTCCAGCTTCCTCTGGGTTGCCCCTTCTTGGGCTGATTTGCACTGGAATGGCTGTGGATGTTTTAGAGATTTGGCTCTGGGTTGGTTTGGGGATAGGTTTTGTTTGAGTTTAGTGAGGTGTGTTTATGTGGCTGCATTCAGTGTGCAGAATTAAGGTGTTGCTGACTTTCCAGAGTAGGAATACCTTCCAGGGTGTTCCTATTAACTCCTGTATCAACTCATATAGAGGTTTTTTAAAAATAAAAACACGTTCCAATACACCTAGCACCAGATATATGAAGCTTGTAGAGGAGAAACAAGGTTTGAAAAAAAGAAACCCAGAAATGTGCCTGTGGAAACTTCTAAGCAGGAAGATTTAGTGCTTATCAACACCTAGTCAACATGCAAATGCTCAGCTCGTCCCTACATAACTGTGTAATGCATCAGATGCAGTTTAAACAATACCACTTTTATAAAGATTCTGCAAACTAGAATATATCAGAATTCTTATGTTTATAGAGAAAGAGCAGTTACTACTATTACACACAGAAAGAACTTTCAAATAAGTTTCTTAGGTTTGACTAAAATCCAAAACTTTTACATGACATTGAGAAAAATGTAATATGAAGCAGGAGGAAGTGTTATTAAACTATCACAATGCATTCAATCTAGGAAGAGTTAATTATCTACAGAGGTAACACCAAACAAATTATCTTTTTATTCTTTACATAGTACTTATCTATAGAAAATATTATAAACTTATTTTCACAGGAAAAGATATTCAAACACTATTCAACCAAAATACACAGGAGCAAAAGTATTATAGAGGTGAACCAGGTGCCTAATTAGTAAAAAAAAAAAATTAGTTTTATTTGTATTTGAGATTTTTCTAAAGTTTTTAAACATGTATAATTCATTGTGGTTTCTTTTTTCATTCAAAATAAATATTTACGTTTGTACTGAATTTAGTATTGATAACTGTTTTCTTTTTTCAAAGATGACCCCTAAAACTCTTTGAGAACTATCAACTCAAAACTGCTCTCTTGAGCACTTTGTAACACAACCCCGTTATTACTCACTAGCAGAGCTGGGGTTCACAGTTTTGTCTTTATTCTAAAGCATATGATTTTTGTAGTATAATACTCAACATTTCTGTCTCAGGTTGCAGCCCTCAGGAAATAGACGTTAATATAAAAATTTGCATACAAATACTTTATTTGGGAGGTCATCTTAGGAAACACTGATTGGAGGGTAGGAAGGTAAGGCAAAGGATGGAGGGAGGGTACTGCTGCAGTCAGCAGGACTTCATTCTTCTTTGGACTCTGGGACAGTGCAGATTGAGTCCAGCAGTTCTCCTGCCCAGGGGTGAGGGGGCTGCAGTATCTATCCACCATCTCCCATTTGTCATTTGTCAATGGCGGCTGCTCTCAGGGTATTGATTTCAGAGCATTTTTAGACTATGTTGTCCGGGCCAGGAAGGCTTCAGTGGCCAAAACAGCTCTTGGGCGGCAGCTAGGCTTGCATTTGAAGCAGCAGGAAAGGGGTGTGTTGTAGGGAATGGTGATGCCAAGAGGTTATGGAGAAAGTGCTGATAACTCCCTACTGCAGTTCCCAAAGAGGAGGCTTGACTTGCGCCGATTTTTGTTTTCCATTTTAGTTCTGTTTTGGATTATAATAATGCCTGGTGTTATTTTACAATTTTAACTTGATAAAGCATTATTATATACCATATGTTTTAAGGGAAAAAATGATCTTCAGCCTTACGATAATTGTCCTTTGTTTTTTAATGTGTGTGTTTTGTTGGTTTATTTCTTATATAGAACCAAATTAGATATTGCTGATGATACTTATTCAGGGGCTCTACTACTCAATTTCACCACAGTGCACACAAAAAAAACCCACAAATAAATTGGATACAGGTAGTCCTGGAATGCAAATAATCAATATTTCCCCACTGCAAAATGAAGAGAAAATTGCATGGCCGTAAGCTTCCAAAGCTGCCAGGCCTTCACATCCTTCACACAAGTTTGCTATTACTAAAATTTCATGACTTGGAAAACATTGCTTTAGCCAATATCTGTGCCATTTGAGATAAATAGGCGTATTTTATCTGCAATATAAATTCCAATATGTCATGTTTGAATTACATTTGAATCCATCAAGATAGGCATCATTTCTGTAATCAGCAATATGCAATGATTTGATAACTTTAATTTTTTTTTATTATTGTACTTTAAGTTTTAGGGTACATGTGCACAATGTGCAGGTTTGTTACATATGTATCCATGTGCCATGTTGGTGTGCTGCACCCATTAACTCGTCATTTAGCATTAGATGTATCTCCTAA
This sequence comes from Hylobates moloch, assembly GCF_009828535.3. Classification (NCBI taxonomy): domain Eukaryota; kingdom Metazoa; phylum Chordata; class Mammalia; order Primates; family Hylobatidae; genus Hylobates; species Hylobates moloch. The sequence goes on from NW_026652288.1 coordinate 3,850,123, forward strand.
TGCTATCCCTCCCCCCACCCCACAACAGCCCCCGGAGTGTGATGTTCCCCTTCCTGTGTCCATGTGTTCTCATTGTTCAATTCCCACCTATGAGTGAGAACATGCGGTGTTTGGTTTTTTCACCTTGCTCTAGTTTACTGAGAATGATGATTTCCAGTTTCATCCATGTCCCTACAAAGGACATGAACTCATCATTTTTTATGGCTGCATAGTATTCCATGGTGTATATGTGCCACATTTTCTTAATCCAGTCTATCGTTGTTGGACATGAGCTATCTATGACAAACCCACAGCCAATATCATACTGAATGGGCAAAAACTGGAAGCATTCCCTTTGAAAACTGGCACAAGACAGGGATGCCCTCTTTCACCACTCCTATTCAACATAGTGTTGGAAGTTCTGGCCAGGGCAATTAGGCAGGAGAAGGAAATAAAGGGTATTCAATTAGGAAGAGAGGAAGTCAAATTGTCCCTGTTTGCAGATGACATGATTGTATATCTGGAAAACCCCATTGTCTCAGCCCAAAATCTCCTTAAGCTGATAAGCAACTTCAGCAAAGTCTCAGGATACAAAATCAATGTATAAAAATCACAAGCATTCTTATACACCAATGACAGACAAACAGAGCCAAATCATGAGTGAACTCCCATTCACAATTGCTTCAAAGAGAATAAAATACTTAGGATAACTTGTTATTTTAAGATAAATATTTTAAGTGGATACTTGAAAAGAAGCTCAAATACATGCTGGGAAATTGATTTTTTTAAAAAAAATTTTAATTCAACAAGAATGAAGTGAGCTGTTCTCCTAAGTCGACAGGGAAACCATCACAGTCTCTCCGCATGGTGTTTATGGTAGGCTAGGTAACTATTTTTCTAGTTTTTTAAAATTTTAATATATATGATCACTGGTTAAAATGCTTCCTTTTAAGTTTTTTAAAAAATGGTTTTCCTATGTTAACAAGTAGGACCTTTGCTTTGGAAAATTACTGGATGAAGCACTTTCTTGATCAAAAGTGTTCCATCTGGATCTTAACAGATAATTTTTGGATACATTTAGTCAGGAGAATTGAGTGATCTTTTGTTCACAGTTAAACCCATTTAGTATTTATAACTTTTCCTTTTTTTATTTTTTATTATACTTTAAGTTCTAGGGTACATGTGCACAATGTGCAGGTTTGTTACATATGTGTACATGCGCCATGTTAGTGTGCTGCACCCATTAACTCGTCATTTACATTAGGTATATCTTCTAATGCTATCCCTTCCCACTACCCCCACCCCACAACAGGCCCAGGTGTGTGATGTTCCCCTTCCTGTGCCCATGTGTTCTCATTGTTCTATTCCCAGCTATGAGTGAGAACATGCAGCGTTTGTTTTTTTGTCCTTGTGATAGTTTGCTGAGAATGATGGTTTCCAGTTTCATCCATGTCCCTACAAAGGACATGAACTCATCATTTTTTATGGCTGCATAGTATTCCATGGTGTATATGTACCACATTTTCTTAATCCAGTCTATCATTGTTGGACATTTGGGTTGGTTCCAAGTCTTTGCTATTGTGAATAGTGCCGCAATAAACATACGTGTGCATGTGTCTTTATAGCAGCATGATTTATAATCCTTTGGGTATATACCCAGTAATGGGATGGCTGGGTCAAATGGTATTTCTAGTTCTAGATCCTTGAGGAATTGCCACACTGTCTTCCACAATGGTTGAACTAGTTTACAGTCCCATCAGTGTGCTGTATTCAGGAGACCCATCTCACATGCAGAGACATACATAGGCTAAAAATAAAGGGATGGAGGAAGATCCACCAAGCAAATGGAAAATAAAAAAAGGCAGGGGTTGCAATCCTAGTCTCTGATATAACTTTTCTCTTATACAAAGACAACCCCTAAAACTCTATGAAAAAAAAGTTCAATTTTTTTTCTAATGCATTTGCTTATGCAGGATGTGTGGGAGACTGAACCCAACTGGGATTCTGGCAGGAAGGAAGAAATGAATTTAAAATAGACTGGTGGGAAGGGCTGTATTTCCTCCGTTCCCATACCTTTAGGTCTAGCATAGTGGCTGCTGCATAGCAGTCGCAAAGTACACATTCACTGGGTAAATGAGTTCATCTCAATGACACCCGTAGGACTTTGGGTATCAGCATCCTGCACTTCCTCTCCAGTGTAAAAGAGTGTTATGAAAACAAAGTAGAATTCTGTGAGGTCAATAGAATGGATTGAAGAAAGCGCCATGCTAGGGCCCATAAAATGCTGTTGATTGCCAATAGCTTTACCCCAGTGTCACTTCCTGCCCAAGCAATGTAGATGGGATGTTAGTTGTCTGATGTCCTCATACCATGATTTTGCTGGAAAGTTGAAGGATTTTCTTTTCATAAAGATTTATTTGTACAACAAATTCTTTTTTTGTAGACAATCGTGCTACAATATATTTTTGTTTTTTCTCTCTCTTTTCTTCTCTCATTAAAACAGTGTAAAAAGCATTGACTTTTGTTTCAACCTTACCAGCCACCAAGTCTTCCATTCTCCCTGTGTTCAGTTACTGTGGAAGGTGAACACTTTTAATCTCATTTCTGTGTCTTTGTTCCTTTGCTTGAAACCAATGCCCCATATCCTAAATACCTGTAGTACATCTGTTGGGATGAATCTAGTTCAAATACTGTAATACTGCATGTCATAGAAAGAATGAATTGTTTGCCACTGTGTGCTATCATATGACTGTTTTGCAAGTCTATACATTGGACTGTAGACATTTGCTTAAGGTTGTTTCTCCTTGTCCTTAAAAGCAGGGAAATATATTACTCTTATTTGTACTCTTGGAATGGTGTGTGGCACCACATAGGTTCTCAAAGATACTTGCTAAATAAATAAATAAATACTAAAATATAATGCAGCATGGAAACTAGAAATGGCCTCAAAGCCTGAAAGAAAGTGATTCAGTCTAATAGACATACAAAACCCTAATGAATAAAAATGTAATGCATAGCACAATTATGTGACTTTTTAACCAAATGGGGTAGTGCTTAAAATACTAGGCAGATGTGTGGAACTTCTGTGGTCTGATCATAATTGTAACCACCTTTCTTATTTTGAATTTAGCAAAATCTCTCAATTAAAACAAACTTTGTGAATCTTGGATAATTGTAAATGAAACATTTGGTTCTTATCAAAAAGGTATGGTTGGGCTGGGTGTGGTGGCTCACACCTGTAATCTCAGCACTTTGGGAGGCCGAGGTGCGTGGATCACCTGAGGTCAGGAGTTTGAGACCAGCCTGGCCAACATGATGAAACCTCGTCTCTACTAAAAATACAAAAATAAGCAGGATGTGGTGGCGGATGCCTGTAATCCCAGCTACTTGGGAGGCTGAGGCAGGAGAATAGCTTGAACCCTGGAGGTGGAGGTTGCAGTGATCTCAGATCGCACCACTGTACTCCAGCCTGAGTGACAGAGTGAGACTCTGTCTCAAAAAAAAAAAAAAAAAAAAAAAAAAAAAAAAACGGAATGATCATCCTTTCATTCCAGTCACACGTAGAAATGATTGAATACCTGATTCTTCTTGGTTGCTGAATATGAACCACCTGGGGATCTTGATTTCAACAAAATGTTGCTTTTATAAAGGCGCTTATTTTGATTGGTTTAAATATTGACTTTTAGAGTTCATGACCTTCATTCAGTTTTATTAGTAAGCATTTTTTGTTAATCTTTCTAGCCAATGGATGCCTCTCGCCAAGAACCAGCCCATCAGGACAGCTCTGCATTTGTGTGCTTGTTATTATGCATGAGAGAAGGGCATGTGCACTAGAAGAAGACCCTTTTGTAGGTGAGTGAATGTTTGAAAAGGTGATATTTATATTGATACTTAGAAATACAAGAGCAACATGCTTATTTCATTAAAGTCATCATGCATTTATTGAAAAGTCTTCCTAATATGGTTATGCTATACTGCTAGTGCATAAGCATGAGTATGCGCTTGTGTGTTCACATGTGGCAAATGGTTATATAAAGTGAGTAACACATTTTCTTTTTTATTCTTTAGATTACATTGAGTAAGAAATATAATAGGGACATGAATGTGACTCAGGTGTCATACCGAACCCTGGTATTTGAATTATACGGTCTTCAACTATTCCTCCAGTTGTCTCCACTATTTGCTTCCTCCCCTGTCAACAAGTAGTCTTTCCTAGGTGGGATTAAGATAATAGAAAATGTTTTATCCTCTATCACATTCCTTCAACTTGAAGTAATGTTGTCTATCTAAAAAATAATTACATGTATTTTAAAGGCTTAAATAGTCTGAAATTTTTAAAAAGCTAAAACGCTGAATAGTTTATGTCGTTGCACTTGATCCTAAACTATAATTCTTTCCTTGTTTTGGTAAGACAACATTCCGTCGTGAAATCATGTAGCAAGCTTGTCAGTAAATCATGTGGAGATTATATGGACTTAACAGGCTTCATGGATAAATAGAAAAACAATGGACTGTTTTGAAGCAGAATGACAATGTGTGTCTTGCCTAGACTCTATGAAAATCAATTGTATTGTTAATTTGTAGTTATTTTTCTAAATTGGCATCACTTGCTAGAAATATCAAAGTTTCTTGTTAGTTTATTCAGATATATATATATTTTACTTAGAAGACCTTATCATTTAAACTCTGCGAAAATAAAATGGTAAGCTGTTTTATTCTACAAAGTTTAAACGGAAACAACTTATTAGGGTTAATAGCACAATTCTGCTACGTTCTGCTATTTTCATCCCAAATCCATCTTCCCATTGGTATTGTTTCAATTACTTCTTCCTTGTGTATAAAATGTTTAAATTTTTATATAGTAAATTGTGATCATGTCTGAGTACATCTTTGGTGTTGGCACTGAGCAGAATTGAATATAACAGCTTTTTGTACCAAAAAAATTACATTGTTCTGCTCTTACAAGGATACTCCTAACTTGGCATTTCAAGCTAATGAAGGTCTGTATTGGAAATAAAGAACACATGTTCACTTCAAGAAGAGCAGGAAGCAACACTCAAAAATTGGGTCATATTTTGACCAACCGCCTTATTCTTTGCTCTGAGACTTTACAAAGTCTTGGTGTCTGCTTCATCACCACCCTCTTCCTTCACCAAATAAGGAATACTGATAATTTGGAAAGTAACAAGTAAAAGGAAAAATTCTCACTCCACATTGTACTAGGTTAGTCAGCACATTGTTGTTGATTGCAAATGACAGAAGCCCTAGTCTTACCTGGCTTATGAAAAAAGGGAATTTATTGACTCATATCATGAAAAATGTTAAGTATTCAAGAATGACCTAGAAATCCTAGGCAGAGCAATTAAGCAATAGAAATAAATAAAAGGCATCCAGATGGGAAGAGAAGTCAAACTCTCTCTCTTCACAGATGATACAATTCTATATCTATCTATATCTATATCTATATTTATATCTATATCTGTATCTATGTCTGTATCTATGTCTATATCTATATCTATAAAACCACATAGTCTCTGCCCAAAGGCTCCTAGAACTGACAAACGACTTCAGCAATGTTTCAGGACACAAAGTCAATGTACAAAATTCAGTAGCATTTCTATACAGCAATAATGTCCAAGTTGACAGCCAAATCAAGAATGTAATCCCATTCACAGTAGCCACAAAAAGAATAAAATACCTAGGAATACTGTTAACCAGGGAGGTGAAAGATCTCTACAATGAAAATTACAAAACACTGCTGTAAGAAATCAGAGACAATATAAACAAATGGAAAAATGTTCCCTGCTCATGGATAGGAAGAATCAATATTGTTTAAATTGTCATACTACCCAAAGCAATGTGCAGATTCAATGCTGTTTTTATCAAACTACCAATGATGTTTTTTACAGAATTAGAAAATGTATTCTAAAATTCATATGGAAAAAAAAGCCTGAATAGCCAAGGCAATCCTAAGCCAAAAGAACAAAACTGGAGGCATCGTACTACCCAACTTCAAACTATGCTACAAGGCTACAGTTACCAAAACAGCATGGCAACTGTACAAAAACAGATGCACAGACAAACCAACTGAACAGGTTAGAGAACCCAGAATGAAAACCACACACCTATAACGATCTGATCTTTGACAAAGCCAATGATAAAAAGCAATGGGGAAAAGGCTTCCTATTCAATAAATGGTGCTGGGATAATTGGCCAGCAATATGCAAAGGTTAAAGCTGGAACCTTTTCTAATACCATATAGATTTAAATGTAAAATCAAAAACTTTAAAAATGCTAGAAGAAAACCTAGAAAATGCCACTCCAGACATTAGCCCTGGCAAAGATTTCATGATGAAGACTCTAAAAGCAATTGAAACAAAAACAAAAATTGACAAATGGAGTCTTATTAAACTAAAGAGCATCTGCACAGCAAAATAAATTATCAAAAGAATAAATAGGCAACCTATAGAATAGGAGAAAATATTTGTAAGCAATGCATATGACAAATGTATAATATTCGGAATATATATAAGGAGCTTAAATAAGTGAGAAACAACCCCACTTTAAAAACATGCAAAGGACATGAGCAGACACCATTTGACCCAGCCGTCCCATTACTGGGTGTATACCCAAAGGAGTATAAATCATGCTGCTATAAAGACACATGCACACGTATGTTTATTGTGGCACTTCTTTGGAAGTTTGATTATGATGTATCTTGACATGAATTTCTTTGGATCTATCCTTTTTGTTATTTTCTCAGTTTCTTGAGTCTATAGATAGATTTCCTGTCCTTCCCAGCAAGGTGAGGGGGCCATACGTGCCCCACGTCCCATTTCCCACAGCATTTGCCTGGAATAGCGTTGTTATCATCTAAAGGTTTTCTGGGTTTCTTGGCTGCCATATTCCTTGTCTTGTGGTGACAGATGACAAGATTCACATGGCATTCTTTAATTTTTATTGTTGGAGGCCATTGGTGCTTTTGGGTTGCTAGCTTTTCCAAGATCTGGTGTGGGATATGTGAGACTAGGAAGAATTCTATGGAGCTCATCACTTTGCTCCTCCTTGGGCCCCAAGGTTCCTGTCCAGTAGGTCTTCCTCTCTTCACCTTGCAGAGTCTTCTTAAGTTTGTTTATATATAAAGCCCAGAGTGTTTTAGCCATCATTAATGAGGGGTACCATTTTCAATATAGAAAGTAAAAATTCAAGTTTTTTTTCTACTGCCTATTTGTAAATATTGGGCAGTAGAGAATGTTCAATTTTGTTATTTGAGGGTTAGATGACTTTTAGCTTGGATATTCTTGCACCCTCTAAATATAAATTTGAAGAAGTGGCAATAATTTATCAGATTTCATTCAACATGTATGTATTATACTTTTACCATATGCCTAACTTAGAAGTTTATTTACACTATGGTTTTTGCTTAATAAATTAATCAAGAAATTATCAGCTGTGTTATTAATTTCTTAGCTTTACTCTAAGGGAAGTATAGGAATATACAAATGAATTTCTTTCTGTAAGGAACATTGATGCTAGGTAAAGGAACTCTGGAATAGTATTACACAGCCTTATACGAATTACAAAGTGGGGGCTTTATCTAGGGAAAAGAGCGCATACTTTAGAGCCATTATAATTCAGGCTTAAATCCTGAATAAAACATATATTACATTAATGGATTGTGGCAAAGCAATTAGCATCTGTGTTTCCTTTCCCTTATTTGTAAAAAGTGTTCTCAATGAAAAAACGTAATGTTTATAAAACACCTAACATAGTACATGAAACACAGATTTTCAGTGAATGGCACCTGTCATTATTGATTACATGTGCAATGAGAAGTGTTAGATTTTTCCTGTCTCAAAGAAACCCATGGTCTACCTAATGCTTGTCAAAATCAGAAAATTACACTACTACTCAGATAGGATTGGTAAAGCCTGCTAAGACCTCACCGTTGGTATAATGGATGCCAGCACTGGGAGAATGGATTTGGTGTTAGGACTGGCCAAATTGGCCAAACATCTATCCAAAGATGTTAACCAAGAGGCCGACAGGTGGTGGACAGCACAGTGCTGATGTGCAGGGAGTGGTTATGCTAACAGAAGCAGGGAAATGGTATTTCTGGGTCATTCGTTTAACCTGAAGTTATAATTCAGTCAAATAGAGGATTTGGGGCAAAGGATACATTTCCAGAGGTACGTGTGTGAGAGGGTGTTGTTAGTATGAAGTCAGTGGAATTTCAAGGTCTACAGTTGACAGGCATTGCTTTCAGGGAAGACTCCTGCCTGACCCAGGAACGAAGGTGAGCCCGGTCTCAATGATAGGGTCAATAAACAAAGAATGGGAGAAAAGGCCCACGATCAATCCGTGAGGTCTTCTGGTGAGATGAGATCTTGTTTCTTGATCAGAACGGACTTACAAATTGTTTCAGGTGGAATTTGCAAGCGGAATGCATGCCAGGGAGTCCACTGGCACAGTGGAAAGAGCTCTCCCAGAGACTCATGCTTCTGTTCTGCCTCTCCCACTGCAGGTCTGGTGACCCTGGGTTGTGCCTTATCTTGATGGGCTTCACGGTGCCACTCTGCAAAATGCGAGTGACAGCAATCACCTGTAAGAGTTTTAGTGAGAATAAATGAACAGCACATACAAGACAGGTATGTCAGGCAGGTATGCAAAAAGGTCATGTCTTCTTTCCCTTTGAGTGCCTGTAAGAGAGAGGCACATGGGAGAGGCATCCACGAAGGAGGAAGGGCTGCGTGCCAGGAAACCGGCCTGCTTGCTTCAAGGCAGCAGTGTGCACGCATAGCACTTTGGACCACAAGGCACAGGCACTCAAGGTCAATTTTCCCCAAGCTAAGGTCTCCCTGCACGTCTCTGTAGTAAACAAGACCAGAAAAAGTCAGGGTTGAAAAATATTTTAGAGTCAGATATGATTAAATGGGGAAGTGTGTGATGTGACCAGTAAGTGCTAGAGGAGGGTCATGCAAAGGACAGGTTAGTGTGGACTGATAGAGAAACAGAAAATGTCAAGGAGAGGGCGAGTGGAGTGGGCTCCTGGTGGGCTGTGGATTGTAGACCGGCTTCGAGGTCAGGGCGAGGCGGGCTGTGGCGTGCCAGGATGCTCTCTGAGGACAGTGTCCTCCTGTGGAGGGTGGCTTGCCACTGCAGTGGAGTGCTGCTTTTGTTTTTGTTTTAAATTGGCTTTTATTCTGTGTAAATGTCTTATATATGTCAATGTTTGTGGAGGTAGGAAGGGGGAGAGGGACACACAGTTATGTCCTGACTGCAGGAAGCCAGAGAGACTGCCAGAGAGGCAAGGCCAGTGACAAGGGTGGTAAGCAAAGGAAGGGTGGGGATGCAGGTCAGGTTCCTCCTGGGAGTTCAGGGCGTTCTTATGCCGTAGGCAGGGGTGCTACAGTCAGCTGAATAGGACCCACTCCCCACAAAATCAGGAGCCTGAATAGCAAAGGTATGGACAGGATCCCATCTTGCTGGGGGTGGTGGGATCAGGCAGAACCTATGGCACATATACATGGGAGTTGGGTGGGGAACACCTGTTCACCCTGTGGCTTTATGTTGGTCACCAGTGTGGAAGGTGAAGGTTCAGTAGACAAAAAAAATAACTGATGAAAAATTGCTTAGTGTGAAAATTAGTTACTAAAGTGACTTAAGTCCTCTCAAAAACAGGTTGATGCATTCCATTTATTTATTTATTTATTTATTTATTTAAGATGGAGTCTCGCTCTGTCGTCCAGGCTGGAGTGCAGTGGCACGATCTTGGCTCACCACAACCTCTGCCTCCCAGGTTCACGCCATTCTCCTGCCTCAGCCTCCTGAGTAGCTGGGACTACAGGCGCCCGCCACCACGTCCGACTAATTTTCTGTATTTTTAGTAGAGACGGGGTTTCACTGTGTTAGCCAGGATGGTCTCAATCTCCTGACCTCATGATCCGCCCGCCTCGGCCTCCCAAAGTGCTGGGATTACAGGCGTGAGCCACCGTGCTCGGCTGATGCGGTCCAATTCTTAACCAAAAGGATGGGTAGACTAGAAATATGGTTTGCTACTGTTCTCTGGAGTGTGTTTTCTTTGACTTCGTGGAGTTGTTTCGTTAAGTATGAACAAGTCAAATAACCAGGTTAGAGGGAAAAAAATGGCACCCACCATGGGAATGTGGACAAGGTGATGAATTTATTGAAAGTAACAATATTTACCTTATGGAAAAAAATAAATGCTTAGAATATTTTCTTCAGGTAAATTTGGTTTGTGATGAAAAATTTACATAAGAAATAGGGTGTATTCTCTACTGCATGATGGCTGACGCTCCATGTCCTTCCCGCAGGTTATGAGATTGTCACATTGATGTGTTATCCTGATTCTTTTAGATTTGAAGAGCTATAAGAGTTTGGCGGAAGTATTTTATGGAAATGCATAGGTACCAGTAATCATGAAAAGGGTTACTGTAGAATGACAAAGAAAAATTGGGCAGTTTCTTTGGTTGCTTGGTGCAGTCCTGCATACCCTCGGCAGCTGTCACTGGCGTGGATAGTTTAAGTGTGGGGTTGCTTTGCTTCCCTTAGAGAACACAAATCATGCCTATATTCCTAATATTAAATGAGTCAATACAAATCCATTAAATGGACTGCATCACTCTTGGGTTCCTCAAATAAGTGACTTTTGGCTGCTATCCGCTTTTAGATGATAGTGCAAATTATTAAGAAACCAGGTTTTTCTCAGGAACCAAAATTTTTAAAAAAAGTTCAGAAAGAGATTGAGAAGGATAATTCCAGGTTTTCTTTAGTTCAGTGAAATTCACCCCTTTGTTATCACCTTCTGAACATCTGAGTGGGGAAGGGAGACAGGGATATAGGACTTCAGATTCAGAGTCAAACCCAAGAGTCAACCGCCTCCCTTAACCCCTACGAAAATGGGTAGTTTCACTCAAAGGATTTTAGTTTCACTAACATAAAGATGAAGGAGGGTATGAAGTTGGGGGTTTTTGGTACTTAAATTAAGACTTTGTTTATCTTAGATTTATAAATAAGAATAACTTATTTATCTGTTCTTCTGTTATATTGAAATCGTATTGGTTTAGCGAATAGTAATGTGATATTCTCTTGTTTAGCTAAATTTATGAGTCCTAATCCTGGCAAAGTTTGATGGTAAACTGCAGGTTCAGAAAGATAGTTTTGATGTATATACTTTTGTAATTTATGAGAAAAACACAAAAGGTTCTATCTCACATACTTATATTTTTATTTTTATGAGACATTAATTATATGCTAAGTCCACTACTTTCAGGAACTTTCATTTGTAAATTAGAAAACTACAAAAACACATATTATTCTTTATATATCCAAAATAATCACAGAACTCTATTCATAGGCTTACCTATGAATGCTTGAAATTTCTGAATCATTTAGGAAGGATTTTCTTTAAGCACTGCGGGGAGAACAAAGCTTGCTTTAAAGAGAGTCCTTGATGGAATGGAATGAGCTTCAGCAGACAATGCTTTGTCTTTTTTATTGACAGCTTTTGGCTACTTTATGTCTTTCTGTTTGCTCACATCAACCTTGTTATTTTTACATTACAAGAAAGCAAACAGCCGCAAATCTTTCTGCAGACAAGTCAATAGGTTTTGTTCTTTCTGGTTTTACCTTCAGAGGCATTCACATGGAGACAGGCTTGTAGCTAGAGGGCCTGGGGTGATCGGTGCGAGGAGGGGTTTCTGGTTGCAATGAACAAGGCTGCCCCTCCACTGGCATTCGATCTCTTGTTGGCCCCAAGTTCAGCTGCAGCAGGTAATTGTATGATGTATTGCCCCAAACCTCTGGTCAAGTTTAAGCTGTGGCGGGAAACTGCAGCCAGAGAGGTACAGGGAGAACTTAGCTTGGGGAAAATTGACCTTAAGTGCCTGTGCCTGGTGGCCTAGAGAGCTGTTCATGCACACTGCTGCCTTGGCGAGGGTGGGCTGGTTTCCTGGCATGCAGCCTTTCCTCCTCCGTGGATGGCTCTCCCGGGTGCCTTTCTCTTCAGGCACTCAAAGGGAGGGAAGGACATGATCTTTTTTGCATACCTACCTGACACACCTACTGTGTAGATGCTACCCATTTATTCTCACTAGAACTCTTACTGCAGCTTGTTATCACTTGCATTTTAGAGAAGCAACCAGAAGTTTATTAAGGTGAGGCACTGGCCAGGGTCACGGGGTCTGCAAGGGGAGATGCAGGAAAAGAGCATGGGTTTCTGGGAAACCAGAGTTCTTTTCACTGTGCCTGAGGACTCCCAGAGATGTTTTTCTTCACCAGAAACATGTTGGTGTCACGAATAGAACAGCCTCCTTTTCCCTCCTCTTCAGTCCTATGCCTTGCCATCCTGTTTCACTCAAGCCTCTCCTCCTTTCACTGTGCATTCTGGCCCCATTTGTCCTGCGCAGTAGCTCCCTCATGGGCAGAAGAATGGCTGTTGGGATCTTTGCAGGAATGGCTTGTACTCCTGCCGCTGCCCATGAAGTGGGACCCAGGAGTGTGAGCCAAGGCTGATGCTGGCAGTGCAGGAGGGCACCTGCCAGCCTGGCCCTGCTGCTGCATGGCCTTTCCTGTGACCTTTCTTTCCCTTGTAGCTGGTGAGGAAGGACAGTGATTTGTTGGGGCAGCTCAGAACTGGGCCAGTGTTCACTGGGGAGGTGAGCAGGCTCTGCTGCCTGTCATAGCTCTGTCCTGTGATAGCTTTTGTGGTGCTCTTCCCTTCCCCAGAAAACCCTTTCTGCCCCACTGTGTCCCTTCTACTCATTCAGAAGGACATAGCTGTTAACTGCTCCCAGAAGCTGAGTAGGACCTTCCCCCTCAACCCTAGCTGCTTCCAATCGGCTGCCTTGTGTCCCCCAAAATTCCTAGGGTGAAAAATCCTAACCCCCAGCACCTCAGAATGTGACTGCCTTTGGAGATAGAGTCTTTAAAGAGGTGATTGAGTTAAAATGTTATGAACGTGGGCTCTGATCCAATGAGGGTGGCCACAGCTGTCTGCAAGCACAAAGAAGAGGTCCAGGAAGACGCCAAAGCTGCTGACACCCTCATCTCAGACCTCTGACCTCCCCCACTGGGAGGGAATTCATTTCCTCTTAAGGCAGCTGTTCAGTGGGACTGGGACCCTCTATTAGTCCATTTTCCTGCTGCTGATAAAGACATACCCAAGACTGGGTAATTTATAAAGAAAAAGAGGTTTAATGGATTCATGTTTCCATGTGACTGGCGAGGACTCACAATCATGGTGGAAGGCGAAAGGCATGTCTCTCATGGTGGCAGGCAACAACAGAATGAGAATCAAGTGAAAGAGGTGTTTCCCCTTATAAAATTATCATGTCTGATGAGACTTATTCACTACCACGAGGAAACTACCTCCATAACTCAATTATCTCCCACTGGGTCCCTCCTACAACACGTGGGAATTATGGGAGCTACAGTTCAAGATGAGATTTGGGTGGGGACACAGCCACACCATATCAGGCACCGTGGCCCTAGCTGACTGGCATGCTCACGGTCAGAGCTCCCTTCTAACAATGGAGCAGGTGCTGGGATAGGGTGAGGCTGCATGCCTTGTGAGAATCCACTCTGTCTTACTCCAGTGTGTGTGCTTTTAACTTGGCACTGTATAACTTCAGAGAGGAAGCTCAGAAGTGTACGGCATTTAGGTAGGATTTTCCTGCCGAATGGTGAACCTGGCCTTTTGGAGGCAGCCGGCTCCACCTCTGCTGTTCTTGCCTCCAGCTCAATGGCAGGGCTGGTTTCTACAGCGTTTTGTTAATCCAAGACCCTCAGAGGACAACCAGGTCAAAACTGACTTAAGTCTCAAGACAGAGTCATCTTCAGAGCTTGCTCAGAATCATCCTTTACTGTCTAGATAATTTCCTGTTGTAATTACCTAGTATATTTGAAAACTGTTGCAAAAGTGATAGCCACATGCCTGAATCTATCTAAAACAGAAATAGAAGATGCAATGGGTGTTGCTTCTAATGCTTCTCTGCAGAGCACCTGGATAGATTTCATAATCTTTACCTGATGCTCGTGTAGTTCCAGGAAGTTTCTCTTGTTATTTTCATCTTCTGTGAATACAAGTCAAAGATTCCAACATTGCGTACATATTTCTTTACATATTTTGTATGTATGTATGCACATGCATGTAAAGCACATGGTAGACTAAATGAATATAATGAATAATTATAAACACTCCCATAATTATATATACACTCCTACCATTATGAATCAGATAAAAAGTAGAAAATTATCACAAACCTAGATGTCCCAATTGCAACTCTTCCTCAGGAAAAATGAACCTGACTTTTATGATAAATACTTCCTTGCTTTCAAAAGTAATTTTACTACCCAAGTATGCATTTCTAAAGATATTTTAACTGTCCTCTTTTTCAATCTTCATATAAATCGAACTGAAAATATACTGTATATAATCCTTAGTGTCTTGTAGTTATGGTTTAACCTTATATTTGTAGGATGCTATTGTTTTTAGCTGTAGTTAACTCATTTTCACTGTGGTATATTATCTCATTATGAAAGAAAAACAGGATTTTTAACATTGCACTGTTATTCCCAAATATTTACTTCACCTTTCTATAAAGTTACACATGGCCTCACATGGCCATACAACTCACAGTGCCTCCTAAGGCAGGATGATGTATCCATACCCCACGGATGTGGCCCTCACCCTCTGCCTTGCTACACTGCACATGTGAGGAAACATGATACATGGGGTCTGAGCAGACTGTTAGGACCCTGTTGCATGGTCTCCAGCTCTAATACAGCAGCATGTCTCAAACGGGCAGTGATCTTTTCTTCCTAGAGTGAAGACGGCAAGTTGAACAGCTCTGCAGGCAGTCTTCAGCCAACTGGTAGCAACATGTCCTAGGTGTGTGAAATGGGAAATTATAAGCCACTAAGATTTTGGTGGTTTTATGCACTTATATGTATATTATGTATTATATTTGCAATATAATCATAATTGATGTATTTCAATTAATATAACATGCTTATATTTTAATAGTATATGTTTTATGTTTATATATATTACGTTTATATATTTCTTCTGACCCTGCAGCTTCCTACTATTCTCTTCAGGCACCTCCGCATGGGGAAGACACAAAAGGCACTCAACATGTGGGATGGGACTTCAGAAACGGCATCAATAAAAACAGCAGATTTCAAAAATCAACTCTGTCAAATTTCACAGCCCACTTTAATTTCTTCATCAAGTAATTCTTCCCAGACTACCTCTGTTTTGAGAGATGATTCCTTTCCTCATGTTCCTGGGATTAAACACACATGGAATCACTTTTGGGCGTCTTTCATCCTCAGCTCTTATCTTTCATTCAGCAATATCACTTTTCCAAGTTTCATGCTCTCCCTTCACAAACCATTGCCTGTCTTTTATTTCCCAAACCACTGGCACTTTTTAACAAATATGATATTGAAGTAAAAATCGGATTTGCCTCATACTTTTTTTTTTCTAATCCCTTCAACATGTGTGCTGATGTAAAACTCTCTGAAAGTCATGATCTGTCATTTTTCTTTTTTCTGGGATGTGGAGAGAAATTGCTTCATGATGGGTCCATGTCCTGGCACCAGAGATGGTGCTTTCTTTGTTGAATCAGTGAGAAGCCTCATCACTTACACCTGGTGGCCTTGTTGTAGGGCGCTTAATTCTTAAATTTTTTTTTCTATAGGTTTATGGGAACAGGTGGGGGATCCTCTCTTCTTCCTCCCCATACTACTACAGCTGATGCTTTCTTGAAAGCACCACCTCCTGGCAGTAGGACAATCAGCAAAAAAACAGTGCATTAAACAGCCAAAACTAAGGACCCTCAAAGAGCCCATTTCACCCCTCTGCCACCTCCATCAGAGTAGATGTGCAGGGTCCTAGAACTCTCAAGAGTATATGCCATTTGTCTTCAGTCACCAGGGTGAGTAAGGAAGGACCATTGGGTGGGGGCAGGGCTAAGCATGCTGAGCTCAGACTCTCCTTGAGTGGGTCTTGCTGCGGCTGTTGTTGGGGTTGGGGTGAGGCTCCCGGGTCAATGGAGTTATGTTCCTAGGAGTATTATGGCTGCCTTTGCTGTGCGATGCAGGTTGTTAGAGAGGTGGAGGAAAGCCATCAGTCACAGGCCTCACCCAGCTCCCACGCAACCCAAATGGCAGGTCTTACTCCCACCATGCCCCTCATAACAACACCGAGACGGTTTCCAGGCAGTGGGTGAGCAGGGCTGAGAACTTGCCCCAGGCTACCTGCCTCCCAGCTGTGAAAGCAAGTAGGACTTTTGTTCTTCCCCTGCCTATGGAGTCTGTACCTTGGATTCACGCCCTCCCCTGAGTTCTGGCCAGGAGACTTCTCGATTAGTTCAAATTGTTAACAAAGTTCAGCTGGAGGTTTCCTTCTCCCTGTGGTCTTTCCCCAGTGCTTCTGGCCTCCCTCCCCAAGGACCCCTGTGAGGCAGGGCAGAAATCGCCTGCTAGGGAACCCAGCGAGCCCACAGGGCTTTTCCCACTGCTTCCTGTACCCCTGTATTTCACTTGGCTCTCTAAATTGACTCAGCTCCAGGTAAGGTCAGAATCTTCTCCCATAATCTAGAACTTCGGGTTCCCCATTGGGGACTGTGTTCCCAGGCAGATGGTCTCCCTTTCCCACTTCCACGGTCTGGGCACTCTCAGTATTTGGGGTGTCTCCCGAGTCCTGCAGAAGCCATCTGCTACTGTGGGTTCTCTTGGCTGTCCTAATGTATTCCTGCAGTCGTTCTGGAGCCAAAGGTCACAACAGGAGCCTCCACACACTGCTCAGTACATCCGAGCCAGGGCTACAGTCTAGTCCTGCCTCCCACCTGCCATGATCCCCTGAACTCTCTCGAGCTTAATTCTTATCACTCATCCCCTTCTTATCACTTTGGCTTCAGTACGAATTAGCGTAGGTGGTTAAGCTCACAGTCAGGGGTTCCACCATAATTCAAACATTTGGGGTGACATTGTAGGCTTTTGCAGTGCAAGAAATGCTCAGCACAATATGGATTCATCGTGAATGCCAAACTATAATGGTAATAATAAAATAAGATTTAAAAATTTAATTCGACTTTCTAGTTAAGCCAAAATTTGGATACCCAACGCAAACTATCTAAAAACTATATTGGCCTTTCCACCCTTATAATCACGTTATATTCAATACAATTGGAATTTTGTTTGAAGACTGACGTTATTAAAGGTTTCAGTTTCCAACTAAATAATATTCCACCCAAAGTAGATATATCAATGAATTTATTTTCTTATAATACATTTGTATTAATAGACATAGGGAATATATGGCCATTTTAAACTCCTCTTGATTTAGGTTTTGTTTAATCGAGATTGAGAGATGATTTCACTGTGGCAGCATCTCTTTTTGTCTCCCTTTTCTAAATTTTGTGTTACAGAAATTATGTTTTTCACACTTTCTTTCTTCACTCTTCCAGCTTGTTTCAATCATTATTCATCCAAAAAAAAAAACACTTTTCATGAAAATCCCCCTGAGTAGTACATGCCAGGAGAGGGTTTCAAAATTGGGAGCCATCATCATAAATGCTGAGATATGCGTCTACTTTGATAGGTGTAACAGTTATACTTTAAACTATAATAGTATTTTAAAATGGAAAATCATTGAAACATATTAAAAACTACAAATGGATCACTGTGATGGATTTTTTCTGTGAAGAACTAATAATATATGCAAATGATTTTAGCAGATAAATATGGAACAAAGAAAATGCCCTTTCTGAAATCATTGCAGCTCTGACATTCCCAATATGTTAAGTTCCAATTGTGAAGAAGCTTTCAGAAACAAAAGTAATTTGCTTAACTAATTAGAACTTTAAAACTCAAAACTTATGCTAAATAGGAGAGCGTCCATGGTTTGGTTTAAAGAAGGAATATGAAAATATGCTGTCGAGAGAGAATTCTCTGTAGGTCTGGTGTTTCTGCACATCCTGTGAACAAAGGGTATTGACAGCTTTGTTCAAGAAAGTTCTCAGACACCCTTGGAAAGATAAAAATAGTGTCTCAAATTGGAGAGATTTACATACATCTCTGCCCAGAGACATTCCAGATGAGAAAGCTGGGCCATCTCCCTCTCTTCTCCAGAGAAAACTGGCAGTAAGGAAAATGCGACTTTCTGGAGAGGTGGGGCAGCTTGCCAGTATCCGGCGTGTAATGTATCTAACCACGAAGTCCTCAGCTGGGACAGTGTCTGCCAGGGCCCATCTCTGCATCGCCTTCATGGGACTTGGAGGGCAAGAGGAACCAATGTGAACTTGAAGCACATTGCCTGGATGCCCATTTAAGTTCTTTGTTTCCCGACAGGCCAATCTACCGAGGTCCAGTTAGCCAACCCAGCAGCCCCCTGCTTCTAGAGACTGTTTGACCACTGGGCACAAACCTGATTCTTCTTAAACGAATGAGGTCATAGCTATTTGAACTGAAGTTTCTGCAACTTTCTTATTTATCTGTAGATTAAAATTTTCAGAAGCTTATAAAATCAGAGAGCAGTTTATTTATGAAAATAGGCATCCAGGGCATCTCTAAGATTCATAGTAACTCTCATGTTTATTTCAGGCTCATACTCTAATTTGCATTTAGAAAATCTGTGTTTCAGTGAGTCCTTGACCACCTTGCTGGAATATTTTGGCTGAATAAATGGAGCAGCATTGGGTGGGAGGTTTGAAAGGACCTGAACCATCCATGCTAAGTTGATGTGATACATTTAGGGATATGACCACATAGCACTAAAATCTCAACTAGATTTAATTGACACCCATCATGACAGCAGGTGGAAAGCTGACCTTTGCTAGTTCCCTATATCAACTTTGATTTTATATTCAACTTTGATTTTAATTTATAGGTCTTTGGTCTTCAGATATTTACCTTCTCTGGAATCTCTCCTGCAATTTCCAGGTATTAGCATTCTGAGGTTTTAATGCATAAATGGGACCGGTCAGCAGTATTGGAGTAGTTCTGTAGAAGCACTGGTGGTGTCAGGGTGCCAGACCTGCACAGTGTCCCCAAGTGGCCCACAGAGTGGCCATAATGAACATGAGCTGCAAGTGACCCTACTACTGGAAAGCCGGTGCCTTATGCATTGTCTTTTGGGGGATTTTGGTGTGTCCCCTTTCATCCTACTTTAATTAGAAATAAACTTTAACCTCCATACAACTACAGTTTTCTTCACTTGGCTATGGTCACAGGCATAAAAAAAATAACAGGAGCATAAGGGCAGAGCAGTACTGTATATAGTAGTTTGAGTGTCTTGAAGAATGAGACATCTGAAGACAATTTTTTATAATGCAGCACACATCATATAGCATAACTTAAATATGCTGCTCCTAAAGAAAACCATATTTAGGAAAACTGTCAGAGTTATCTTTTCCCTAACAGGCAACAAGTTATCACTAGAGTTTTTAAAGTGCTAGGTACTGCAATATAATGGTATCAATTTTTTCCTTGTATGCATCTATTTTGTGAAGCAGAACAGCAAAATTTTAGTAACTCAGTTTCTAATCTTTAGAGCTTAGATTTGGGATCCAATCTGCGTGTTTTTAGATTGATTTCTGGCCTCACACATACTGGACAATTCATGAACATTCTACAATAATTGCAAGTTGATTTACCTACTTCACACCCCAGCCTGCACATTTGCCTGTGCAATGAAGGTGACTGGAAGTAATTTTCTGCTTAAGAAAAATGTTGTCAACAAAGTATATCATAAGCAAGCTTTTTTCTTTAAAGTTTGTCCTGAAATAGGTAATTGGATTGAAATTTTATTTTAAAGAAGCAAAATATATTGATCTAAACAAGCTGCATTTTATTAAAAATAAGTGCTCTAAAATCACAATTGGTGCTGTCTTACTGTAAAAAAAAAAAAAAAAAAAAAAAAAAATTGAGCTCTTGGGAATTGTAAACCCAGAGACATAAGCTGTTAAAGGACACTTGGAAATTGTATACTTTTCCTGGAAATGACCATATTTCTGAAAACATCCAGAATTATTGGGCCATCAGATATTCCACGGCTGCCCATGTCTGTCCTTCCTGCATTCCCCCTGGTATCAGTCTCCCTGATGAAGAAGGTTGGTAGATGGTAGAAATGTCTGGGAAAAGAGTTGAGAGGGTGAAAAAGGTTTGGTGAGAAACCAATCAGCCTAACGCTTTCCGTGGAGCCCAATTTTAGCCCAGAAGCAATCACGGTGGAAAGACTTATGTGTGGGCTTCCGCTCGGGCTTCAGGTTTCGGCACCGGGCACCTCTGCTTCCATCTTTCAGGTGGTAGTTCCTGAATTAACTGGCATTTATCCTGCCAGTTGTTCTTTCTGTTTGTAGATTTGATTGAATTAAATGGCTGTTTACTGATGTTTAAAGCTAAAAGCTCAGAACAAATGAATGAGAACACAAGAAGTCCTCCTTCACAAAACGAAGGACAATGAAAACATTGAAGCACATCGTGACATGAACCAGCCTAAAGTATTGACTTAAACATTGCTAGGATTCATTTTTCAACAACACTGTAGAGGGGAGGACTGCAGTTCAATTGTTAATCTAAGCTGTGGAGCTTGGAACATTGATCTGGAAGCCCAAAGCACTCTGTTCCTCTCTCGAGTACTCATCCAGCTGTTGACTTCATGCTTGAGTCTTGACGCCACTCATCTTTGGCTGCATTACACTCCAGCCCACCGCAGAGCCATTGCTAGCATCCACAGTTGTCAGCTGAGTGCTGCCTGGCTGGCCTCTGAGCTGGTTCTGAGCGTGCTTTCACTCTGTCCAGCCAGGTCTATCCTGACTCCACTGCTCCTAGTTGGGACCCACTGCTGCTGTTTTCGACTTGGTATTTGGATCTGGCTTCTCAGCTTGGCTTTGAAGACTTTTTTTGACTTTCAGTTTGGCTTTGAAGACTTTTGCTTGGATTGCACTTACTTCTATCATTGGTTCAGAATTCATCAGGTGTTTACTTGCTCCTAGAAACCTGATAGAACCCCCTTTAGCCTAGAGAAAGGTCCTGATAGTTTACTTAGGAAGAATTCAGACAGTATCTGCACTGACTAGAACAGCCCTGGTGTAATCTCTTAGTAGGATGATGTGATATCCTCCTGCTTCTGTTGTTTTGTGTGTATAGTGAAGATATTCCATTTGCGGCTGACAAATACCTTGTTGCTATATTCTAACAGTAACTGACAGTGAAAATCTCACCTTCACAATGGAGAATCAAAAATCAAAACAAGAATAACCACCAAAAATCCTAAAACTACCATTTTCTCTTGCTTCTAGGATACAGGCATTGTGATTTAGGAATTCCCTCCCCACCCCCCTAAAAAAAAAATACACCTGTGTAAGACCTTGATTTCTAATGATTTATATGGGAAAAGAGGCCAAATGCAAGAATTTTGTTGGCTGAAATGAGAACATGACAACAAAGGCAATCAGTTCTGATAAGATTTGGCTCTGTGTCCCCAACCAAATGTCATGTTGAATTATGTTCTTCAGTGTTGGAGAAGGGGTGTGGTGGGAGGTGATTGGATCAGCGGGCAGATATCCCCCTTGCTGTTCTTATGACAGTGGGTGAGGTCTCATGAGATCTGTTTGTCTGAAAGAGTGTAACACTTCCCCCTTTGCCCTCTCTCCTATTCCACCATGTGAAGACGTACCTGCTTCCCCTTTGCCTTCCATCATGATTGTAAGTTTCCTAAGGCCTCCCAGCCATGCTTCCTGTACAGCCTGCGGAACTGTTAAACCTCTTTTCTTTATAAACTACGCAATCTCAAGTAGTTCTTTATACCAGTGTGAGAATGGACTAATATGAGTTCTGAAGCTGCACGTGGGCGGTGATGCCTCAGTTCTGTGCTTCCTGCTCAGGAGGCTGCGGCCCTCTTGTCAAATCCATGCTGCAGTAAAGTTTTGGGAGTTGTTTCTTGAAATTTGACCTATATTCTGTCTTATCAGCGCTTACGAAGTTTCTGTGAGTTCTGCGTATCTGTCAATAGTTCCTTTCCTTCATAACCAGCTACAGTGTCTTCTATAGGTGGGCTGCTAAGGACCATGAGCAATCAATATACATTTAGGAAACAGTAATGTTAGCATGCTTAGGAGGAAAGAGGTATAATTATATAATTATACATACTTGTGTTAGAGCCAAGTCAGTCTCAATTTTCACATTTGTCAAATACGAATAGTAAGAGAGAGAAAAAAACACATATGAAGCATCTAACACTGTGTCAGATACAGAGAAAGAAGCCTCAAAAGAGAGTGCTGAGTAAGCCTCAAGCTTACCAAATGAATGCACATTAATTAAATAGCAGAAATGTTGGTCCTAATTGGATTAAGCAGTATTTATCATGTCAGAAAAAAATACTGAGAGGCAAAGACCAAGTTCTAAAATTACCCAGTGTATATATTTTTAAGAAGTTTCTTAGTGATTCCTAAAATAACAAAGTCTAACTAGCAAATAACAAATAATTTTTAAATACACAATTTATAGGAACCTTATTACCATTCTTAATTAGGTATTTCTACAAACAGTGGGAAGAGTAGGAGAAGACATATTAATAAAAAATGCAATTGTCTAAATAGAATGTCTATTGGAGGAGGAAATGAGAGGTGGTGATGGGAGGGGGACAGAGAGAAAACAAGGGGAGGAGGAGAAAGTGTAATACAGTTTCTTGGTAAAGTGTCCCCAAGAGTACTTGTTGAAGGGTCTGGGACTCCTCCTTGATCAGCAGTTTCTGGCTCCTGCCAGCTTTCTGGGTTCTATCACTTTTCCTCCCCCTCGTGATTGTAGACCAGTCTTCTTTGTGTCTCCATTTGATCATTTGTGGCACAATTATTTCCTTCACCCACTGGGTAATAGATGTTCTAATTAAATTGCAGGCACTTTGTTCAATGCCAGCTTCCTTTGCACATGGAGACATTTCTTAATGTCTAAAGAAAAGCTCCAAGTTGACATTCCATTGATGTCTCAAACCTAACCTATGTTTATGATCAGATACAAGATGTTTCCTGTTAAATTTATTCCACTTTTGATTTCAAACACATAGACTTTAAAGTACTGTCATCTTTAAATTGTACACTCTCATTCAATTAGTGCTAAGTTCAGTTGGTTTCACAGGTCAATCTTGAATCAATTATTGTATTTTTGCTCATTGCCTTGGTTCAAAGTCTAATTATTTTTTTTACTTGCTCTCTTGTGATGATACTATAACTGATCATTAAGCCTCTTACTCTCTGAAATCTAATCCATTCTTCATACTTTGTGTTTCTTAAACACATAATTCCTAATATTTCTCTGTACAAAAGACCTCTTGGGTCTTGTTGCCTATAAATCCTTTAAAATCACATTTAAGAGTTTCTAAAATCTTAATGTCCTGTAGGGCCATCCATGTTATTGCAAATTACAGAATTTTCTGGCTTTTGTTTGTTTGTTTGTTTCTAAGGCTGAGTAGTATTCCACGGTGTATATATACCATGTTTTAAAATCCATTCATCCACTGATGGACACTTAGGTTGTTTCCATGTCCTGACTATTGTGAATACTGCCGTAAACGTTGGAGTGCAGACATCTCTTTGGCATATCAATTTCAATTCCTTTAGTGAGATTGCAGGATCATGTACACATGTGTTGAAACATCACATCGTACCCCACAAATACATGCAATTATTATTTGCCAATTAAAAATAAAACAACACTGTAAAAAGGAGTTTCAGAAATCTGCTATTTCTTGTGTACTGATCTACTCACAGAACCTCTGTTATTCTTATCCTCTGGTGATCTACTCATGCACTGGAGAAGAATGTTTATCTTAAGTCAACATGCCTTCACGACATAATTTGCCAACTGATTGAGTCATTGATGGAAACATGACACCGTTCAGAAGTCTCTAAGAAGGAATAATAAACATTAACTGTTTTACAGCTTTGTATGTTACCTGCACTGGGTCCTCTTTATACTGTCTTTCTTGTTTAAATATGGAATTCCATTTTTAGCTCTCTGCTTTTTTTATTTTTGCTTCTCATTTCTCATCTCCTAAGCTGTGGTCTCATCTATGCCTATTAATTGAATTCTCCATCAATGTGCATAAGAATACTGGTCCGTATATACACTTGCCCCTAAAAATGTCCACAACCGTAACCAAATGTGAATGTTTTACAGCCATAACCACATCCAAAATCCCAAAATAGAAATCACATTTTGTTTTCAATTTGTAATTTCTCTCCTTCTCCTGTAATTCCTATTTCAGGAATTGGCACTCTTATCCCCCATTTACCTAATTAGAGGGAGATAATCACTTCTCCAGCAGAACATTCAGAAAACTCCTGAACAAAAGACGACATCGCCTTTGTCCTCATGAGACTGAGATACTTAGGGTAAGCGAGGACCAGGATAAAACTGCTCTGATTTGGAGCTTGCAGAAGAGAAATAAAGTTGATCCGGTAAAAATCACCTGCAAGCTTAAAGGTGCATCACCTTGGTGCATGGAGGTGTGTAGTAAATCTCAGTTCTTTCCGCACGCCTCCTCCTGGGTTGCTGTCTTTTGCTGGTGTAACATCCCTTACTAGAATCCGACCCAATTTAGCTGCCAGCACTTGCTTAGTGTGCCCTTTCTTTTAGTTTTTAGTACAACTTTGACCTTGTGGCTGTGACTTTGACAATTCTCTTCACCACGAGTTTCCTGCCTGCGTCCCTGTGCTGCCTTTCTAGACAATGTGTTCTACCTAAGCTGCCAGCATCTTTTGTCATAATCCACCCTGGGTCCTGCCAGTAAAGGAAAAGAGCGAGGCTCATCACATCCACGCTCCTGGCTCAAACCATAGAATCACAGACTTTACACCTTGAAAAAATATGAAGAATCACTTCATGTCATCTTTATTTTGTGATAAACGGAGCCCCAGGAAACAAGAATGGAGCCAATGGGATAGAGTGCTTTGAAAAAATTAACCTGTGCTGGCATCTATTAAACATCTCTATAATTTGATGCTTATTTTTTTCCAACTTCAAACACTCAAATATCACAGTACGAGTTAGTTTACTTTTAAGTACAATTAATTTTAGAGGCAAGGGCTAACCATTGATTTGGGAACACAAATTATACAAAAAGTAGCCGAACTTTTCAGAGTTTAGTTGCAGCTACTCGGGAGGCTGAGGCAGGAGAATTGCTTGAATCCAGGAGGTGGAGGTTGCAGTGAGCTGAGATTGCGCCATTGCACTCCAGCTTGGGCAACAAGAGCAAAACTCTGTCTCAAAAAAAAAAAAAAAAAAAGTTTTGTTCAAGCAATAGCTCTGTCAGCGTGACCTGGGTTCCTGCCTGTGTGCCTGTGTCTATGCCTCACGCAGCCTCTACCCTGCTTCTCTAATGTATTAGTCAGGGTTCTCCAGGGGGACAGACTAATAAGAATTTATATATATATGTATATATTATATGTACATATATTATATACAATATGTATATGTATGTATAAAATATGTATATTTTATATATATGTATATTATATATATATAGGTATATAGGAGTTTATTAAGGGGAATTGACTCACTCGATCACAAAATAAAGTCCCACGATAGGCCACGTGCAAGTCTAAGAGTCCAAAAGCTGAAGAACTCGGGGTCTGATGTTCCAGGGCGGGAAGCATCCAGCACGGGAGAAAGATGAAGACCGGAAGACTCGGTACGTCTGCTCTTTCCAACTTCTGCCTGATTTATTCTGGCCGCACTGGCAGCTGATTAGATGGTGCCCACCCAGACTGAGGGTGGGTCTGCCTTCCGCAGTCCACTGACTCAAATGTTCATCTCCTTTGGCAGCACCCTCACAGACACACCCAGGAACGATACTTTGCATCCTACAATCCAATCAAGCTGGCACTCAATATTAACCATCACATCTAGGGTGGCCTGATGTGGCTCAAGCTAGAGTTTACCTTCTGCCCCTCCCTTGCTGTCTGCAGACTCTGTCCTTGTTATATCTAAATTCCTTCACTCCATTCTGCTCAGGCTGTTATACTCTTGTCACTGGCACAGAACAGGGACATGTACTGGGGAAAATGGGGCAGAGAACAGGAAAAACTTGAGAAAACCAAAAGGCCAGGTGTGGGGGCTCATGCCTGTAATCCCGGCACTTTGGGAGGCCACGGTGGGCAGATCACTTGAGGCCAGGAGTTCAAGACCAGCCTGGCCAACGTGGCAAAACCCTGTCTCTACTAAAAATACAAAAATAAGCTGGGCGTGGTGGCAGCACCTGTAATCCCAGCTACTCAGGAGACAGAGGCAGGAGAATCGCCTGAACCAGGGAGGCAGAGGTTGCAGTGAGCTGAGATCCTGCTATTGCACTCCAGCCTGGGTGACAGAGCAAGACTCTGACTCAAAAACAGAAAACAAACAAAAACAAAAACAAAGAAAAACGGCGGGAGTCAGGAAGGTCCAGTTCAGTTTATTCCTTCTCTAGAAGCCATTTGCAGACTGTTCGGGCCAGGACAGCTTCTTTTTCACACGAACACTCAGACGCTTTTTTCTTAGTGCCCTTCTAGCGTGGTCATTATGCGTGTCACTTTCTAAGAGACTATGGGATTTGAGAGAGTAAGGCTTAATGTATTCTGCCATAAAAGAGATAGTAAATGTTTATAGAAAAGAAGGGAAAGAGGTAGAAAGGAGGAAAAAGTAATAAAAATAGAAGAAGGAAGGAGAGAGAAGGGAAAACTATGGATGAAGAAACGATTAAATATGGAACAACTTTAATCTTTGCAACCTTATGCATATTCAAAATTTCTTAATTATCATTTGTCAACACGATTGACCCCCTCCTTATGTTCAAGGGTATACTTTCTTTGAAAAATACCAATGTGACTCTGGTGCCATGTTTTATAACCTCCCTGCCACACCCCCTCCTTTGCTATTGACTGTATTACACCAAGACTGAGTACTTGGGCTGATGGTCTTCACACGAGTGTGATCGCTTTCTCTCTGGATGCTTGACAGTTTGAAGCCTGCTGGGGGATGTTGTCTGGACTGTGCTGTTGCTGTCTCTGACTTCCAGACTCCTAGAAAGAAATATTCATTAGTTTAAAAACATTTATTAAACACCTACTGTGTGACTGATACTGACTGACAGCACTGTTCTCAGGTCTCAGAGAGAGAGAAATTTTTTAAAAAGTCAAAATCCTTGCTTTTTGTGGTGCTTCTATTCTAGAGGGAGACAGGCAAGACATAAAGATTCGGTCTGCTCACCGGAGACCCCCAAGCTCGTCACAATTGTGGACAACAGGACTCTTGTGTTTCCTGTCTTTGGCTAGCAGTCACTGGGTCTGCATTTTTTTTTTTTTTTTTTTTTTTGAGATGGAGTCTCGCTCTGTTGCCAGACTGGAGTGCTGTGGCGTGATCTCGGCTCACTGCAACCTCAGCCTCCCGAGTAGCTGGGACTACAGGAGTGTGTCACCACGCCCAGCTAATTTTTGTATATTTAGTAGAGACGGGGTTTCACCATGTTGGCAAGTATGGTCTTGATCTCTTGACCTTGTGATCCGCCCGCCTCGGCTTCCCAAAGTGCTGGGATTATAGGCATGAGCCACCATGTCTGGCTGGGTCTGCACTATTGAAAAATTCAGTTTTTTCCTATGGGCTTCTGTTGGCACATGCATAATAGTAGCTGCATGAAATGTGCTAATGTTTTTGTTCTGAAGGATATTGTTTAGAACTTTCTTAAGTATTGCAAAGTGTCCATTTTATAAAGACTAATAAGATAAATTATCTTCTCATCATAAAATCTAAAAAAGTAGCACTTTTCATAAACAGCTAATATATTCTTACGTTACTGATTCTATGAACGTCTTAATTAATCTTGAATTTTACTTTTGGTTGTCAGCACAGAGCCGAATTTGTGTGGCTCATTTTTAACTATTATGAAGTACCTTATGCTATTACTTTCCATGTGCCAAATTACCCCAGCTTTGTCTCTTCTCTGACCTTGTTCTTCTAGCACTTCAGTCTCCTCATTTATATTTATGGTTCACGATTCCCGCTTTTATTTTCATGAAATTGTCTCTCTGTTTTCCTCACAATGTGGGCTATTGTGTCAGCTAGATATTGAATTCACGTGAAAATATCAGAGAATCCAGACACGATGGCTTTAAGAAACTAATGGTACTGATGGCTTGAATCTGACGATGACAAAGAGAATTCTGCAGGTTTGTCCAGGGGTTCAAGAACGAAAGGGCTGATTCTTCTGCCATTTCTTGGTCTTTACTCCTTGGCCTTGTAGTTACAGCCATATGCAGCATCGTACTTACTTCTGGACAACAAAAAAGGGAACGGGCAGGTCAAAAAGCACCTACCAGTTGGGTAAGACTGCACTTAATGTTTTCTCTGCAGCTCTAGCCAGGGACTCCACCCCCACATGATTGGCAGGAGCTATGCTGGGGGACAATCTCTATGTGGCTGTCTGTCTGTTTTATGATGGATGTATAGCTACACCAAAAAAAATCTTGTGTTAGTAAGAAAAGAGGTGAAAATGGATATTGAACAAACAAGAAACAGTCTCTGACACAGGTATAAATAAGACATCTTAGTTTTCTTTGTGTCATTGTAATGCTTTATAATAAAAAATTTAACATTTACGTAGCACTTTAAACCTTTTTTCAAGTGATTTTATATCTGTTTCCATAGCTTTATATTCTTTTGCTCCTCTTTTCTACTAAATCACTGGAAATATTTGTCACTTCCTATAACTATAAAACCTGGAATTTTCATTCAAATGATTAATGACGTGTTTCTCTCTATTTCTCCTTGTTATTTATGTAATTTCTTTAACCCAATTTCGGTCTGATAGTTTTTCCGTTGATAGACTAGATATTAATTTCACAAAATTTGCTGAAACCTTTTACAAATGCCACAAATCCCATTAGGAATTCATTATTCAAGATACAAAATATAATGCATTTTACAGAGCTTTTAACAGAATCTGTAAGCCTGAGGCAGCAGCTTTGAGTTTTTGCTCTAAATAGGGAGCCACATCTGCCCTTACCTTGGCTTCACACCACTTCACAAAACTGCCAATACAATTTATTGCCAAGTGAAGAAGTATTTGTCATGGAAAATGGGTGCTGAATGAAAAGAGAGAGAGAGAGAGAGAAGTAGAGAAATAGAGAGAGCAAGCTCCCTTTTCTTTGATTTCTTTGGAATAAAAACCTTGAGGCACCATCTCAGTAGTTTAAAAAATTTCATTCTTTCTTTCCTTTCTAATATATTATCAACATTTAACAATTGAAAGAAAAACCTGAACTTGTGAGGCTGAGGCGAGAGGATCACCTGATCCTGGGAGGTGGAGGCTAACGCGAGACATTTTTACACCGCTGCACTCCAGCCTGGGGGACAGAGCTGGATCCTGTTTAAAAAAAAAAAAAAGCTGGACTTTATAGACTATGCTCTTCCTGACTTTCACTTTTAAAGTTCTTCTTGTAGATACCTTTACATTTCTCAATAATACTCCTTTTGTAATATTTCTCGATGTACTGACTTGTACACCATTCACACCCCATCCCCTCTCTTTACTGTCCTGACACTTTTTATCACATGTTTTAGTCTCATCAATACTCATTATTTATCCTATGGTAACTAAGCAGGAAATGTTCACTGCTGACAAGTGGTGTTCTGAGACAACATTTTCTTTCTTGTATTATTCTTTGCTTTCCATGGAATTAATTGGCTATTTTTTAAAGTGTTGAATTTTTATTTTGCTATGATGTTTTAATTTCCAAGAAATCATTCTGATTCTGAGAATGTCTCAGTGTTCATGCTTTTGTTCTTTTATTTTTTAAAATACTTAATTATCAAAGATCGGATATCTTCAAGGTATATAATGTAATTGATTTACATTGTAATTGATCTCCTATCTGTATACATTGAATACACACTGAAATTAATAAGCTCATCCATAACCACTCATGCGATACTTTAAACTTCCAGTACCTGTTCATCTGATAGCTGAAAGTTTGTCTCCTTTGGCCAACATGTCTCCATTTCTCCCACCCCCAGTTCTCTGATGTTGCCCTTTATGCAGGCAAATTCTTCACCCTCTCCTTTGTTCTGTACGTTACGTTTATTGTTTTTATAACACAAATGTAATTCATTATATTGTTTTTACATTTGTCTTCATTTATTACATTGTAGCAATTTTGAAAGCAGAAATCATATTTTATTCACCATGTCACTTGGGCATGGTACTTGATCTACGATAGTAGTAATTATTTCTTGAATTAATTAGTAGTAATTAGTTGTTGAATTAATATAATATTCAAATGAGAACCAGAGGTTTTGTAATGTGACTTCAAATGAAAGGTCATTTTCCTTTGCTCTGTATTATCAGATTATTAACTTTGCATGGTAAAACACGTATTTTTCCCTGAAGTCTTTCCGTTTTTTCGTGAAGTTATCTTTGAGAGTAGGGTACAGTGGAAATACAAATTTTTCTAATAATGTTTTTGCTAACTTTTGGGATTCGTGGGATTTCAATAAATGATGCTCCTCTTTTCCTCCATATTGTGTAATGAATAAAAAGACAGTTAATAGAGTCAGGTAGGTGGAGACTCCGCTATCAGCTTTTTGCCGGGGACATCTTGACTGGAGGGTGTGCATTAGAGGGCTGCTCACAGTGGGCTCGCAGCCACATCACACTAGTAGCGGAGTGGTGTCCTCACAGACAGTCACAGCAGCTGATGGACGTCTTTGTCCTGCAGAGAGGCTGGCTGGAGAAACAGTCTCGGGGGCCTTTTCACAGACTTAACCGGGCAGATCATTTCCTGTCAGCTAATTTTCTCCAACTTCAAACTCATTTCCTGTCTCAGCGCTAAAAACAATCATGTATCCCATTAGACATTTTAAGTTGATCTCTAAAAATTATTCACCATAATTTTAAATACCTACAAAATGTATCATTTCTGGCATATTGGAACTAGTAATATAATAATAAAATTGATATGAAACTCTTTTTAATGCATCCAATGACCTCTAAATGTAGCACATTTATGTACACTTTAAGGCATTTAAAAATGCATGATCAGGCTGGGCGCGGTGGCTCACGCCTGTAATCCCAGCACTTTGGGAGGTTGAGGCAGGTGGATTCCCTGAGGTCAGGAGTTCGAGACCAGCCTGGCCAACATGGTGAAACCTCGTTACTACTAAAAATACAAAAAATTAGCCAGCAGTGGTGGCATGCACCTGTAATCTCAGCTACTCAGGAGGCTGAGGCAGGAGAATCGCTTGAACCTGGGAGGCAGAGGTTGCAGTCAGCCGAGATTGCTCCACTGCACTCCAGCCTGGGTGACAGAGCAAAACTGTCTCCCAAAAAACAGCATGCTTAGTAATGTGTTTAACTATACAGTTAAGTGTTACATATACATTCATACACATATATGTATTCCTATATGTGCACATGTGTGTATGAACATGTTCTTCTTTAACAGTGGGAAATCTTAAATCATTTCTTGTTTCCTTGACCTAGTATTTCAATTCTACTTCTCCTCCCAAATTTCTTAGTTAAAATATGCTTGTGTGTGAAAATAATCAATTACCACATGATGAAAGCACACCACACACATGCTACCACATACAGAAATTTAAAAAATTATTTCTTGTAACCATAAGATGCTAAGTAACAATACTTATCTTTAAAACAAACTTTTATTAAAATTATTATTAATACACAATAAACAGATAAATACATATAAATAAATTAGTACTTCGGCAAGTATGTAACAAATTGCAAAATTTCATTGGAAAACTATCACTTAATGAGATGAGCTAGACTTTTTGTCAAAACAATATCAGAGTTCAGATAAATTCTATTCAATACTTTTAATTTTTATAGATATAAGACAAGTGCACTTACAAACAAGTAGATGGAGTAGTGAGGGGCTTATGATAATAATGTTACTCTTTTCTAAGAATTCTGTTTAATTACGACATATTGTGTTATCAAAACTTATACTAAATGTTGTAAATAAGCAGTCAACTGCATAAGATTATATACTAAGCTTATGAAAACAAAGACTACCACCTGACTATCACTTAGTGAAAAGACATATCATCCATTAATAAAGTTCCTTATGCTTTCAAAATCTGAAAGGTATGCTGTTTTTAGTTTCTCCCAAGATTAATCAAACACTGTTACTATTATTACTTTTTTTAGCCAAATATACCTGACAAATGTTGGAGGTAATATATATCCCAATTACCCTGGTTTGATCATTACAGATTTTATACAGGTATCAAAATATCAACTGTATCCTGAAAATATGTACAATTAATATAAAGTAAAAGGTGAAAAAATATATATTATAATATATAAATATATATTATATATAAATTAATATATTAATATAAATTAATAATTAATATAATATATTTAAATATATAATATATAATATATTATTACATACTATATATTATATTAGGTATAATTATATTAATTATATACAATTATACTATGTAATTAAATTATATAATTATGTAATATGTGTATATATTATGTATATATGTAATTATGTAATTATATTACATATAATTACATAAATATTACATAAATATATACACATATATGTATTACACAAATATATGCATAATGTATATAGGTAATTATGTAATTATATTAAATATGTACAATTAATATAAAGTAAAAGGTGAAAGAAATATATATTATATATTTAAAATATATATTATACAATATAAATTAATATATTAATATTAATGTAAACCAATATATTAATATATTAAAATAAGTATAATACATTATTATATATTATATGTGATACATTATATATTATATTACATATGTTAATACAATAGTAATTATAATGTAATAATATATAATATATATTATATTAATATAATATAATATATAATATATAATATGTATTATAATATCATTATAGTATCCATTATAATTTTAAAATATATTATTATAACATATATTTAAAATATATATATGTATATATTCACATGAAAAGATGGGAAAAAAACTTATTTACTCCGAAATTCTATGACAGAGTTGCAAATATGAAAACATCGCCCTGGTGACTGCTGTAGTGAGGTTCTCGATTTTTCTATAGCTCTTGTGTCTAAGTCTTAGGGTCATCACAGCCTGTAAACCCACCCTGGGTTTGGCACGTGACCTGCTTTGGCCAACAGGACAATCACATATGCAACATAAGAGATACCTGAAATGTTCTTTACATGGGGGCACACTGTCATTGCTGTCCTAGGAGCCCACTTGACATGTGCCTGAAGCCTAGGCTAGCCTGCTGGGTGAGGAGACACACGGCCCTATCATAGTCAATAACATGGCAGCCTGCTGAGTTGCCACAGAGCAGGTGGGTAACCCTCTCAGGGCCAGCCAGGATCAGCCGGCTGGACTGGACGGAGACATGTCAGCAAGCATAGACAACACAGCCTGCCCCAGCTCAGGTCAGCAAAAGTATGCAGTTCACCAGTCAACTTGTGAGGACCAACAGATGAGTGTTGTTTTAAGCCACTGAAATTGGAGTTGGTTTGTCAACAGTAAACAATAAAATGTTAATCTCAATGTGTTTGAATATAATAATGTTTAATAAAATGTTATGTTCCGTTTCTGTTATTGCAATTAGTTAAGCCTGTCTTCTATATAACCTACTATATAAAGTTCATTTTCATTTTAATACCAATCAGCAGAATGTTTTATTTTCTAATATAAAAGTCTGATTCCCATTTTTCAATTAAAATAAATATTTTAGGCCAGGTGCGGTGGCTCGCGCTTGTAATCCCAGCACTTTGGGAGGCCGAGGCGGGCGGATCACGAGGTCAGGAGATCGAGACCACGGTGAAACCCCATCTCTACTAAAAATACAAAAAAATTAGCTGGGCGTGGTGGTGGGCGCCTGTAGTCCCAGCTACTCGGAGAGGCTGAGGCAGGAGAATGGCGTGAACCCGGGAGGCGGAGCTTGCAGTGAGCCGAGATTGTGCCACTGCACTCCAGCCTGGGCGACAGAGCGAGACTCTGTCTCAAAAAAAAAATAAAAAAAAAATAAAGTAAATATTTTAGTACATATTACCTAATGCAACTTGTTAGAAAAAATTGCAACTTGTTAGAAAAAATTACAAAAAATCAATAAATTTTCCAGATATTGATTTATGTTTTAAATAACCTCTAAAAGCAAAAATAAATTTATATGCAGTTAGTCTTTGCTTTTTTTAGTTGGATAATATAATGTATGGTTACAATTTAAAATTGTTAATAAAGTGAAAAGAATACTAGAAATACATGATATTCTTTGGTAAATATGTATACATGCATGTGTGTTTGTATGTGGAATAATTGTGTTCATGTTTTAGAAACTGTTTAATGTGAGATTAAATTTTCAAATTTCACAAATTAGTTCACAGATTTCATGAAACAACATGATCAAACTTTTCTCATGTATGCCATGTAAAAGAAAAAGAAAAATTACTAAAAGCTTAATTGGTCCATGACCCAGAATGTGGTTCTATTTTTTAATAGGAGGTAGAAAATACTAAACATTTTATGCAATAAAGTAAGATGAGGATTGACTATAATTAGAATGAATGTTTCATAATATGATTTGATAAAATAGATTTTAACTACTTTTTTTGAAGAAGCACATTCATTCTAAAATAGATCATAAAATTGTTATTCATAGCATTATTTCTCAGCTACATTCAAAAGAATGAGCATTGCCAACCAGTATTGATTACTCCTTTAAAGGTGGTTGCCTTTTCTAGGGATGGGTGTTGACAGTAGCTGGAAAAATTCCTTATACTTAAGTATAGGAAAAAGCCATTTAAATGCCAGAATTTTATAAAACTGCCAAATAAAAATATTCTCAAAACTTTTTGTGAGAAATTTAAGCTTGTTTCCAGGAACATAATATTTTGTATCAGATTTTTTTTAACATACTTCAATGACAGAATAGATTTTATGTTTGAAATAGCAACATCCAATTCCTGACAAACTACATAATATTAAGGAACATGATAAACATTGCTAGTTGTATAACGATATTATGCACATGTACAAAATGTTCAAATATTGTTGAGCTGCATATTAAAGTGTTGAGGGGTGAAAAAAGTTTGATTAGATTTAAGATCTCTTCAAATTCTTGAGGGTCACATTGATGTGAAGATTTGTTCATGTAAGGTGGTTATAAAATAAAATTGAGGCCAGGCACGGTGGCTCACACCTGTAATCCCAGCACTTGGGGAGGACGAGGAGGGAGGCTCACCTGAGTTCAGGAGTTCGAGACCAGTCTGGCCAACATGGTGAAACTCCGTCTCTACGAAAAATACAAAAACTATCTGGGTATGGTGGTGCACGCCTGTAATCCCAGCTACTTGGGAGGCTGAAACAGGAGAATCGCTTAAGCCCTGGAGGGGTAGGCTGCAGTGAGCCGAGATTGTGCCACTGCACTCCAGCCTGGGTGACAGAGTGAGACTCCATCTCAAATAAAATAAAATATAAAATAAAATAAAATAAAATAAAATAAAAAAGTAAAAATGAATAAAATAAAATCAGAAACCTAAAAAATGTTTGCAACAATTCTAATTTTGCAATAATTCATTTTAATGGACAAATGTACTGTTCAATTTCCTTGGCAGTATTGCAAATAGATTTTAAATGTAATCAAACTTTTTTCACCCCTCAACACTTTAATATCCATCTCAACAAAGTTAGGACTTTTTTACATATGCATAATATCATTATACAACCAGCAATGTTTATCATAATTCCTTAATATAATTTAATGCATAGTCCATATTTTTAATATATTTTTTGAACTTTTATTTTAGGTTCAGGGGTACATGTACAGGTTTGTTATTTGGGGAAATTGTGTGTCACTGGGATTGGGGGTACCCAGGTAATAAGTATGGTACTCGATAGGGCGTTTTTCCATTCTCACCCTCCTCCTACCCTCGCCCTCAAGGAGGCCCCGAGGTTCTCTTGTTCTCTCCTTTGTGTCTATGTGTACTCGATGTTTAGCTTTCACTTGTAAGTGAGAACGGGTGGTATTTGGTTTTCTGTTCCCATATTAGTCACCTTAGGATAATTCAAAATAGCGTGAAAGCTCTTATTTACAGAGCATGCATGCATTTGTAGAGCGGCAGTCCTGCTGCTGGCTTAGGCACCACCTAAAGAACCTGTGGCTGCAGGAGGAAGCATCAGATGCTGAATATGAAGATAGCACATCATGACCACTGCTTGGGGCTGCGCCTGACAGGATCCCCCCTGTGCCCCCCTGCATAGGCACAGCTGAGCAACTGCACACTAAGTAAAGTGTCAGTCCCACTTTGGGTACCTCGAGAATAGCTGCATGGCTGCTACATGGTTCCCTTTGCCACAGCAAGCAGCAGTGTGCTCTGCGGCTGCCTGGTAGCACTTCCCTAGACAAGGTCAGAGTGTTGTGGTTGAGTCCCCAGTGCTCCATGTCAGCCACTGAGCTCCAGGCCAGCGGGGATCCTATGTGCAAACCCCTTCCTCCCCCTCCAGAACCAGCCTCTAAAGCACCTGGGATGCGGCTGCTGGCCATGGAAGCTGCTAGACAGGTGTGGACAGGTGAGCATCTCATGGCACATCTGTGCCCCACCTGCAAGAGTGAGCCATGGGGTCCTGCTTGGAAGCTGTGAGTTAGACTACCTTCTTGTCCATCAGGCCAAACACAAAACTCTTCTGCAGATGAACAATCGATGCCTGCTCTTGGCTTACCAAAATAACATGAAACTCATTTGCCTGCCTGGGTCTGACTCCAGCTATCCTTAACATTTTTGTTTCTTACTCCTTTCCTGCATTATCCTCCAGTCGAATGCAAGGCTTCTTATACCATGTGCTGTCTGATCGATAAAGTATTGTACATATGAATTATTCTATGTGTGTCTTCCTCCCCACTTTCCCTACCTATTGAACTTTGTTCTTATTTAAATTTAGCTAAACTGTGACTTTGGTCATCACTCCACAAATTCTAAAAATGTTTTGTATTTTTATGACTCACTGCGTATTGTCTTAAATTATACTTTTGTTTTAAACGTATTTTGCTCTTTTTCTGGAGAATCTGTGAGAGATTCTGATTGATTTGTGGGCCCCTTAATGCCAGTTGCAAAACACATACTCAGTAAGTAATTATTGAGTATAGATTAAATTGTCATAAAACCGTAAACTAGCTAAACTGGGTACTTGAATAACATTTATTTTATGTTCTATCTGTCAATTTATATCCCACTTTAAACTGTTTTATCCTACTGAGAAATGGACAGAATGTGCTTATTGACACACCTGCATACCTTGTGCAGTATCTGCACTAAGATATTTTCAGAAGCATCTGTGAAGACTCAGGTTTTAATGTTAGTATATCAAGTACAAGAGATTTCTTCATGCTTTCTTCATAATCATTCACCATATTCTGTAAGGCACTATTTATAGAAAATCTATTGCCCTCAAAGAAGAAAATCTCTACCAGAAGCTTATATATGAGTACAACATAAATAATGCAATTCATTTCAATAACAG
This sequence comes from Hylobates moloch, assembly GCF_009828535.3. Classification (NCBI taxonomy): domain Eukaryota; kingdom Metazoa; phylum Chordata; class Mammalia; order Primates; family Hylobatidae; genus Hylobates; species Hylobates moloch. The sequence goes on from NW_026652288.1 coordinate 3,887,687, forward strand.
CATAACTGTTGTTATTATGAATGGCTAAATCTTGCCTCAACTATTTACTAAATAGCTAACCTTCATTTTTATATAATTTTTTCTGAATCTCAGATTCTTCATACATGGTAGTTGATTAATCACAGCAAACAGGACAGATGCTTATCTTTATAAGCAAATAAACCTGAACATTTTTGTTTTAGATGACACCCCCTAAGTCATAAGGTAATAGAATTAAATTTAAAAATGGTGTTTGTGCATGTGTGAGTGTGTGTGTATGTGTGTGTTTTGTTGGTTATCTACCAGGCACTAAAAATGTTACTACATTTTTCTCTTTCTGACATAAGTGAGATGTGACATTTCTCTTAAAAGCATGTTACTCTTTCTGACGTTCAGCTATTTTTGTACTTGCACCTTTTATCATCACACAAGATGCAGAAGAAAATTTGAACATACGTTTTCCAGTAAAATCAACTTTTCAACCTCTAGAAGTTATTTTTGTGTGTGTGGAGGTACACTCAACAGTAAGTGTATTAGGGAAAAGGGTTGCGAGGGTGTGTGTGTGTATGTGTGTTTCAGAAGCAAAACATTTTAACCTCTTGACCTACTTGTACGGGTTGTGGGGTTTTAAAAATATTTTCCCATCAGACCTGATAGTGAACGTGTGAGAAGCACGCCCATGTGTGTTCTATCCATCCTTGCCAGGTTCTGAATATAGACTGAATTGATTTCTCCTGATGGCTGTTCCTTCAACTAGGAGAGAATAGGATGGATGTGTGTCAGAGTCCGAGGTTCGGTCTCTCTTGCTTTGTGGCAAGCAGAGACCCTAGGGTCCAGGAGCTAAAAACGTTTGACAGCAATGACATAAAATATTTGGTAAAGTGGTGGTTCTTGCACATTATGAGAATTGAACCAGTGATGTGCTGCTCCACCTTAGAAAGGAGAAAAGTAGCAGATTTAAAGGGAGAGGTTACTTCCAGAATGGAGTTCCCTAAGTAATTTCTGCTGTGCACAGGAACAGAGCATCAGAGTGTGGGTGAACTACCTTTCATAAGACGCCTTCACTAATGCTGTCCAGCATCCCATGCACATGTGTATATGCTCTCCTGCATGCATGTGTGTGTATGTGTCTATTGACATTTGTTACATTCTTAATAACTAAAAAATAAGTCACTATCACATATCTGTAACTGAAAATGCTGAAAATGTTACTGAGTTTTACTTATTATAGGATATTTGACACATATTTTCTGAATATTGATCATTAGTTAGACGTATTTGAAAATTTAAATATTAAACCTGTATCAGAAATTTGTGTTTTACCCTGAATTATTTTAGCTGTTTCATTTAACTTTGTTTCTCATACCTCTTTTTAAGTAAGCAAACTCCTTCTAATTTAAGATCTTCAGATCTGAGTTTGAATTTGCGGATTTTCCTTGGCTAATTAAGATCAGCAAGACATAAATAAGGTTTCAATTTGTAAAAAATGTTGTGAAACAGAGTGTTTTACTATTTAAAGTTCATCCTAAGAAAGGCAAAGTTTAGTTTTCTTTATTGAATAACCTCAGTAGTCATGCTGTGTACAATTGGCTCAGGTTCATTGTGAGAAAGCCATGGCATATAGATTGTGGTGGTGTTCATCTTGAAGCAGGTACTTCATCTTATTTATTCGGATTCCATACTGTCCAGCACCGTGCTTCCTATCTAGGATACCCTTCATAGCCTTTTGGTAATGTATACATGAATAAATAAAAATATTCTTAATGTATGTTTATTCAAAAATGTCCATTTCTTGAACTCAAAGATCATTTCAAAGTAGCTTCTTTCTCAAGTTAACTGTTTACAGTGGTGGGGTGAGGAGCTCTGAGTGCTGACATGTCATAGGGATTGGCACCTCCCCAAACTGATGGGAATAAGAAGAACCTGGAGGCTGGGAAACAAACTTTAAGACTAAATAAATAGTACATATCCTGACCAAGGCTGGGGCAGAGAAGAGGGCCAGGAGGTGTCAGTTTAAAGGAGATCTCAGAGGCAGAACCAACTAGTTTGGTTCCATGTGATGGATAAGAACATGGGAGATGAGGATGCATTCAGTCTTGGGTGATGCCGTCAGCACTATTAACTGAGATAAAGTCTGTTTAATCCCCAATGCAGGTGAAAATCTAGATTTGTGGAAAGTGAGGATGATGAGCATGATTTAAACAATTTAGGGAGACTCCAGAAGACATGAATTTATAGGAGATCCAAGAAACTGCCTTCAAGGCAACTAGAATTATGGATTTTAACTTGGAAGAGAAATTAGGGATAGCCATTTTACAGTTATCAACTGAAAGGCTGAGAATATGTAAATGCAACATTTTCATTTTTAGCTTTGTTGAAAGTGTCTCAAGTTGGTTGTGCTTTGAGCTGTCACACTTTATGTGTCCCCTCCACACTAGTGTATTCTCCTGGGCTGGTTATTTTTTAATCAACTCCTATTGCTGAAGTTCTGGGTCCTTCCACATGGTCCAACCTCGCAGGTGTCCTAAGGAACTCCTAATGAGATTGGCCGAGGTCGGTGAGCAGCTCTAGGTATACAGTCACTTTGCCTTCTCTCTTTGCTTTCCACCTCTGTAGTTACTGGATTTTTTTTTTTTCTGTTAATTCTCCCAAACACAGCTCATCTTATTCCCTTCTTTAGGAAACCTTCCCAACCTTCTGGTAGAGTTAGCTACTCCTGTTAGTTCTCAGAGTTTACATACCAGACTCTTCTCTCCTTCTCTCTGGCAGGGGTCAAAGAGGAAGAGGAGCCCCTGCAGAAGCTAGTCTTGATCTGGGCAGCTCAGGCTCCTCAGCTTTTCCAAAGGGCACTAGACCAGGGTTTTTTTTTTTCCAGGGCTGGGTTCCCAGGGCTTCTGTGCTACACAGTGCATGATGTATCACCCAGACTGACGCACTGCCGTTAGCAGGTCTGCAGGACGCACCCTCCCATCTCAGTTCACATTAATCCTCCGATAGCAAACTCAGCCCTTTCCCCTCCAGGAGTCCTTGCTCTGTCATACCAGCCCCGCTCCCTCCGCCCGCTCAGGCCCACTCCCAAGGGCACCAAGTGGGCCATGGATGACTCCGCCTGCAATTGCCAATTCCCACATGTGCTTGTGAGGTTTTTCTTCAAAATGATGTTAGAAAATTGTGAGTGTCCATTGCAAAGACACCTGGGAGTGGACTCTGCTCATTCCGGATCAGTCAAACCCTCTGCTTGTTTTCATCACATTGTACCTTTGTTCTTGTCACCGTCTTTCTGTAGTTTTAAGAATTCAGGAAACCTTTTTGTCTTTCTCTGTACACTTCTCCAACCTGAACTTTGTCTCTTAGACTTTCTTCTTCATGCTGTTATTCCCACTAGGTTTTCTTTTCCTCTAAAGTGGACTCTCCCTCTGAGTTGCTCCATTGCTCAATCATGGGTGTCAATGCTCATGCCACTTTATACAGGCCCATCATGGCCATTCTAATTGCCCTGCTTCCAGGTAAGTGCGCCTGCAGCTCTTTCGGAGCACTGTGTCTTGCATCTTGCAATCTTACAGCTAGGGAATCTTGGTGTAAACTAAGTTGCTCAATAAATGTTTGTTGAATGAATCCCAGATTGTATATAGTAAATGTTCTTTTATCTCTCAAACCTAAAGTACAGCAGCTGAGTACAAAATATTTTTTTGAAACGCTCTAAAAAACTCTCTTCATGTTCAATGTTTTCAACATTTATGTAATTTAATATGTATGTAATAAATGTTAAAAAATTGAATAGAAAAGTAGATGGAATGCCTTGTTTTTATATTGTCTGCATTTTGACGTTCTCTCATAAATGATTCCAAACTGCTCCCAAATATACATGTCTCCTTTCGTTCAATTAACTTTACTTTTAACTACTCCTAATAACAATAACTCAATGATTATTCTTGTGGTAATTTGCTTTTTGCTACTGCCTGCAAGTCATTTTCAGTTATCCTTGGACCTTTGTTTTCCATCTTAAGTAGGCAACTCCTAGGAAAGTGGTGTCCAGTAGAACTTTCTGGGGTGAGGAGAGCATTCTTACCTGAGTTGTCTGTTCTAGGAGCTACTGGCCTCGTGTGGCTCTAGAACACTTGAAATGTGGCCAGTGTGGCTGAGAAATTGTATGTTTATTTTGATTTCCTTGTAATTAAAATGGGAATTTAAATAGCCACGTGGCTAGTGTTGGCCATATGGGACAGCAGTTCTAAGAGGCAATGGTGCCTTGGCCACTCACGGTCAAAGCACGGTGCTGACAGTGACGTCATCAAGTACTGCAACCTTGTATGTTCCCTCACATGTGCCTCTATTTATCCTCCGAGAAACTGGGCCTTTGTAAAGAAATAGCTTTATTTGACTTTTTAAATTCACACAGAGATAACTTATTTTCAATTTCTGACAATTTTCCAGTCACTCTGGTGTACTGATGACAGAGTAACTGACCACAAATAATTCATAGCATAAAGGCAAAGTAATTCTATTTAAATTTTTAAGCCTAAAAATCAGATTAAAAATTCAGTAGGTGATCTTTGGTGTTATTTCATTTTAAGTTGTGATTTGATGTTTTATCAGTAACTCTTTCTGGGTTTATCAACAACACAGTCATTAGAAAGGCTTTTTAAAAATGCATTCCAGGCCGGGCGCAGTGGCTCATGCCTGTAATCCCAACACTTTGGGAGGCTGAGATGGACAGATCACGTGAGGTCAGGAGTTCGAGACCAGCCCGGTCAACATGTTGAAACCCCATCTCTGCTAAAAATACAAAAATTAGCTGGACATGGTTGCGGGTGCCTGTAATCCCAGTTACTCGGGAGGCTGAGGCGAGAGAATCGCTTGAACCCGGGTAGCAGAGTTTGCAGTGAACCAAGACCATGTCATTGTACTCCTCCAGCCTGGACAACGAGAGTGAAACTCCGTCTCAAAAAAAAAAAAAAAAAAAAAAAAATGCATTCCAGTATCTATCACAAAGTTTTATATTTTTTAGTTAATAATTTTTCCTCTAGTTTTCTGACTTTTTAAAGATTAAAATAAAATTTATTTAATTTTTCCTGACCTGACCCTTCCTGGCAATCATCTATATGGCAAGCAAAATCATAGAGACAGGGCAGACGTATGCAGTGTGACGATGTCTTCATTTATCCTCTGTTATAAAATCAGGAATAAATTACATGAGGGCAACACGCTTTTATTATCATGTTCAAAACCCAAATGGATAATGCTAGGTTGCTATAAAGTCAAGGATCACTATCTGTCTCATTTTTAACACAGACATTTTGCTTTTAATGATGTGTTAATGGGAGGAAACATGAATGCGATTTGTGTTATTCTTTGTTCTGGCTGAGGAATAACTGATATTATCTAATGAATATGCAAATAACTCAAGGCCCCTTATTAATTGTGTCTAAACCATCTGTTCCAGAAAAGAGCACTTGTATATCTGCCATATAACACTATATGAATGTGTGCAGGGAACTGTTTAAGACACTTGGAGAATTTAATCTATATATTTTAATGAATCTATGGTTTCACCAGCATCAATAAATGAGGCAGCTTTCCTAAAATGAAATTAGTTGTTCCAATGAGATTATATGGGATTGAAATTTCACAAGAAAAATGCCAAGAAGAATATTAGTGTTTTAAAGTACCTAAACCACAAATTTTGGAATCCCAGGTTTTTTAGTAGAACCCAATTTATGTGGACTTAATCCACAAAATTCAGTTCTGGGATAGATATACATTGCCTGATGTATATACATGATTAGTGTAACATACTCATGTTTATTCAGGGAATTTGCAATATGAATTGTTTTTCTGCTGGTATCTTATAAAAGGTAAATAACAGCTTTGAAAACATTTTTAAGCAAAGATGAGATAAAATAGAAATCTTATGCCAGATGTAAAGCACTTCCATAATTAAATTGCAAACAGTAAAAATGAATTGGAAATAAGTTTACTTCTATTTTTGCCTCACTTCTCTTCAAATTAAAATTATTTAACCTCATTTTAGATGGTGGCAGACTGTTTTTCATAAATTCTGCTCCACAATTCAATTTGACTACATGGCTATCATAATTAAATACAGAATTATTATTTTTTTGTCTCTAGGAGTAAACAATAGGCAAAACAGGAAACAGTGTTTTATTTTATGTGTATTTCATTGTAAAGACACCTGTTTTTCACCTCTTTGGATTATAGTCTATAACTCAAATATGATTTTATTTTGTAAATATGTCTGGCACTCATTTATATCCTAACTAATGGGCACTTTAACAAGTTTTTAAAAAATCTCAAGTCAAAATTCTTTGCATAAGTAAACAAATCATTTAACTTGTGATTCGCGCTTGAAAACAAAATAAAATGTATTAATTTGATAAGATTTCTTCCCCACCAAATACAGCTTTGGCCAAGGTCTAGATTCAGGAACAAACTAATAACTTTTAAGAATAGAAAGTCAGTTCTTTCTTAATACAAAGTTGAAAATTATTTTGGGGGTATTTCTTCAGGATTATGTAATATAGTCACAAAATTATGATGATATATTCATTACCACCCAAATTAATCTCTTAACAATTATAAAAATATTGTGCCCCTGTGTACACACACATACTGCAGCTCACAATAATCATCTCTTTGGTGTTTATATTCAATCTTAGTACAATTAAATAGCATCTTTTTATAAAGCGTGGAGAAAGCAAACATGGGACTCTATGTCTAGCCTGTGTACAACCACAAGTTATGTGTGAGGTTTCTGGATGTCACAAAGGTTTTGTTAGTAGAAACAAACTAATAACAGTTGTCACAGCCTACAGTGTGTGGTATGCTGAAAGAGCCAAGCAGAAAGTACACAGAATAACTTTGAAAATTCAATATTTTTATATCCATGGAAGGTAGTATTTTAAAAATCACTAAAATATATATTAAATACATGCCCTAAAGTTAGAATGCTCACTTTAAGCAATCTATGATATAAATCCGTTTTCTCTACATGTAACCTGACACAAGCACTCCCTATTAATGACCCTACTTTCTCCATTTGCAACGTCTTGGGAACAGGAAGAATAGAAAGACGTCTAATGTAGTATGAAGATTATAGTTAATCATATTATATTACATACTGAAGATATGATAAGACAGTAGATTTTTAGTGTTTTCCTGGACACACAGAAACCTAGCTATGTGAGATGATAGATATGTTGATTTGCTTGACAATGGTAATCATTTTACTATGTATACCTACTATGTCAAAACAGCATGTTGTATGCCTTAAACATATACAATAAAAAGTTAGTTAAAACACCTTTAAATATGAGTCAATTTTCTGTTTACCTTTCTAGAGATACATTGGGCTTTTATAACTTCTATTAGAGTAAAACTTTCCCCTGATATGTAGTATCCCTAAATGCTCCAGAAATATGTACGATTATTTCCTTTAGAATACACTTTATTGGTCAAACTTTTGAGATATCTAGTCATAACAATGTTGTGGTTTCTCTCATTTTTCCAGCAATACCAACATTGGCCAGTACACGATGTTAACGTGTATGCCTAATGAGCCGGTGGCTTCATTTATATGACACTCGTATCATGCTTTTAAAGTGCCATATTGTTTAGTTAGTTAATTCAGAGACAGGCATGGTTCTTCGCTATTTCTTGTTGATGACTCCCATTGCACCAATCTTTTTGGCTTCTCAATTATATTATGAAATTGATTTTTAAAGTTGTTTTACATATTCATTATATTTTCTATTATTGAATTTCTCCAACTAGTAGTATAAATGTGGGCCTTTACAAATTTTTTTTTTTTTTTTTTGAGACACAGTCTCTGTCACCCAGGCTGGAGTGCAGTGGCGTGATCTTGGCTCACTGCAACCTCCACCTCCCGGTTCAAGCGATTCTCGTGGTGGGCCATTATATCTTACTAAGCCTCTACGTGTTCTCTCTTTTTTCTAATTCCATAGTCTCTGTCCATGATTTTGTTACCTCTTGCCAGTTAAGTACTACTCTAATGGTTTCCCATTAGGTCTCCCTGTTCCTGTTCTATACCTCCTTCAGTCTCTCCTAAACAGCACACACCCTTTTCTCTAAATCAATATGATTTCCATCTCTAAAAGTCTTCCAGAGATTCCCATTGCATACAGAAATTTTTTTTTTTTTTTTTTGAGACAGTCTCTCTGTCGTCCAGGCTGGAGTGCAGTGGTGCAATCTCAGCTCACTGCAACCTCTGCTGCCTGGGTTCAAGTGATTCTCCTGCCTCAGCCTCCCAAGCAGCTGGGATTACAGGCGCCTGCCACTGTGCCTGGCTAATTTTTGTAGTTTTAGTAGAGACGGGGTTTCACCATGTTGGCCAGACTGGTCTTGAACTCCTGACCTCGTGATCCACCCGCCTCAGCCTCCCACAATGCTGGGATTGCAGGCGTGAGCCGCCGTGCCCAGCCACATAAAGACTTCTTTAGCTTGATTTTGGTATCTTTCACTCTATGATTCCTACCTGCTCAAGAAAAAAGGAGGCCGAAAACGAGACTTCGCGGCATTCTTCAGATCACTGTCACTCTTCGCTCTCTACCCTCCTCCGTGCTTTTGTGTTTTCTCTGTCAGTTTTCCCACTGCCTGTCTGCAGTTTGGGGCATACCAAAATGTTACTATTTTTTCACATTTCAAAGTTCTTTTATTTAACTTGTGTTTGAGTTTTCTCTCTCGTGTGGTGTCTTATTTCCATCTCAGTTCTTATTCCCATCTTAATCCCCTCACTGTAATGGGATTACTCATTGCAGCTTACATATTGTCTTGCACAAAACAGATGCTAGGAAAACTTCTTGAATTGAATTAGCTGGCCACTATTTTTATAATTAAAAAAGTAAAAGAATAACTAACTTTTTTCAGTTTTCCAAGTATGACATCTATTTCATACCTATGTATCTTTTCAACTCACAGTATAAATGTAACTATTACTTTTCAGCTAAATATAAATAAAAATACTACCTTTCAGCTATACTAGGTGGTCTTTTCAAGCAAAAGAATGCAATGAAAGCTGTTGAAACTCCTTCAAATATACATTGGATCCAGGTTGCCCTGTGTCTATAATATTGGTGATCACTATTTCGCACTCGATAGTGTCAGAAAGTGTGCTTTTCATTCCTTAGATCTTATTTCTACAGCTACCCCCTGCAAGGTAGGCTTATTGCCTCTATTTTGCAAATAATAACTTTGAGGCTCAGGAAGGTTGAGCAATTCCAGAAAGCTATAGAAACAGAAGATAAAATGGCAGAATGTTTATTTTGTTTGTGCTATTCGTAGTTCTGTTTTGGCTGTTGAATGCTCTCTGTTGGGAAGGCCTCCAAACACTGACTCTGTCTCACGGTGCACTTATGCAGACTCTGCAGAGATCCCCTCTAAGACCTCCACACTGCATCTTTCTCTGATTTAGGCAAAGTTCACTCTGCTGACCTCTTGCAAACTCCCATCAGTTCCTGCCCCTGGCAGTATATCTCCGGTGTCTCCTTCCGTTGCATGGCATCCTTGTTGGAAATGTTTTCTTCAAGCTGCTGAAACCTAGCTTTGTTCTGTGGTGCACCCTCAGGTCTTGGAAAGCTGAGGCATTCTTTTCCTGAGAGGCACAGGCTGTTCTCATTTGCTTCCTCACTCTGGCATTGTGGGCTGCTCCAGGAAGCCCCGCATTCTGAGGCTTCGTTGGGTGAGGAGCAGACACCAGTGTTTGTGCCCCTAAACTTCAGAGGACAGAAGTCAATTTCTGCTGAGAATTTCCATATGCAGTACTGGGTGCAACTATAAATTTCTACAGCTCTGCCAAGGATTTATGTTAATAGAAGCCATCGCTTAACATCTCTGGATCTCAACTTAGCTTTAAAATAGGGAAGATAAAATCAACTTCATAAAGTGGTAAAGTTTGAATCAACTCACGTAAAGTACTTAGAACAGCATCAGAAACGTGGTAAGCATTTACAATGTATTATTATGAGTGTTAGTGTTTGTCTGAGGTCTCTTGAGGGTGTCTCATTTGGACAGAAGGGGCAAGTACCTCCTTCCCCTTCACCTGCAAGATAGCATTCTCGATTACTACAAATTTCCTTCAAAAAATTTCTCCAGTAAAATGTTAGCCTTTATTTTTATAATGTAAACTCCTGAGAATTGTGTTTGCTGGTTCAGTCTGGCTACCTTTTAACACATCCTCTAGGCTTGTACACAACTCCTCTCTAAAACAGGGGCCACTTACTGTCAATAACTCTCAAGACCTTTGAAGTCTTAGCTGAAACTCCAAAACACTGGGAAGGATTCTTTGCACATTGTTTTGTAAGGAGAAACACAACTTCTCCTCTAGTGTAGCCAGAGCAGGAGTGACATGAATTGGAGAGGCACTAAGCATCTGTACCAATTTTCCAGTAAAACTCTAATGGCAATGAGATGTTCACTCTTCTTATTTTCTGGATTACTTCATTTGCCTAATTTATGTTAATGTGTATATTTATGGAAATATGAAAGAATGGGGCCATTCTCTAAATAATGTATGCAAGGTTCTCAATGAAAATGAGACGTCTGTAAAAAATTTACTATTTGCCAATAAAACACGATATTGAATCAAGTAATGAAAGGAATATGTTAATTAATCACAAGGAAATGATTAATTTTATTGTGTTTTACTATTGAGCAATATTGGAAAAATATTTGAGCTGGCATGGAAGGCAGAATTATAGAGCCCCAGAGATATTCATACCTCCATGCCTGAAACCAGTGAACATGTTACCTTACATAAAGAAAGGAATTTTGCAGACAGAGTAAGATTATGGCTTCAAGATAGATAGGGTAGCCTGGATAATCCAGGTGAACCCAATAAAATCACATGTGCTCTTAAAAAAAAACCTTTCCCAGCTGAGGTTAGGATCAGAAGTTGTGACAATGAAAGAGCAGTCAGAGAGATGCAATGGTGCTGGCTTTGAAGATGAAGGAGGGCGATGAGCCAAGGAATATGGGTGGCATCTAGAGATTGGAAAGGGCAAATAAGCGGACTGTCCCCTAGAATTTCCAGGAAGATGTGCAGCCCTGCTGATACTGTATTTGTAGCCCAGTGAGACCCATGTGGTGCTTCTAACTTACTAAAGTATAAGAAAATAAGTTTTCGTTAAGTCAAGTTTGTGGTAATTTGCTATATTAGCAATACAAAAGTTATCCAGTACCCACGCCATGGGAAATCACCTCTTGCATCACTATGACCTGAATGTGAGACATGGAGTCAAAGGAGATCATTTTTTGAACTTTAAGGTTTAATGACTGCCCTATTGGATTTTGAATTTGTGTGGGGCCTGTAGCCCCTTTGTTTTGGCCAATTTCTCCCATTTGGAATGGGTGTATTTACCCAATGCTTGTATCCCCATTGTATCTATGAAGTACCTAACTGGCTTTTGATTTTACAGGCTCCTAGGTGGAAGACTTGCCTTGTCTCAGATGAGACTTTGTACTTGGACTTTCGGGTTAATGCTGGAATGCGTTAAGACTTTGAGAGATTGTTGGAAGGACATGATTGTGTTTTGAAATGTGAGGACATGAGATTTGGGAGAGGCTAGTAGTGGAATGATATGGTTTGGCTGTGCCCCCACCCAAATCTCATCTTGAATTTTAGTTCCCATAATCCACACGTGTTGTGGGAGGGACCAGGTGGAGATAATGGAATCACGAGGGCGGTTTCCCCCATCTGTTCTCATGACAGTGATTAGTTCTCAGGAGAGCTGATGGCTTTTAAGGGGCTTCCCCCTTCACTGGGCACTCATGCTTCTCTTACCTGCTGCCATTCAAGATGTGACTTTGTTTCTCCTTGACCTTCCACCATGATTGTGCGGCCTCCCCAGCCATGTGGAACTGTGAGTCCGTTAAAAGCCTTTTTCTTTATAAATTACCCAGTCTTGGGTATGTCTTTGTTAGCGGCCCGAGAACATCCAGTTTTAATGCCCAGAAGGAAGGTACTGCTGTGGAAAATTCCAAAATCAGGGAGGTAAATTTGCTATTGGCCAATGGGCAAAGGCTGAAAGAATTTTGAGTAGAATAATAAAAACAGCTTAGATTGTCTTAAACAGACTGTTTGCAGAAACAGGCACTGTAATGATTCTGATAGTGAGGACTCAGAAGGAAGTGAGGAGCATGTAGAGAAAACCTAATTTATATTAAGGAATACCAAAATCATCATTAATAAATGACTGGTAGAAATACAGACATTAAAATCAGTGTTGCTGAGAGCTCAGGAGGAAAAGACGAAACATGTAAGTGGAAACTGGAGGAGAGGGAATCACTGCTGTATGTGGCAGAAAGCTTCATGGGGTTATGTCCTGTAATAGTGTAGTAAACAGAACTTTTAAATGATGAAATCTGACAGTTAGTGGAGGTGATTTCCAAGCAAATTGTTGAAGGTGGACACAGTTTTTTGTTTTTGTTTTCTGCTTATAGTAAAATGTGAGAAGAAAGTGATAAATTAGGGAAGAACTATAAAATAAAATTGGTCCGGGAGTTTATAATTTGAGGAATTCTCAGCCTATCTAGAGTGTTCAGTCATATAAAAGGCTCTTAGAAGAGATGAATTTTGTGAGTAAAAAATCCTCTTAGTGAGACCAGAGAACATCTAGGAAACTTAAGGGTATTGCAATCCAGCCTTCTCAGCCGAAGCCAAAATTAGAAACTGGAGAGATTTGTGAATGAACCTCTTATATAAACGGAGTGTATCCTGTATCATACACAGAAAACCCACAAGATGGTTCAGAGACTTATATCGGCAGAAACATTAACTAACAGAATCTGATTGACGTTTATAGAACACTCCAGCCAATAGCTGCCTATTATTTTCCAGGGCTCAACAGATGTTCACCAAGACAGACAATGTCCAGATTTCTGTTAACTTGTCTGACAATTTTTAAACAAGCGTGTTAAGAACTCTGACTGTGGCTTTGCTCATTTTTCCCTGAACTTCTATAAGCTTTTACTTCATGTATTTTGAAGTCCTGGTATCAGTCATATAAACATTTAAAAGTTTTATATTCTCCAGATGATGTGACTTCTTTTTCATTAGGAAATGACTTTATTTATGCAAAGTAATAGTGTTGGTTCGGAAATCTTTGTCTGATGTCATATAGCCACACCGGCTTCTTTTGAATAGTATTTTCATGATATGGCTTGTATTCGTCATTTTAATGTTAGTCTATTTTCCTTCATATTTAAAATGTGTTCTCCTTCTCTGTGTTGTGGCCTGGAAGCTTTTGATCAGGTGGGAAACTAAAACAATCCTGGGGCTCATCCTGCTTGCTTCTCCTCTCTCAGTGATCACTATCCTCCATTGCTTGATGTCTAATATCTTAAAACAATTGCTTCATATACGTTGTCCAGTATTTTTTTCCCAATAATAAGAGTAAATTAGATTCTTATTATTACATTGTAACCAGAAATTAAATATGGTTGCTCATATACCACATCAATTCATTTCCTGGGCATCTGATCATGTGTAATTAAAACTGTGGTCACAGATAGACCTATATGCAAATGTTTATAGCAGCTTTATTCGTGAACATCACATTTTGGAAACATCTTTCAACTAGGAAATACATAAATAAAGTATAGTACATTCATTAAATACTATTCAGTAATAAAAAACAACGACATGGATAAATCTCACATGCAATGTATTGAGTGAAAGACGTTTTTATGAGACTAACACAGAAGGCTACATATTATATAATTCATATTACACCTTGAAAAAGAAAAAAACCTAGAGACAAAGCATTTCGGTAGTTGCCTGGGTCTGGGAGTAAGTAAGGCATTTCACTGTAGACTAGTACTGGGTAACTCTTTGGGGCATTGGAACAAATCTATATCTTGATTATATTACTATATTAATTTTTCCAAACTCATAGAGCAATATACACCAAAAAATCATACCACAATTTAAAAAATGGATAAAAAGTATTATGACAAACACTATAAAATAGATATAAAAAGTAAAACAGAAATTCTAAGCAAGACAAATTAAAAAACACAATCAGCGTTGTATTAGAGGCCATGAAGTCAGTGAGAACCCAAAGAAGAAATTGTGATGTTCTTAGAGATATATGATCAGTCTTCATATTCTCTACCTCCTGCCCCTGAAATTAAAAAAACACATTTATGGCAGGGTGTGGTGGCTCACGCCTGTAACCCCAACACTTTTGGAGGCCAGAGCAGGTAGATCACTTGAGGTCAGGAGTTTGAGACTGGTCTGGCCAACATGGTGAAAACCTGACTCTACTAAAAATACAAAAATTAGCCAGGCTTGGTGGTACGCACCTGTAATCTCAGCTACTCAGGAGGCTGGGGCAGGAGAAGCACTTGAACCTGGGAGGTGGATGTTGCAGTGAGCCAAGATCGTGCCACTGGACTCCAGCCTGGGTGACAGAGAGAGACTGTCTAAAAAAACAAACAAAAACTATGAGTTTATTCACTTTTAATGGTAAATTATTTCAAACATAAATGAAACATAATAAATACCTGAAGCTGGGTAATTTATAAAGAAAGAGATTGAATTTGGCTCACCGTTCCACGGGCTGTACAGGAAGCACGGTTGGGGAAGCCTGAGGAAGCAGGATCATGGTGCAAGGCGAAGGGAAAGCCGGTACATCACTCATGGAAGGGGCAGTTCAACTGAGATTTTAGATGTTCCAAAATAACAAAATGTTTGGAGCATTAAAATATCTTTTGCTAAGTATTCCAGGCACTATTATGCTTTAAATTTAGTCCTTAAAACAACCTTAGTAAGTAGGGGTGCAGTAGATGTAAACATCTTTCAGATGAATAGAGGCTAAACAACACTGGTTACACATCGATTAAGTGAATGGAAGAAAAATAATTGGAAAATAACTTATTCTAGAAAGAACACATATGACAGCAAAACAAGAAAAAATGATTTAAGAAAATAATAGACAAATTTTATTTATGAATATGAATCAATACTTTTAAAACACTAGCAAATATAATTCAAGAGTACACAGACAGATATAATAACTAAGACCAGTTATGTAGACATGAAGAATGTGAAAAACATGACTATAAGAAATATATTTTCATCAGTATAATACATATAATACATCAATAAGTCAATTAAGAAAGGTCAAATGCTTATAGGTATTGAGAAGGATTTCCATGGAGTTCAAAACTCATTGCTTATCTTATTAGTAAATGAAAGTATTTTTTATTATGATAAAACGTATCTATTTCAAAGTGATACTTATACTTAATTGTGCATAACCTTGATGTGATTGGGGAGAACAAACTCAGAATCAGGTTGCATAAGTAACAATTGTTACTTAACTTTGATCTGGAAATGCTGGCCAGTTTTTCAAAGGCTTTAAAAATATCCTTACCTATTGATTCACTTACTGCACTTCCAGAAGGAAGTTTATCCAAAGGAAATTATCCCATTTTAAGAAACAAAAGGAATGCTTTTACACTGTTGGTGGGAGTATAAATTAGTTCAACCATTGTGGAAGACAGTGTGGCAATTCCTCAAGGATCTAGAACCAGAAATACCATTTGACCCAGCAGTCCCATTACTGGGTATATACCCAAAGGATTATAAGTCATTCTACTATAGACACATGCACACATATGTTTATTGTAGCACTATTTACAATAGCAAAGACTTGGAGCCAACACAAATGCCCATCAGTGATTCCCTGGATAAAGAAAATGTGGCACATACACACCATGGAATACTATGCAGACATAAAAAATAAGTTCATGTCCTTTGCAGGGACATGGATGAAGCTGGAAACCATTATTCTCAGCAAACTAACATAAGAACAGAAAATCAAACACCATATGTTCTCACTCATAAGTAGGAGTTGAACAATGAGAACACATGGACACAGGGAGGGGAACATCACACACTGGGGCCTGTCTGGGAGTGGGGGGCAAGGGGAGGGAGAGTATCAGGACAAATACCTAATGCATGCAGGGCTTAAAACTTAGATGATGGGTTGATAGGTACAGCAAACCACCATGGCCCACGTATACCTATGTAACAAACCTGCACATTCTGCACATGTAATCTAGAACTGAAAATGAAAAAATATATATATATAAAATAAAAAAATGCCCTTACCTGTTGATTCACTTATTGCACTTCCAGAAGGAAGCTCATCCAAAGGAAATTATCCCAAATTAAGAAACAAAGTTGACCAAGCCGTCAGCATTTTAAAGTCTCTTATCGCTCTCATCCCAGTCCACTTTGCATATTGTATTCAAATTATTTGTTTTAAGGGTTGTCTCCCTACTGGTGGTGAGCTCAGTAAGGGGAAGAATCATTATCTGTATATCGCCAGTGAAAGTGGTCACCTATCACACTTTTTGACATAAGTATTGGGCAAAAACATAAATGTTAAGCAACGCAATATTTATTGCATTGCAATAAATAATAAATGTTAAATTTATTTAACATTTATTTAAATAAATGCAATAAATGTTAAATTTATTTAACATTTATTTAAATAAATGCAATAAATGTTAAACAATGCAATATTATTTATGATTATGAAACCCTGAACATGACTAAATTATACAAATATTGGAAACATTATAGAAACTGCAGTGCATCTATTTTTTTAAATATTAAGGCTGTTAAAATTACATTTACAACAAATTACTAGTTGATAAAATGTACTAAATAGGCATGTGATATATGATATGTTTGCAACTGAAAACTGGGTTCACCAGTTAACATTGAAATGTTAATGGTGGTTGCAATTGTTTGTTGTAATAGGGTAGCTTATTTTCTCTAATTCTCTATGCTTTCTAACTAAACTTTAATGAAGATATTTGCATTGTTTAGCTAGGGAAAGAAAAAATTCTAAAATAAAAATAGCAATTTATGTCTTTTCTTATTTGCTCTTTAAATACTGCATATGACAAACAGATTAAAGAAATAGTTTCTCTCTACAATTAAAACACAACATTGTTAGTATATGTGAATGTCTAAGACATGGGTAATTTGCTGCATTAACTAAAAGAAATTTAACATATGGTGTAATTTTGAGACTATAACAAAAAATATGACATATTGCTAGAATAAAGAAGTTGATTATGTACATATAAAAAAGCAATGGACATATAACTATTAATTTATAAAATGAATAAAAGATATGCATATTAAAATATGTGAATAGAATCCTTAGATTTATAACTGATATGGTTTGAATTTGTGTGCCCACCCAAATCTCATGTTGAATTCTAATCCCCAGTGTTGGAGGTAGGGCCTGGTAGGAGATGATTGGATCTTGGGGGCGGATTTCCCCCTTGCTGTTCTCGTGACAGTGAGTGGGTTCTTACAAGATCTGGTTGTTTATAAGTGTGTGGCCCCTCCCCCTTCTCGCTGTTCCTCCTGCTCTTGCCATGTAAGATGCACCTGCTTCCCCTTCGCCTTCTGTCATGATTCTAAGTTTCCTGAGGCCTCCCCAGCCATGCTTCTTGTACAGCCTGTGGAACTATAAGCCAATTAAACCTTTTCTTTATAAATTACCCAGTTTCAGGTATTTATTTATAGCAGCGTGAGAACGGACTAATACTCTGTATTTAGGTCCATGATTCTCGTTTTTATTTTGATATAATCTTGATCTGTCATTGAATCTGAAGCAAATACAGATAATTTATTTATGACATTTTTTTTTTTTTTGAGATGGAGTCTCACTGTTGCCCAGGCTGGAGTGCAGTGGTGCAATCTGGGCTCACTGCAACCTCTGCCTCCCGGGTTTGAGCAATTCTCTGCCTCAGCCTCCCGAGTAGCTGGGACTACAGGCACATGCCACCGTGCCTGGCTAACTTTTGTGTTTTTAGTAGAGATGGGGTTTCGCCATCTTGGCCAGGCTGGTCTTGAACCCCTGACCTCTTAATCCACCTGCCTTGGCCTCCCAAAGTGCTGGGATTACAGGCTTGAACTGCCATGCCCGGCCTATTTATGGCTTTTTTTAAGATACACTACGTGCACATTTTATAGAATCTTTTTCTACTGGGTTTCTATAAAGCAGATTTCTATTTATGAAATTCCAAGTTCACATATGACCTTGCTAAGAATTTAAGATGTGCTCTTTTAGAAGAAAAAATAGAAATTTCTAATACGCTACCAAATTAAAATATTATTGCAAAGTACAGTGGTTATTTAATATTTGATATAGTAGCTTGTGAGAGTTGAAAGCTAAATAACAGCTAACTAAATAGATCTTGTCTTATGGAAAAATTTAGGTTCTATTAGTTTCCTTTTCCTTCTTGGACTTCCCTGAAAAATTCTAGCTTTGTGTTAGTGATGCATTTTTGCAAGTTGAATGGAAAGGAGCAGTAGTGGAAAAAATAACTAAGGCAATCATTTAAATTATGAAAATTAATGACATTTAAGGGGTAGCCTTGCAGTTGTCTGTCTCATATGCCTGTTTTCATTACCTAAAGCCCTGTAATAAAGGGCAGCTCTGCACCATTTTGTGCTTTCCCTAAAGTACCTGCAGCCATGAGGGCAAGTGCAATTCCAGTAGGGTGGAGCAGAGGTGAAAGGAACCTGGGTGTCTGCAGAGTGGAGCTGTGCAGAACCCCTGGGTTCCAGACATCTGTGCTCTTTCATAGGTGAAAGAGAAGCTAAAGTCTATCTAGCTTAATCAGCATTAGAGAATTTGGTACTAAGAAATGCACTGAACCTAAGAAGTAACAGTTTGCACAGAGGAGGAGGTACGGTTTTGTACTCATGATGCCATTAACTAAAAGCCAATAAACTGGAATCTCACCACATTTTCAGAAAAATCTACTACCATATAAAACCAAAGTCTGGCTTTTAACAGCATTGAAACCTGGAATCCTGGGACCTGTACTCATAAGACATCTCGCAATGCTCACGGCCCTTCTAAGGAGCAGAATCAAGGGGCCTAAAGGGTGTGGCTGTGGTAGTTCCAGGAACAAGTGACTGCTGGGTGTTCCGTCCTCCCCTCTGAAAATGTGAATTTCATCGCCCTCATCCTTATCCTTCTCCACCAATGTACACTGGATGTATTGGGGGTAAAGAATTTGTCTTTGGGGTTAGGCATCTCAGAGCTGCATATGAGCTTAGCCTTCCACCAAGTGCTGTGTGTTTAAACAATAATATTCCATAAAGTATAGCACGTCAGAAACGTCCTAACAACTTCCCTGAGTGATCTTTCAGGAAATGAACAGTAAGGTACATTTCACTTTTGAAGTGCAATATTTAAATACTGATTTGAAAATGTTGTAACGGTAAATATCCCGGCACATTCCTGGGCATGCTATTCAAGAAACAGCATTAGCAGCAGCCATGGTAATGGCAATGAACCATGTGCCATGAGAGCCAACTGTGTACCTTGGACTCAATTAAGAACTGGATACCCTAAATGACATGACCCCCATTTTAAGGATGAGAGAACCGGGGCTCAGGAAAAGGTTGAATATCCTGTCCAAGCTACTACAGCTATTAAGTGACATAAAAGAAATGCAGCCCCATCTCCTAGGCTCTGAAGATTCAGCACTGTGCACGCAGCAACAAAATTGTCAAGCTTTATAAATACAGCAAAGGGAGAGACATAAGTCTTAGGCTGATCTAAATGTGCTTTGAAATGTGAGGAACAGGAAAAAGTGTTACATTTTCCACAGTCTTAATGGCACAAAATTTTCCCTGTATCTGTGGGGGGATTGATTCTGGCTGGGTGGGGTCATCTTGTTTGACCAGAGTACTCACCATGTTAGACCTTTAACAGAATACGGAGCTCACAAAGGCTGTGCATTTTTATGAGCTTATATTGTTTTGGAAATAACACAAGCCTAGGTCATTAACTCCTAATGGCTATTTTAAAACACAGCTCTCCTCCTAATTGTTCAGTAATAGGTAGTTGGTTAAATGAATTACATGTGTTTTACAATGTGTGGCCATTAAAATGTTCATTTCATGAGAATATTCTGTAACATTAAAAATCACTCAGGATCAATTGTAAGATGAAACATTGAAGTCATTCTATAACAGGCTTATTTTCCTCTTTCCACTTAAAAACATGTAAATAAATATGTAGATGGATAAAAAACAAAAAGGTTAATGGTGACTCACTCAGGATGGTTGAATTTATATGATTGTTAATTTTTTTATTCAATTTGCTTCATTTTCTGGTATTTCTACTGAGAACATATATTTATAATGAGATCATTTATTTATTGAGAAATTGTTGTTTGTTTTTCAAAAATAACACATGATCTTTGAAAAGTATTAAAATGATAAGAAAAAGATAAAAAAAGAAAAAAATATCCCAAATCATATTACCTAGAAAAAATATCTCCAGGCCAGGTGTGGTTGCTCACGCCTATCATTCCAGCACTTTGGGAGGCTGAGGTGGGCAGATAACTTGAGTCCAGGAGTTCGAGACAAGCCTAGGCAACAGTGAGTTGCTATCTTTACAAAAAATACAAGAAAAAATTAACCAAGCGTGGTGGTGCATGCCTGTGGTCCCAGACACGTGGGAGGCCGAGGTGGGACGATCCTTTGAGGCTGGGTTGTCAAGGCTGCAGTGAGCCGAGATCATGCCATTGCACTCCAGCCTGGGCAACAGAGTGAGACCATGTCTCAAAAAATAATAATAATAAAAAATAAAATAAAAATAATCTTTTATGGAAATTTTTGATGACGAGAACTTGAGTTATCTCACTATGCACGTTCCTATTAATCTTTTATAAAGGGATTATACAGTGAATTATTTTCTATCACTCTGACTTTCCCTCCACATCAAACTTCAGAGCTCTGCCCTTGTCAATAAAATAATTATAACAACAATTTTATTAAACCCTAGTGTATATGAATGTGCTTTAATTTTCTTCCCTAATTCCTTATTAATGAAAATTTCATTTTCTTCCAATCTTCTCAATTATAAACCATGCTTGTATATTTTGCCTTATACTGAAAATGTTGGATAGCATGTTTTAGAATTGTGAAATTATATGAAAAAGGAGGGCCCGTGGTATATTTTAATAGAAAGTGTATGAGCGTCCCCAGTTCCCCAGACTCTGGCCAGGACTTTATCATGATTTAGCATTCTTTACAAATACTGTTGTGCATTATTTTAATGTATTTTATCTTCTGTTTCACTTTTATGTTCAAAAGTGAGATTACATATGTCCATATTTTGATCTATACTGATACCTGTAAAGTTTTTCCTTGCCCAGTTTTGATATAAAGGTTTGTCAGCATAATAAATGAGTTTAGGGTAGCTTTCTGCTCTTTTCTATATTCTGGAACAATTTATATAAATAAGAATCATCTAGTTTTTAAAGGTTTGCTATAACTGGCATATAAACCAATGTAATCTATTGTATTTTTGATATGTTCATTGTGGTTGAATAGGAACACTATCATTTGTGGTGTACTAATGTTGTATCTGATTTTGCTATTCTTTTATCTTAAATCTCAATATCTATCAATCATATATCAATTACCTATCATCTATTTTCTATCATCTGTCTTCTATCAATCATCTACCATGCATATATCATCTGTTTCTATCTACAGATCCTCTATCATCTATCTATCATCTATCATCTCTCTCTCTCTCTCATCCATCTGTCTGTCTATATATTTACCTATTATCTATCATCTAGCTATCTTCATCTATCAATCATCTATCATCCATATATCATCTCTCTTCTATCAATCATCTATCTCTGTCATCTATTATCTGTCTATCATGTATCTATCTGTCTATATTTCAAATTTTTGCCCTGCCTTTAAGTTACTTGCTCACTACTTGGCTGAGGAAAACAGGGTTTTTTGATTGAAATTTGCCCTGAGAGCCACATAATAAGATGATAATGTCACAAAAGAGAAGCAAATATCGTTATTAAAAGAAAAAGAAAATGAAATATATTCTGAAAGGATAAAAATGCCCACATTTTCACTTAAGCTTTTGTCTCTGCTTCTCTAGTTCAAAGGATGAGCCTGTGGTATGTTGTCCAAAAACAAATCTGCATTTTAACAAGGTCCCCAGGTGACTCCTGTGCAGACAGTGGTGAGAGGTCTGCTCTGAGGACCCAAGTCAGGCTGGTCTGACCCTGGCCAGGTAGTGCTGACATGTGGCTGCTCACAGTGCAAGGCAGAGACACCCCCATTGTCACCTGCTGCATGGGCAGATGTCCCTCCTGGAATCTGTTGCCTTTATTCTGAGCTTTCATCACATTTTCTCCTGGCAAGGTCCTTCTGAACCACCCGTGACTGACAAAGTAAACCCTCACCTTTCGGTCTGGTTGGTCTGGTGGAGTGCTGTTGTTTTCAGAGGCAGGGCTGCCCTTGAGGACTCATAGCCCTCTTATTAGTGGGCTCAATGAGGAAAATGGTTTTCACCATCTCAAATTACGCTTGGGGCAAACTCCAATTCAACAATCACGTGATTAAAATTTGCCTTGTATTTAGGACACACTGTATCTCAGAACTGTGTCAATTTTGGAACTGCTGCAATCCCTTGACCCAGGGAAACGTATCAGAGCCACAGGCATATGCAGGTCAGACATTTCCTCCATGGTTTCTGTTATAATGTGGGGGAGGCTGGGGATGGAGGTAAGCTAGCCTGCTATCAGAGCGGAGGTGCCATCCTTATGTTGTTTTCTTACTCATGACCAGCTGGCAGCCTACAATTCTGTGCTCCCCTGGAGTGTTTTATTTAAACATATGTATAAGATATAAAATGTAGATGTTTTCCCAAGTAAGATGCAAGGACGTCCTGACATGCTCCTGGTTCTCCGGAACCTGAACTGGTCCTGCCTCACATACACTTTAGTAAAACAGAAATTCCAGGCAGGAGAAGATTGAAATCTCAGCTTTCCCTGCCTCGAGGGTCTTGTCTTGGGTCTAGGCTGCCACAGGAATGAAATACTCTAATCGAGTATCTGTTTCCGCCTAACTTGTTTCTTGGATAACTGTGACAGACTTACAAAGGGTGTGTTCCTCCTTGGTGTCCCCAGTATTTTCTTTAAAATGCTTTATTATTTACAGCAGTTTTAGTCTCATAGCAAAATTGAGCAGAAGGTACAGAGATTTCCCATACCACAGCCTCCCCCATTATCAACATCCCAGCAGAGCGGTACATTTGTTACAACTGATGAGCCTGCATTGACACATTCTCATCACTGACGTCCACAGTTTGCTTCTGGGTTCACTGAGTGTTGCACGTTCTACAGGTTTGGACAAATGTATAATGACGTGTATCCACTGTTAAGTCATTCTTCTATATCTCTTTTTATATCTTTTGCACTTCTGGAAATTAGCATTCTTATAGCTTTTCCTATTCACCATATTAAAAGTCACCCTCAAAAAGTAGAGATGGGTGGATGCTTTTCCACGGTAATGTTCTGCATTTTGTCATCCATGCACTTGTCCACATGCTTGGAGGGGCTGGAGCTGGGATGGTGTGAAGAGGCCACTCTGGCTTCCTCTTCATCACTTCTCTCCCCACCTCCCACTGAGCTAGGTGTATCCTCAGGACCTAGCCCTGCAGAGCTACCTGGGCAGAGCACTGCAGGTAGCTGCTTAACACCAGCCAGCGTGGCCATGTGAGAGTGGGTGCACTGTTCCAATCGTGGGGGAAGCCCCTCTTGTCTCCAATTCACATACACCATGCACTCCTCTGTCTCACTTTGGGAATGGTGTTCCGCTTCTGCCTGGAGAGTTCCAGTTTTTGTGGAAGCTGACATCACCTACCCAGACCTGTGGAAGGGCGTGACAGAAGTGAGAGTAAGCTGTGAGTGTCATGAATGAGGAACATAATTTTACTTTTGAAATTTACTCCGTATTTTGATGGTTCCGACCTGCAATTCAAGAGTTCCAGGGTACACATTGTTGATGCCATGGGAGGAATCTGGAGGACAGATGAGGAGACTAGTTCTCACCCCTCATCTGTTTACACGGTTTAAACAGATAAAATGGAAAGGGTGCCGTATCTGATGCCAAATTAAGATGCCAAAATTTGCATAGAAAAGATTCACTCTATTTTGTGAAGTAAGAGCTGTATCTGTATTATCTGTTAGAGATACACACTTTTTCAGTTCAAGGATCCCTGAATATCTCAGTAATTTTTCCCATGACATACCCCAAGCCAAAAGAAATGCCCGTTTCATTTATCAAATTGTCAGGCCCAAATTACCTAATATATATGTGCGTCCTAACAACTCGAAATAGTTCACATACATTGAAAGAAAATTATTTTTGAATTTTATTCACACATGACCTCCCTTACTTACTCAGGGGTCTTGGGCCGACTGGGCAGGTAGAACTCCATAAACCTTAACATCACATGAGATCCTGCCCCTAGCTGGCTTTCCACGTTGATGTTCTGCCAGTGTTTGCATTTTTTTTTTAATCATGGCAACTGTGAAAACCCCAGCTTTACAAAGAAATGATGCTGTCAAAAGGAAGGTAATACAATCTGATGCTGAACCCCGAACTGCTTTGAACAAGTCATTCACCTGCTATCTGACAGCTGTCAAATGTCTCTGAGAGTCCCTTGAAAACGTAAAACATCTTTGGTGCCCCTATAAATGAATTTATAGGTAAACCCCTATACATTTTTAAATTTATTTAAAATTGTTTATAGGTAAATCCCTATAAGTTTACCCTATAAACTTAACCATAGTCATAGTTAATAAAATTACAATGATATACACCACGTGTTGTGCTGTTGGTAATGTTATTTTTTGTTGTTCCGATGTTAAGTGTGAGGTCTTCGGTTACTGCGAGTGACAGGGTGGTTTCTCATCTGATCTGGTCCTGTAGTTTCTAGAGCTTTCACATTTCCAGTTTGTTTGATGAATTTTTGAGAGTCTCACAACATTTTTTTGCCTCACAGCATTTGCTCTGTGATGTCACTTCATTAAATAAAATTATTTTTCTCATTTTCTTCTTATAAATTTGTTCAATATTTACTTCATCTCCATCATTGTTATTTTTAAGGAGGAGTATCTTTTTTCTTAGAAATCTTTCTTCAGAAGTCATTGGCTGACTCAATACTACCATTTAATTTACTAATTACGTGAAGATTACTCTTTTAGGACCCTAGTGCTCTGTCTATTATAGATAAGAAGATTTTTTAATGCTAAATCTTGATAGAGGAAAAGAAAGTTGATTATCGAGGATAGCACTAAAAACTGCTCCTCCATTGGGTAGAACAACAGGCATTTCCTACATGGCTCTGTTAACTTATGCCCCCTTCTCCCTGCCCAGCTGCAGGAGCACGTGAGTATTACTCTTCATTTCTTCCATGCCTTGTGTCCTGTGGGTTAGTCGATGTTTTCCGCTTGCATAATCAAGGCTTGCACACTGCTCATAATAGAATTCTCTCCGATGTTAATATGGCAGTATTATTCACTTGGTAAAACTATCACAGTTAAATTTTAATGAGCACTATTTCTTTTAAGGGCTTATGTGCACTGTTAGTTCTTGCTTCTCATCAAAGCAAGCCCTGAAATATGCCCGCGCAGTTGAACCACAGGCCAGGGATAGCAGCTCTACACACAAAGCGCTCTACACCACAAGTCCCTCATTTTTTAAAAGAGAAATGAAGACATGCTTCTATCAAACTCTAGCGATGGCACTTAAATCGATGAAAGAATACACGTGACATAGTTTTGGACAGGGTGTATATAAATAAAGTAGAAATAAAACATATTTCTGGCAACCTTAATTCTAAAGGCTACTCTGTCATTTTTTGACAATGGCTCACTGAGAAGGAACCTTTCTGTTGGGGTGAAAATGGTCCAGTGGAATTCACTTTCCGGAGTGTCTACTGCTGGCTAGACACAGCCCAAAGCCTTTGGCCCACGGATGCTCTTCATCTGGAGGGCAGAAGGTGGGTACTGTAGCATCTGTCTCTAAGCCCAAAACAGACTCCCTTACTTCCCCAGTTCAGTCAAGTAATCCATTAGCTCGAATATCAAACATTTCATTAAATATTTCAGTGCTCCTCTAAACTATATAAAATATTTAGATTAACTAGGTTTGAACAATCATAATGGCGTACCCACTCACCAACACCACTTAAAAACATCTGCTTATCCATCTTGTCCTCCTAATGCTATCACAACCTTCCTCATTGAACAAGAAGCCATTTCTGAGCTGCAAATACCTTTCAGTTTGTTTCTGGGGCTTCTGCACTATCTATCTAACTGAGATAACATTTAGTATGTATAACTTATACACTATTTAAATACTTATTTATTGCTTTATCAGTGTTTTGATTTGTTATTCTATGGTAAACAAATGAGGCATAGATATCACAGAGCTTTCATGTTATTGATCCCCTGATCTGAATTTTTGCATCTGTGAACTTGTTCTTGTCACAAGAACATAGCTCTTACTCCTTAGAGCAGCAAGCAGAGAAGGTTCGGGTGACTTGCACTGACTTCATGTGAAGCCTGGAGGAATCAATGACACAAAGGAAAGTGAGTGTGAGCATGACGTCAAGTCAGATCAGCATTCCTGCATTTTTGCTGGAAACAGCTGTGTCCAGGTGGCCAAGGAACACCAGAGTGGGTTGGCCATTAGTCTCTTCGGTAGTTTTGCCAAATCAGACACTCCAGAATTAAGTGACCTCAATGCTGATACTCTGAAAGGCCTTGGAGTCATATTTTTATGGAATAGCATTACTATATTTTAAGCATTCTCTACTTCCGTAGCAATGCTTCTGCAGATCCTGGATGAGAACAGGTGTACGCACATCAGAACATTTTCTCCCAAACCATGCTATTGCTTAGAGATAGTCTCATGTTAAGATACCGGGGCCCAAATTATGGTGCTGGCTGCTTCAAAGAACAAAGTAACAACCACATATATAGCACATTCTATAGCATTTTAGGTTCACCTCTGAAGCAAATTCACATAAAAAAATAAACAAGTAGCTTTGCCAGGAAAGAAAGGTCTTTCCTGTGATGAATCTGTGCTTGCTATAGACTAAATGTGTCCCCCAAATTTATATGTTGAAATCCTAACTCCCATTGTGATGGTGTTAGGAGGTGGGACCTTTGAGGAGTGATGAGGATGCAGCCCCCACAACGGGATTAGTGACCTTAAAAATAGGCCCCAGAGAACTTCCTTGTCCCTTCCACCATGTGAGGACACAGAGAAAGCATGCTGTCTGTGAACTGGGAAGCAGCCCTCGTCAGGCATTCAATCTCCCGGCACCTTGATCTTGGACCTCCAGCCTCCAGATGTGTGAGAAATAAGTGTTTGCTGTTTAAGACAAGTTGACGATATTTTTGTTATAGCAGCCCAAACTAAGATAGTGCCTTGTAAGATACAGAATTGGTATTAAAAATTAAAACTGGGTCCCAAATTATATGAACAAAAAAAAGTTACAAAAGAATCTATTCAGTAAAATTACGTTTTTAAATATGAAATGCATATTTGTAGGTATATATGTGTGGGTATAAAAATCATTATCTCTAGATAGATATGGTTACAGTTTTTTATGTTAGCTATGATTTTTCATTTTTGTAAAATGAAGACATGCAACATTTGCAATAGGAGAAAAAAGTCAGTAACTAGCTATGTAAACATAATTGGTCATACTGATTCTGGCTTTGTGAAACACTTCCATTATAGAAAGTGGCACTGACTTTAAGAAGGATTTTCTGAAATTTATACAAGGTTGATGTTTAGTTGGAATGTGGTTAAATGAAGAGTTTATTAGGCAAACAGGCAAGGGGCTTAAGATAATCTAACTGTGTCCTTTAGCCATATGACTTTGGGAAAAGCATTTATCCTAGGGAGAAATGACACCTTGTCTCAATATTATGCATGTCTTAATCCATACATCCTAATTCTAACATCACACATCTATTCAGGACAGTACTCAAATTTGGTCTGTACAGGTGTCTTGTGTTTATAAATAAGCAGAGTTTCTCAAGTTATAAATGGGCACATCTTTAGACTGTGAGTACTATGTAAGGTTGGAAAAGCTACAAGATGGCATTACTCTAATGGGGGCTTGGCTTATGCACCAATGGATACCTAATGTGTTCATGAGAGGGGCACCAGCTCTCCTTTTTAGGACTGGGTTGATGGTTGGTCATAGAACTGGGCTCCATCATAGCAAAGAGGATGGCAGGACTTCAGAACATTAATGGTCAGTTGGCAACACTTAAAAATTACAGGCCTTGCATGTACTTTTATAATAAGTAGCAAGGTCAGAATGACAGCGTGGAAGTCCTGATGGGCACAGAGTTATGAAGATGGTTAATAGAACATGGCATTGTTAGAGACAAAAGAGTGGGTCAGTGAAGAACTCCACCGAAGTTCTTTAATGAAGTGAAATCAAGGATGGATGACTAGGAAGCTAAAGGCATTCTTCTAAGACAAACTCATAATCCTGTGTCCAGCTTCTGGACCTCAGCGGAATTTCAGGCTCAACCTTTTCATCTGAGGGAGAGACCTGATCCCCAGGAGAGAGGACCCTGTAAGACTAAATGCTAACAACAAGTTGATGTGGCAGTTCTTCCCCAGAGCCTCCCCAGAGAAATCTATAGCCATGCACTGGGGCAGCCATACACTGTGGAGCGGGAGCTAGCCAGCATTTGGATGACTGTTGTGCACAGAGTGGAATTTAACTTTGACGCTCTGACCTGAAGTGTCATCATGGGTCACCTTTACAATGGGTGCCTAAGGGCCTGGGTAATGAGTGGAGAACTGCCCAGTTACAGCTCGCAGTGTAACTTGTCCTTGTCCCTGAATGTATAACAGCAATGGGAATATTGATGGTTGGCACATGTGCCACAGGTCTTTGGCTTCTGGAGTAAGTTACCAGAGTGAGGTCAGTAAAGTTGTAGATACTAAAGCTGTGCCCACTGCCTGCTCCCACACCAGTCACACAGTAAATTAAAACTCACATTCCGTTCTGGGGAAAATGGCAGGAAAGAATCCCTTTCTTAAAGACCTATATGATGCTGATGGTGAACTTCATGTCTGCATTTAATTTTCTAGTGTAGTTCCCAAAAAATCTGGGCAGACCTTAGAAGATACCAGAAGACTACGGCAGGCTCAACCGAGTAAGCCCAACTTCAGCTGCTGTGCCGGATATGGTGTCCTTATTGGAGCAGATGAGCACAGCCTCAGATACATGATAAGCAGCCATCAATGATCTAATGGTGCTCTTTCCCATCCTTATCCAAAGAGAATATCAGAAATATTCATAGTTGTTTGGAGCAGAAAACTGTGTATATTTAATGGTTTTGCCCCAAGGCACGCTAACTCTTCAATTCTCATATGAAAATATCTGTTTTGATCTTTATGATTCATTTCAACAGTAATTTCATCTTTTACCTAAAATTTTACTACAACCATTAGCCAAAAACACTAGTCTGAGCCATCTGTAATAACATGGACTTTTGAAAGAACATAGTGTGTCATACATGGTCCTTGGAGGGAATGTTGACATTGCAGTACACTTCTTGAAAGGACTCCTTTCTTTTGGCATAAAAGATTCTAAGCACCTTTCCTGGCTATCCACATCTTCTTCCACCACCATAAGGACAATATTCTCTTGTAAGTTCTCTGACCCCTGTGGGTAAATGATCACTATAGGCACAGACCAAAGAGAGCTTCCAATGATGTCACAGTTTGGATTCCACAGGAAGTCAATTCTAAGAAACAGTTAATGTGCAGAGAATTGGGGGAACTTTTAAAATCAATGACTGTAGAAGGGAAGAAAAGGGAGCAGGGTTGGGCAGAGAAGCTGAGGTGCAACACAGCCTCTGCAAAGACTGAGATGACCAAGCTTAGAAGCTGGAGGACCCTTCAGAGACACCTCAGGTTGGGGTTAGTGGGTCAAGAATTTAGATCTCCAAATAGATCAGGAATTGCCAGCAAGTGGCCCCAGAAAGTTGAGAGTAAAACATCGCTCTTCAGGGAGGCATTCCTAGAGAGGATCACTTTGGGAAGGGTATCTGACAGCATCACTCCCAGGGCTGGGGATACATTTCTGAAGGGGAGACCTGGACAGTGTCCACCATTGCTTAGATCCGCTTTTACAGAAACATTCAGGGAGCAGCGCCTCTAGGGCCTCAAGTGGGGTTCCTTTCCTGGAGGAGCTTAGAAGAGGAAGATTAGATGAGTTATAGCTCTTGCAACTGCAGCTGACCTAGAGGTCAGACAATGCTTAGCATCTCTGGCTTCCACTCTTCATCCTGGATTCCCATCACCCTCATAGCACCTTTCCTAGTCTAAATGTCTTTCATGGTGAAAAGAAATATATCCAGTTGCCTTGCCCTCCTCAACAAGGCTTCTGTGCTAGTCCATTGGCTGTCAAAATTGGGCAAGAGGTATAAAGATGTATTCAAGCAGGTGAAATGGGTGCCCAAAACATTCTTCTCTACTTCCATTGCTTAGCAGCAGGCTATGTCTTCCTGATGACCAAGGTCTAGATGCCTGCTAGGATGGTGGCTTCTCTTCATAACCTCTTGTCCCTTGGCATCAGAAACCTACAATGCCCAGGTAGCAGTAGTGGCTTATAGTTCAATGTGACCCCCTTGGGGTATTCCTGGTGGAAGCAGAATATCAAAACCTATAGAACCTAGAGTTGCAAGGCTGAGAAACACAAATGACCCAAGCAGGTCATAGGAAGTCTTGGAAAGTGGGGCCACTCTTCCTTTTAGTTTGTTTCCTGTCCAGGACACATTGATTATGACCATTGGGACACAAATGCCATATAAAGTTGGTTGATTTAGTGGATACCCTGCAGGCCAGTTTCAGGATTTGAGACCTGAGCTGACCTAAGGCTCCGTGCTTAGAAAAGCCTATACTTGCTTTAGTGCTCTGGTGTCATCCCCTTGGAATTCTTAATAATTTTGAACAAAGGATCCCATATTTTTATTTTGCACTGGGCTCCACAAATTAAGTAGGAAATCCTGAGAACATTGATTCCTGGAGCCTGCAACTCCATCTCTATAATGCTACCTTTGAACCGATGCTTCAGCTGTTCTTTCAATAAGCTGTTCTATCACACTCTCAAAACAATGGCATCGGAGCTGTGGCACAAAATGGAGCCAGTAGATCCCATGCTGGTACCCATTTTTACACATCTTTCACTACAAACCTGGATCCATTGGTCTGGAGATTTTTATATGCAATCCTATGCCAGTTAGTCAAATGTTCAATTAGCCTTCAGATCATAGTCACAACTACAGCCATAGAGGGCAGGGAAATACACCAAGAGAACATTTGTCTACTTCAGGTAAAATTATTGATGCCTCCTTCAGGGTAGACGGCATTCATTATATTCCAAAAAGAGATTGGTTGATCCTCTCAAAGCATGGCATTCTACTGGATGCCGAATGCTAGTCTTGGTGGCTGACATGCTGGACAGTTCTAGCTACAGCAGTCTTGGTAAGGGGGAGCCCATTCTTTCAGGCTCATGCATAGCCTTCATTCCTGCTACCATGATTTCTCCACTCATAATATTCAACACTAGTGTAGCTGATGACAAAGGCTGGCTGATGTCACCTGGCCAGGTCATATTGTGGTATATATATGCCATGGAATACTACTCAGCCATAGAAAAGAATGAAATAATGGCATTGATAGCACCTGGATGGAATAGGAGACCATTACTGTAAGTGAAGTAACTCAGGAATGGAAAACCAAACAGTGGAAATTCTTACTCATTAGTGGGAGCTAAGATATGAGGATGCAAAGGCATAAGAACGATACAATGAACTTTGGGGACTCAGGGGAAAGGGTTGGGGGGTGTGAGGGATAAAAGACTACACATTGGGTACAGTGTGCATTGCTCAGGTGATGGGTACACCAAAATCTCAGAATTCACCACTAAATAACTTACGTAATCAAACACAACCTGTTCCCCCAAAAAACCTATTGAAATTTTAAAAAGTTTATGAAAACTGAGGCACCATGTTGTACTTTGCTGATAGTGCACAGCTATCAAGGTACACATCAAATTTTCTGATCTTGGATTGAGTGTTTCTCACTACAATATTCCGCATGTCTCCTGGTAGTATTGATTTTAGGATGCTTGGTGGCATAAATAATATTTTTAGTTTTTAAATTTTACTTTTCATGAGTACATAGTGGGTGTATATATTTATGGGGTATAGGAGATATTTTGATATGGACACACAATATGTATTAATCACATCAGGGTAAATGGAGTATCCAGTTCCTCAAGGATTTATCATTTCTTTGTGTTATAAACATTGCAAATGTATGCCCTCAGTTATTCTAAAATGCATAAAAAATTATTGCTGACTGTGGTCACCATGTTGTGCTATCAAATACTAGATCCTATTCATTGTATCTAACTATACTTTTGTACCCATTAACCATCCCCATTTCCCTTCCACTCCCGCCTATCCTTCCCAGCCTCTAGTAACCATCATCCTATTTTCTATCTCCGTGGAGTTCAATCGTTTTAATTTTTAGATCCCACAAATGAGCGAGAACACATGCAGTTTGTCTTGCTGTGCCTGGTTTATTTCACTTAACATAATTTCTGCCAGTTCCATCCATGTTTGTTGCAAATGACAGAATCTCATTCTCTGTTTATGGCTGAATAGTACTCTATTATGTATATATACCACATTTTCCTTATCCATCCATCTCTTGATGGATACTTAGGTTGATTCCAAATCTTGGCTACTGTGAATAACAGTAAACATGGGAGTGCAGGTATCCCTCTGATATATTGATTTGCTTTCTTTTGGATATATATCTAAGAGTGGGATAGCTGGATCATATGGTAGTTCTATTTTTAGTTGTTTGAGAAGTCTTCCTACTGTTCTCTAAAGTGGCTATACTGATTTACATCCCCACAAACAATGTATGAGGGTTCCCCTTTCTCCACATTTTCTCCAGCATTTGTCATTGCCAGTCTTCTGGATGAAAGCCATTTTAATTGGAGTCAGACAATATCTCATTGTAGTTTTGATTTGCATTTATCTGATGATCAGTGGTGTTGAGCACCTTTTTATATACCTGTTTGCTATTTGTATGTCTTCTCTTGATGAATGTTTATTCAGACCCATGGCCTATTTAAAACTTAAATTATTAATTTTTTTCCACTTGAGTTGTTTAAGCTGCTTATATATTCTGGTTATTAGTCTTTTATCAGATGTATGGCTTTCAAATATTTTCTCTCATTCTGTGGGTTATCTCTTTTTCGTTTCCTTTGCTGTACAGAAGCTTTTTAACTTGATGTGATTTCATTTGTCCATTTTTGCTTTGGTTGCCTGTGCTTTTGGGATATTTCTCAATAAATCTTTGCGTGTACCAATGTCTGGGTGAATTTTCCCCAATGTTTTCTTTCAGTAGTTTTATAGTTTGAGGTCTTAGATTTAAGTTTTTAATACACTTTGATTTTATTTTTATATTCCAAGAGATAGGAGTCTAGTTTCATTCTTTTGCTTATAGATACCCAGTTTTCCCAGCACCATTTATTGAAGAGACTGTCCTTTCCCCAGTGTATGTTCTTGGCACATTTTTTGAAAATGAATTTACTGTGCATGTAGAATTTATTTCTTGGTTCTCCATTCTGTTCCATTGGTCTATGTGTCTGTTTTCATTCTGATACCATGCTCTTTTGGTCACTATAGCTCTGTAGTATAATTTGAAATCAGGTAAGGTGATTTCTCCAGTTTTGTCCTTCTTGCTAAGGATGGCTTTGGCTATTCTGGATCTTTTGTGCTTTCCTATAAATTTTAGGATTATTTTTTCTATTTAGGTGAAGAATGTCATGTATTTTGATAAGGATTACATTGAATCTGTAGATTGTTTGGGCAGTATGGATATTTTAACCTTATTGGTTTCTTTCTGTCTATGAACATAGGATGTCTTTCCATTATTTTGTGTGTATTTTATTCAATTTCTTGCATTGATGTTTTAATATTTTCATTGTAGAAATTTTTCATTTCTTTGGTTACATTTATTCCTAGGTACTTTTTATGTGTCACTATTATAAATGGGATTACTTTCATGATTTCTTTTTTCAGATTGCTTGCTGTTGACATATAGAAATGCTACTGATTTTCATATATTGATTTTGTATCCTGCATCTTTACTGAATTTGTTTATCAGTTCTAATAGTTTTTTTGGTGTACTCTTCAGGTTTTTCCAAATATTAAATGATATTATTTGCTAGCAAGGATAATTTGACTTCTTTCTTTCTAATTTGGATTTCTTTCTTTTCCTTGTCTGATTGCTCTAATTAGGGCTTGCAGTACTATGTTGAATAGCAGTGTCACAAGTAAGATACCCCTGTCTTGTTCCAGATGTAAGAGGAAAGGCTTTCAGGTTTTCCCTATTCAGTGTGATACCAACTGTGTGTCTGTCATATATGGCTTTTATCGTGTTGAGGTGTGTTCATTCTATACCCAGTTTTTTAGGGGTTTTATTGTGAAAGGATGTTTAATTTTATCAAATGCCTTTTCACCATCAATTGAAATGATCATATGCTTTTTGTCCTTCATTCTGTTGATATAATGTATCACAATTATTTATTTCCATATATTGGGCCATCCTTGCATTCCTGGGATGAATCCCAATTGGTCATAATAAATTATTTTTTAAGGTGTTGTTGAATTTAGTTTGCTAATATTCTGTTGAAGATTTTTGCATCACTAGTCATCGGAGATATTGGCCTGTAGTTTTCTTTTTTGGATGTGTCTTTGTCTGGCTTTGGCATCAAGGTAACACTGGCCTCGTAGAATGAGTTTGGAAGTATTCCCTCTACTTTGACCTTTTGGAATGATTTCAATAGAATTGATATGAGTTCTTCTTTAAAAGTTTTGTAGCTTACAGCCATAAAGCCATTGGGTCCCAGACTCGTCTTTGCTGGGAGACTTTTTATTATGGTTTCAATCTCATTACTTGTTATTGGCCTATTCGAGTTTTGAATTTCTTCATGGCTAAATCTTGTTAGGTTTTATGTGTCTAGGAATTTATTCATTTCTTCTTGGTTTTTCAATTTAGTGGCACATAGTTGCTCATAGCAGTCTCTAATGAGCCTTTGAATTTTGTGGTATCAGTTATAATATCTCCTTTTTCATCTCTAGTTTTATTTGTTTGGATCTTTTTTTCTTGATCTGGCTAAAGGTTTGTCAATTTTGTTCATCTTTTCAAAAAACTAACTTTGTATTTTATTGATAATTTGTATTTTTTCATTTTAATTTTATTCATTTCTGCTCTGATCTTTATTATTACTTTTAATCTACAAATTTTGAGTTTAATTTGCTCTTGCTCTTCTGTTTCTTTAAGATGCATCACTAAGCTGTTTGTCTGAAGTTTCTCTACATTTTTCGATGTAGGTACTTACTGCTATAAACTTTCCACTTAGTACTGCTTTTGTTGTATTTCGTAGGTTTTGGCGGGTTTTGTTTCTATTTTCCTTTGTTTCAAGGAACTTTTAAATTTTCTTCTTAATTTTTTCATTCACCCACTGGTCATTCAGGAGCATATTGTTTAATTTCCATGTGTTTTTATTGTTTCCAAAATTCCTGTTGTTGTGGATATCTAGGGTTTTATTCCACTGT
Source organism: Hylobates moloch (assembly GCF_009828535.3). Lineage (NCBI taxonomy): Eukaryota > Metazoa > Chordata > Mammalia > Primates > Hylobatidae > Hylobates > Hylobates moloch. Next base: position 3,923,261 of record NW_026652288.1, read on the forward strand.
GGTCAGAGAAGATATTTAATATGATTTCAATATTTTGAATGTTTTGAGACTTGTTTTATGGTCTAACATATGGTCTCTCTTTGAGAATTGTCCATGTGTTGAAGTGAAGAATGTATTTTACAGCTGTTTGATAAAATGTTCTCCATGTATCTATTAGGTCCACTTGGTCTATAGTGCAGATTAGGTCTGTTGTCAATTTTCTGTCTGGCTTATCTATCCAATGCCGAAAGTGGATGTTGAAGTCCCCAACTATTATTTTATTGGGGTCTATCTTTCCCTTTGGCTCTAATAATATTTGCTTTATATGTCTGGGTGCTCCAGTGTTGGGTGCTTATATATTTACAATTATTATATTTCTTTGCTGAATTGATCTTTATCATTATACAGTAACCTTTGTCTCTTTTTATACTTTTTGTGTCGAAATCCATTTTATCTGATATAAGTATAGCTACTTTTGTTCTTTTTTGGTTTCTATTTGCATGAAATATGTTTTCTCACCCCTTCATTTTCTGTCTATGTGTGTCCTTACAGGTAAAGTGTGTTTCTTATGGTCGATAGAACTTTTTTTATTATTATACTCTAAGTTCTGGGATACATGTGCAGAATATGCAGGTTTGTTACATAGGTATACATATGCCATGGTGGCTTGCTGCACCCATCAACCCGTCATCTAAATTAGGTATTTCTCCTAATGCTATAGCTCTCCTAGCCCCCCATCCCCCAACAGGCCCTGATTTGTGATGTTCCCCTCCCTGTGTCCATGTGTACTCATTGTTCAACTCCCATTTATGAATGAGAACAGGAGGTGTTTTGTTTTCTGTTCTTGTGTTAGTTTGCTGAGAATGATGGTTTCCAACCTCATCCATGTCCCTGCAAAAGACATGAACTCATCCTTTTTTATGGCTGCATAGTATATTTGCCACATTTTCTTTATCCAGTCTATTATTGATGGGCATTTGGGCTGGTTCCAAGTCTTTGCTATTGTGAATAGTGCTGCAATAAACATACATATGCATGTGTCTTTATAGTAGCATGATTTGTAATCCTTTAGGTATATACCAGTAATGGGATTGTTGGGTCAAATGGTATTTTTGGTTCCAGATCCTTGAGGAATCAGCATGCTGTCTTCCACAATGGTTGAACTAATTTATACTCCCACCAACAGTGTAAAAGTGTTCCTATTTCTCCACATCCTCTCCAGCATCTGTTGTTTCCTGACTTTTGATGGTCACCATTCTAACTGCTGTGAGGTGGTATCTCACTGTGGTTTTGATTTGCATTTCTCTAATGACCATTGATGATGAGCTTTTTTTCATATGTTTGTTGGCTGAGAGGATGGGGTTTTCTAAATATAAATATAAAATTATGTCATCAGCAAACAGAGACAATTTGACTTCCTATCTTCCTATTTGAATATCCTTTATTTCTTTCCCTTGTTTGATTGCCCTGGCCAGAACTTCCAATACTATGTTAAATAGGAATGATGAGAGAAGGCATCCTTGTCTTGTGCTGGTTTTCAAAGGGAATGCTTCCAGCTTTTGCTCTTTCAGTATGATATTGGCTGTGGGTTTGTCATAAACAGCTGTTGTTATTTTAAGATACGTTTCATCCATATCTAGTTTATTGAGAATTTTTAGCATGAAGTGGAGTTGAATTTTATCAAAGGCCTTTTCTGCATCTTTTGAGCTAATTATGTGGTTTTTGTCATTGGTTCTGTTTATGTGATGGATTTTGTTTATTGATTTGCATATGTCAAACCAGCCTTGCATCCCAGGGATGAAGCCAGCTTGATGGTGGTGGATAAGCTTTTTGATGTGCTGCTGGATTCGGTTTGCCAGTATTTTATTGATTTTTACATCGATGTTCATTAGGGATATTAGACTGAAATTTTCTTTTTTGTTGTGTCTCTGCCAGGTTTTGGTATCAGGATGATGCTAGCCTCATAAAATAAGTTAGGAAGGCGTCCCTCTTTCTCTATTGTTTGGAATAGTTTCAGGAGGAATGGTACCAATTCCTTTTTGTACCTCTCATAGAATTTGGCTATGAATCCATCTGGTCCTGGGCTTTTTTTTTTTGGTTGGCAGGCTATTCATTACTGCCTCAATTTCAGAACTTGTTATTGGTCTATTCAGGGATTCAACTTCTTCCTGGTTTAGTCTTGGGAGGGTGTATGTGTCCAGAAATTTATCCATTTCGTCTAGATTTTCTAGTTTATTTGCACAGAGGTGTTTATAGTATTCTCTGATGGCAGTTTGTATTTCTGTGGGGTCAGTAGTGATATCTCCTTTACCATTTTTTATTGTGTCTATTTGATTCTTCTCCACTTTCTTCTTTATTAGTCTGGCTAGCAGTCTATCTATTTTATTAATCTTTTCATAAATACAGCTCCTGGATTCATTGATTTTTTGAAAGATTTTTCATGTCTCTATCTCATTCAGTTCAGCTTCAATCTTGGTTATTTCTTGTCTTCTGCTAGCTTTTGAATTTGTTTGCTGTTACTTCTCTAGTTCTTTTAATTGTGATGTTAGGGTGTCAATTTCAGATCTTTCCTGCTTTCTCCTGTGGGCATTTAGTGCTATAAACTTCCCTCTAAACACTGCTTTAGCTGTGTCCCAGAGATTCTAGTATGTTGTGTCTTGGTTTTCATTTGTTTCTGAAAACGTATTTATTTCTGTCTTAATTTCGTTATTTACCCAGTAGTCATTCAGGGGCAGGTTGTTCAGTTTCCATGTAGTTGTGTGGTTTTGAGTAAGTTTCTTAATCTTGAGTTGTAATTTGATTGGACTGTGATCTGAGAAACTATTTGTTATGATTTCTGTTCTTTTGCATTTGTTGACGAGTGTTTTACTTCCAATTACATGGTCAATTTTAGAATAAATGTGATGTGGTGCTGAGAAGAATGTATATTCTGTTGATTTGTGGTGGAGAGTTCTGTAGATGTCTATTAGGTCCTCTTGATCCGGAGCTGAGTTCAAGTCCTGAATATCCTTGTTAATCTTCTGTTTTGTTGATCTAATATTGACAGTGGGGTTTTAAAATCTCCCACTATTATTGTGCGGGAGTCTAAGTCTCTGTGTAGGTCTCGAAGAACTTGCTTTATGAATCTGAATGTTCCTGGATTGGGTGCATGTATATTTTAGGATAGTTAGCTCTTCTTGTTGCATTGATCCCTTTACCATTATGTAATACCCTTCTTTGTCTTTTTTGATCTTTGTTGCTTTTAGGTCTTTTTTATCAGAGGCTAGGATTGCAAACACTGCTTTTTTTTTTTTTGCTTTCCATTTCCTTGGTAAATATTCCTCCATCCCTTTATTTTGAGCCTATGTGTGTCTTTGCATGTGAGATGGGTCTCCTGAATACAGCACACTGATGGGTCTTGACTCTCTATCCAATTTGCTGGTCTGTGTCTTTTAATTGTGGCAGTTAGCCCATTTACATTTAAGGTTAATATTGTTATGTGTGACTTTGATCTTGTCATTATGATGCTAGCTGGTTATTTTGCCCATTAGTTGATGCAATTTCTTCACAGTGTCAATGGTCTTTACATTTTGATATGTTTTTGCAGTGGCTGGTACTGGTTTTTCCTTTCTATGTTTAGTGCTTCCTTCAGGAGCTCTTGTAAGGCAGGTCTGGTGGTGACAAAATCTCTGACCATTTTCTTGTCTGTAAAGGATTTTATTTCTTCTTCGCTTATGAAGCTTAGTTTGGCTGGATATGAAATTCTGGGTTGAAAATTCTTTTCTTTAAGAATGTTGAATATTGACCCCCACTCTCTTATGGCTTTAGGGTTTCTGCAGAGAGATCTGCTGTTATTCTGCTGGGCTTCCCTTTGTGGGTAACCCAACCTTTCTCTCTGTCTACCCTTAACATTTTTTCCTTCATTTCAACCTTGGTGAATCTGCTGATTATGTGTCTTGGGGTTGCTATTCTTGAGTATCTTTGTGGTGTGCTGTGTATTTCCTGAATTTGAATGTTGGCCTTTCTTGCTAGGTTGGGGAAGTTCTCCTGGATAATATCCTGAAGAGTGTTTTCCAATTTGTTTCCATTCTCCCTGTCACTTTCAGGTACACCAGTGAAGCGTAGGTTTGGTCTTTTCACATAGTCCCATATTTTTTGAAGGCTTTGTTCATTCCTTTTCATTCTTTTTTTCTTTAATCCTGTCTTCACACTTTATTAAGTTGATCAGTCTCTGATATCCTTTCTTCCACTTCATTGATTTGGCTGTTGATACTTGTGTATGCTTCATGATGTGCTCGTGCTATGTTTCTCAGCTCCATCAGGTCATTTATGTTCTTCTCTAAACTGGTTATTTTAGTTAGTAATTCCTCTAACCTTTTTTCAAGGTTCTTAGCAATGGGTTAGAACATGCTCCTTTAGCTTGAAGGAGTTTGTTATTACCTACCTTCTGAAGCCTACTTCTGTCAATTTGTCAAACTCATTCTCCATCAGTTTTGTTCCCTTACTGGTGATCCTTTGTAGGAGAAGAGGCATTCCGGTTTTTGGAATTTTCAGCCTTTTTGCACTGGTTTTTCCTCATCTTCGTGGATTTATCTACCATTGATCTTTCATGTCAATGACCTTTGGATGGGGTTTCTGTGTGGATATGCTTTTTGTTGATGTTGATGGTATTCCTTTCTATTTGTTAGTTTTCCTTGTAACAGTCAGGTCCCTCTGCTGCAGGTCTGCTGGAGTTTGCTGGAGGTCCACTCCAGACCCTATTTGCCTGGGTGTCACCAGCAGAGGCTGCAGAACAGCAAAGATTGCTGCCTTTTCCTTCCTCTGGAAGCTTTGTCCCAGAGGGGCACCCACAAGATGCCAGCCGAAAGTCTCCTGTATGAGGTGTCTGTCAACCCCTGCTGGGAGGTGTCTCCCAGTCAGGAGGCACGGGGATCAGGGACCCACTTGCGGAGGCAGTCTGTCCCTTAGCAGAGCTCCAGCGCTGTGCTGGGAAGTCGGCTGCTCTCTTTAGAGCTGGCAGGCAGGAACGTTTAAGTCTGCTGAAGCTGCGCCCACAGCCTCCAGTTCACCCAGGTTCTCTGTCCCAGGGAGATGGGAGTTTTATTTATAAGCCCCTGCCTTTCTTTCAGAGATGCCCTGCCCAGAGCGGAGGAACCTAGAGAGGCAGTCTGGCTACAGTGGCTTTGCCGAGCTGCAGTGGCTCCGCCCAGTTCAAACTTCCAGGCGGCTTTGTTAACACTGTGAGGGGAAAATGGGCTACTCAAGCCTCAGTAATGGCAGATGCCCTTCCCCCCACCAAGCTGGAGCATCCCAGGTCGACTGTAGACTGCTGTGCTGGCAGCGAGAATTTCAAGCCAGTGGACCTTAGCTTAATGGGCTCGGTGGCATTCAGATCTGCTGAGCTAGACCACGTGGCTCCCTGGCTTCAGCCCCCTTTCCAGGGGAGTGAACAGTTCTGTCTCGCTGGCATTCCAGGCACCACTGAGGTATGAAAAAAACAAAACAAACAAAAAAAACTGCAGCTAGCTTGGTGTCTGCCCAGTTTTGTGCTTGACACCCAGGACCCAGGTGGCGTAGGCATCAGAGGAAATCTCCTGATCTGTGGGTTGCGAAGAATGTGGGAAAAGTGTAGTATCTGGGCTGGAGTTCCAGGACACAGTCCTCAAGGCACAGTCCCTCATGGATTCCCTTGGCTAGGGGAGGGAGTTCCCTGACCCCTTGCACTTCCCAGGTGAGGCAACACCCCACCCTGCTTCTGCTCCCCCTGTGGGCTACACCCACTGTTTAACCAGTCTCAATGAGATGAGCTGGGTACTTCAGTTGGAAATGCAGAAATCATCCGTCTTCTGCGTTGATCTTGCTGGGAGCTGCAGACAGGGGCTGTTCCTATTCTGCCATCTTGCCAGCCACCCCCTGTTTTGTCTTTTCTTAAATCCATTCAGCCACTCTATGTCTTTTGATTGGAGAGTTGAGTTTATTTACATTTAATATTGATATTGGTAAGTAAGGACTTACTACTATAATTTCGTCATTTATTTTCTGGTTGTTTCATGATCTCCTTATTCCTTTCTTTTTTTCCTATCTTCCTTTTTATGAAAATGATTTTCTGTAGTAGTATGTCTTAATTTCTTGCTTTATATTTTTGTGTATCTGTTGTAGGTTTTTTGATTTGAGGTTACCATGAAGCTTGCAAGCTTTATAACCCACTATTTTAAACTGGTGACAACTTAACTTTGATTACAGGAAGAAACAAATGAAGTAAAAAACAAGCAAAGAGAAAATTAATACAATTTTCTTCACTCCCTCACAATTTTAAACTTTTTTCTATTTATATCTTATTATACTGTTTATATGTTTTGTTTTTTCTATTTATATGTCATATGCTAATTACGTCTTAAAAAGATGTTGCAGTTACTGTTTTTGATAGCTTTGTCTTATAGTCTTCCTATTGAAGATATGAGTAGTTTACAGATCACAATTACAGTTTTATAATATTCTGTATTTGTCTGTGTCCTTACTGTTGCCTGTGAATTTTGTACCTTTAGATGATTTCTTAATGCTTGTTAATGTCCTTTTCTTTCAGATTGAAATACTTCCTTCAGTATTTCTCAAAGAATAGGATTTGGGGGTTGACAAAATCCCTCAGCTTTTGTTTGAGAATGTCTTTATTTCTTCTTCATATTTGAAAGCTATTTTTGCTAGATATAACATTCTACAATTAAAGTGTTTTTTTTTTTTCTTCAGCACTTTAAATATATCATGCCATTCTCTCCAGACCTGTAAGATTTCCACCGAGAAGCATGCTGCCAGATGTATTAGAGCTCCTTCGTATGTCATTTGTGTCTTTTCTCTTGCTGCTTTTAGGATCCTTTCTTTATCCTTTACCTTTTGCAGTTTGATTATTAAATGTTGAGGTAGTTTGATTTGGTTTACATCTGCTTGGTGTTTTATAACCTTCTTGTGTTTGCATATTGGCATCTTTCTCTAGGTTTGGAAAGTTCTTTCTTCTTATCTCTTTGAGTAAACTTTCTACCCCAGTCTCTCTCTACCTCTACTTGAAGGCCCAGAATTCTTAGATTTGCTATTTTCCAGATCCTGTAGGTATGCTTTATTATTTTTTATTCTTTTTTCTTTTGACCACTCTGGCTGTGTATTTCAAATAGCCTGTATTCAAGCTCACTAAGTCTTTCCTCTGCTTGATTAATTCTGCTGTGAAGAGACTCTGATGCATTCTTCATTTTGTCAATCCAAGTCCTCATCTCCAGAATTTTTGCTTGATTCTTTTTAATTATTTCTATCTCTTTGTTAAATTTATCTGATAATATTCTGAATTCCTTCTCTGTGTTATCTTGAATTTCATTGAGTTTTCTCAAAACGGCTATTTTTACTTCTCTATCCAAAAGGTCACATATCTCTGTCACTCCAGAATTTGTAACTGGTGTCTTATTTAGCTCATTTTGTAAGGCCGTGTTTTCCTGAGTGCTCTTAATGCTTGTGGGTATTTGTCAGTGCCTGTGCACTGAAGAGTGAGGTATTTATTCCAGTCATCTCTGTATGGGCTTGTTTGTACCTGTCCTTCTTGAGGAAGCTTTCCAAGTATTCAAAGGAAATTGAGTGTTGTGATCAGTCTTTGGTCACTGGAACCATATATGCATTAGGGTTACTCCAAACCCGGTAATGTTGTGATTTGCAGACTTTAGAGGTACCACCTTGGTGGTTTTGTGTAAGATCTGAGAGACTTCCCTGGATTACCAGGCAGAGTCTCTTATTTTCTTCCCTTAATTTCCCCCAGACAAATCGACTTTCTCTCTCTCTCCCTCTTTTTTTTTTTCTCTCTCTCTCTCTGCTGAGCTGCCTGTAGCTGGGGAAGAGGTAATGCAAGCACTCCTGTGGCCACCCTGCTGAGACTGTGCTGGGTCAGATCTGAAACCAGTACAATACTGGGTCTTGCCCAAGGCCTGGGGTGACGATTGCCTGCCTACTGCTGATGTTTATTCAAGAACCAAGAGCTCCTTGGTCAGCAGGTACTAAATTCTGCCAGAACTGGGTCTTGCACTTCAGGGCAGTGGGTTCTATTCTGTCCCAGGATGGGTCTAGAAGTATTGTCCAGGAGCGAGGTCTGGGTATGAGGGGCTTCAGGGCTCTGCTTGGTGCTTTATTTTGCTGTGGCTGAGCTGGAATCCAAGTTGCAAGATAAACTCCTCTTTTTTCTTTCCTCTCCTTCCAGAGCTGCAAGCTGTGCTGCCTGGAGTTGGAGGAGCGGTGATACACACACTCCCTCGGCCACCTCAGCTGGTGTTTCACTGGGTCATGGGCACCCCAAGTCTGCCAGCTCCAAGCCCAGCACAGCCCTAGAACTAGCTCAGGAATTGCAGTCCTTGTGGCTTAGACTGCCTTTTAAGTTTACTTGGGACCTTAGAGCCCTGTAGCCCATGATGATGGGGGTTGCTGGAACTCAGATTCCCACTACCAGGATGGATAATTCTCCTGTGGCTAGTCTAAAAGCTCTCTCCATGGGTGCTGGCTGAAGTCTGCCTTGTATTGCTTTCCATTATGACAGGGCAGCACTGAATTCCAGTGCAAAGCCCCACAATTACTGTACTGTCCTTCTCCCAAGTGTACAGATTCTCTCTTTTGCCCTACATGGTGCCACCAGGGGATGGGGGAGCAGTGGTGTCAGCAATTTAAGACTGTCTTTCCTACCCTCTTCAGTGCCTCTTTCTCTAACATGATGTTAAAACCAGGTACTGTGATCACTCACTTGCTTTTTGGTTCTTATGAAGGTGATTTCTTCTGTGGATTGTAGTTCAGTTTGGCGTTCCTGTGGGGAGGACAGTCACTGAAGGGTTCTGTTTGGCCATCTTGCTCCCTTGTTTTTGGTTTACATTGTCTGTGTCACCTCACATAGTCCAGAATGTACTGAGTGAATTTAATAAATGCTTGTTGAAGTAATGAATAAGTGAGAAGTAAATTTTCTTTAAGTTTTGGAACCTAACATAATAAGTTTTAGTTGGGAAAACTCCCTAATAACATCCTTGGGAGTGCAAGTATGATTAACAAAGATTAACTATCTCAGAAAGGTAAATTTTATATGTGAAAACAGCTTTATATGAGGTTTGAAAATATATTTGGAACAAATATAAGGAATCAGTGAGAGAATAGTCAATGTGTAGAGGCAAATCAGAAAAGTGAGATTTAAGACCTGCCTTCACACTCTTTTTAAGTTTAAGAATGTACTTAACGTCTTTGACCTCCAAATTTCTCCTTTGGTCTTATATACAATCAGGTGTTTCTAATTATAATAGATGATGATGTGTGAGAGAATATATTGTTAACTGCAAATCTTATAATAATAGAAGCTCTAATAATAAATTTACAAACTAGCATAATTTCATTCAGCAATAGAAATTGTGAAGACAGCATTTATTTTCTTTAAGACAGTGTATGTCATAAGATTCACATATTTTGCTTCTCAAATAATTATTTATTAAAATTTATATTTGTATTAATTGAGCACTTATGAATTAGATAAGTAATGCCATATTATTTTATATCATCTGTTATCTGTGTCCAGTGGATTTATAAAATCTCACATTTTTTATCTGGTCATGTACAAGGGTGAGAATTTACCTGAAACAGAGTGATTCTGCTATCTGTGTACAATCCTATAGCATTTCCTTTGATATTAAAGAATGCCATCAAATAGAAAATGATGTGGTCATTAAATGTAGGCTAAAACCAAAGTTTATGATATGAATTCTAAAAACCTCATATGACTTCAGGTGAACTTTGAGACTTGTCTCCGTTTGAAAATTGCTGTCTACTTCATTTTACTGAAGAAAAGGATAAGAACAAATAGATTATAAGTCACTGCAGACAAAACAATTTATTTTCCAGACTAAAGAGAATTATGAAAAACCAGACATTTAAATTGGTAGAAAAAAGAGTACCTGTTGATAGTCTCAGATTGCTGGGAACAATAGGCGTTTCACATTGGCTTAACAGGCGCAATTATTTTCTTCCATTTGGTATAAGTCTCTGTCTCCATTTTTTTTCTGGTTCATATCTCTGAGACTACTCATTTGTGAATATGCTTGAAAATGTGTTTCCATAGTGATTTCATGCACCTATTTTCTTCTCTTGGGCTCTGTATTCTTAGGGTAAATCTCAGTGCCTCATAGAGTGCTTTATCTGCACACACCTCCTCATCCCTTTCTCATCAACAATCTCGTGCCTTACATGACACGTTCTACCATTCCTTTGTTTATTTTATTTTATTTATTTTTGAGATGGAGTCTCGCTTTGTCCCCCAGGCTGGAGTGCAGTGGAGTGATCTCTGCTCAAGGCAAGCTCCGCCTACCTGGTTCACGCCATTCTCCTGCCTCAGCCTCCCGTGTAGCTGTGACTACAGGCGCCCGCCACCACGCGTGGCTAATTTTTGTATTTTTAGTAGAGACGGGATTTCACCGTGTTAGCCAGGATGGTCTCAATCTTCTGACCTCGTGATCCACCCACCTCAGCCTCCCAAAGTGCTGGGATTACAGGCGTGAGCCACCGCGCCTGGCCTCTACCATTCCTTTGCAAAGGGAAGACTGTTCTCCTTAGTCCTGCAGAAATTCAAAACAGAAATGTGAAGAATTAAAAAGCTATGATGACGGCAGTGTAGCAGTCTTCTCTGTAGTGGACTCTTTAACTATTCTGGTCATGCCCAGGACTAAGATGATGAGGTGGTATAAAAACTAAGTCTTTGGTTTGGAGAATTACTACCTACTTGCCTACCCTAATCTACTGGAAGTGAACTTGTGTAACAATAATCACAACCCAAAATTGAGCACTTTATGTGTTTTAGGCACTATATTAGGTGCCTTACATGCACTTAATCATCAAAACAATTCTGTAAGTTAGTTACTACCGTCATACTGGAGAAAAGGAAAGGGAATTTGGGAAGGGAAGCTTATTCAGCTTTAATTATTATAGACAATGAGATGAAGTTAATTACATGAAGACTGCATAGATGGTGTCTATTGCACCCATTCACTTTTTGTGTACTAGGAATCATAGAAATAATTAAATGTTTTAGAAGATTTACTTTCCAAATCTAACATTGATTCTAACTGCCAAGAATTTAATGTGAGAGCTTTACTGCCCTTAAACTTATTTATATAAATGCACACATACATACAGAGAGAGGAAGAGAGAGTAATGTTTAGGACATAGTTAACGTGCTGTCAAGAAGCACAGGGCTGATTTGGTGTAGGTCTGTTTTCTTGCATGAAGTTCCTGGTTTGATCCTATAATTTCTACCTATCATTATAATTCCTTAAAAACCCATCTAGGTTTGTAAGTTTCTTTAGGGCTACAGTGTGTCTTGGTGTCACTTGTATCTCAGAAACCTATTTCACTGTGGTGTACAAAATAAATAAACTTCTCAAAACCACTAAGAATCAGAGTCTTAATTGTAATTCCTGTAGAACAACAATTGCCTTGTTTTCAGGAAGAGGAAAAGGGAGCCGTGGAGCTTTTCTTTCTTCAAGAATAAGAAGAAAACCTCATAGTTGCTTTCATGTTCTCCTGCGGAAAACACAAAGCCTCGATGACTGATTTTATTTTAAATGAATGACCTCTGACTTCAAGTTGGCTTTTTTTTGTTTTTAGAGGGAGTCTCACTCTATCACCCAGGCTGGAGTGCTGTGGCGCGATCTCAGCTCACTGCAATCACTGCATCCCTGGTTCAGGTGATTCCCCTGCCTCAGCCTCCTGAGTAGCTGGGACTACAGGTGTATGCCACCATGCCAGGCTAATGTTTTGTATTTTTTAGCAGAGTCGGGATTTCACCATGTTGGCCAGGCTGGTCTCTATCTCCTAACCTCGTGATCCACCTGCCTCAGCCTCCCAAAGTGCTGGGATTATAGGTGTGAGCCACCACGCCTGGCCTCAAGTTGGCCTTTTTGTGTATTAATTTAAGGGGTGCAAGTGTAATCTTGTTACATGGATATATTATGTAGTGGTGAAGTTTAGGTTTTTAGTATAGCCTCACCCAAATTGTGTATGTTGTACTCATTAAGTAATTTCTCATCATCCACCTCCGCCCCCCAACCTTCCATTCTTCTAAGTATGCCTAGTATTCAACACTCTATTTGCGTTGATTTTTACAGAGACAGAGTCTCACTATGTTGCCCAGACTGGTCTTGAATTCCTGAGTTCAAGCAATCCTTCTACCTCAGCTTCCCAAAGTGTTGGGATTATAGGTGTGAGCCACTGTGCCACTGCGCCTAGCCTCTCTATTTAGCCCCCACTTATAAAGGAGAACATGCAGCATTTGCCTTTCTGTTTCTGAATTGTTTAACTTAAGATAATGGTCTCCATTTCCACTCATGTAACTGCAAAAGACTCCGTATCTTTGCTGTTGTGAATAGCCCTGTGATAAACATATGAGTGCAGGTATCTTTTTAGTACAATGATTTCCTCTGGGAAGATGACCAGTAATGGTATTTCTGGAACAAATGGTAGTTCTCTTTTAGTTGTTTGAGAACTCTCCATACTGTTTTCCATAGAGGTTGGAAAGATTCACACAAAATTGTACATTCACACCAAGAGCGTGTAAGTGTTCCCTTCTCTCCATATCCTTATCACCTATTATGATTATTTTGTTAAGAATAGCTATTCTGACTGGTATAATATGACATCTGACTGTGGTTGTAATTTGCATTTCTCTGATAATTAGTGAGGTTGAGCATTTATTTTCATATGCTTTTTGGCCATTGTAAGTCTTTTTTGTTTTTTTTTTTTTTTTCCAAAAAATGCCTATTCTTGTCCTTTGCCCAATTTTAGTGGGGTTTTAATTATTTTTACTTTTATGGTCAGTGCTTTGAGTTCCGTGTAAAATCTGGATATTAGGTCCCTGTTAAAAGCATACCAAAACCTCTGGGATACAGCAAAAGTAGTTCTAAATTGGAAGTTTATAGCACTAAATGCAATATAAAAGATCCTTGGAGACCATTATGAATGCATATAAGCTCACAAATTGGAAAACCTAGAGAAAATGGATAAATTCTTAGAAATATACAACTTCCCCCAATTGAACCAGGAAGAAATAGAAATTCTGAACAGACCAACAATGTGTAGCTAGATTGAATCAATAATTTAAAAAAAATGTCCCAACAACAAAAAATCCCAGGAACAGATCGATTCAGACCTGAAGTCCATCAAACTTACAAAGAAGACCTACTACCAGTCCTCCCGAAACTCTTCCAAAAATTGAGAAGGAGAAAATTCTCCCTCTTTCTGCATGGCCAGTATCGCTCTGATACCAAAACCAAACAAGGACGCAACAACAACAACAGAATTACGGATCAATATTCCTGATACATATAGATACAACAATTCTCAAGAAAATACTAATAAACTGAATCCAACAACACATCAGGAAGATAATACATCATGATCAAGTGGGTCTTATGCCTCCGTAAATGATCTCTGCATTGAGAAATTTTGTAGTTAATTATCCTTGCCTTACTTGACCTATCATCAGCATTTAGCACATTTGACCACTAACTTATCCTCTCTGGTGTTGCTTTTCCAGTTATCTCGCTAGCTACTTATAGTAGGTATTTTACTAGCTTCTCCTGCTCAATCTCTTTTTCTTCTCAAAAATGATTCAAGGCTCAGTGCTTACTTTTCTTCTCTTTACTTCTGCACTTGTTTTCTTAGTGATTTACTTCATCTCATGTCTTTAAATGCCCTGCATATGCTAATTGTCCATACATTTGATCTCCAGGACTGGCCCCTCCACTGAACTCAAGACTTAGTCCAACTGCCTGTACAACAGTGCTGTCTGTATCACAGGCATCTCCAGATCAGCTTGTTCAAAATACCTCATTTTATCTCTAAAGTATTACACTTCTATTGCTTTCCTAGTGTTAGGAAATGAAAATACGCTGTTTCCAGTTGCTTCAGCCAAATATCTTTTGTTGACCTTAACTTCATTCTTTACACCAGGCCTCAATATATCAGCTCACCTAGTAGGCCCTTGTTTTAAAATATTATATACCCAAAACCTGCCAATATGCCTTCCACCTCTGCCATGTCTGCTCTGATCAAGGCTACTCTTTGTTCTTGTTTATTTTATTACAGCGGCCACATGCTCTCCTGTATCTAGAAACCCCCAGTTCTCTACTATCAACAGGGCAGCCAGGGTAGTTCTCCTTAAATTTACATCAGGATGTGTCAACCTTCTGCTCAAAACTCTATAATATCTTTTCTTGTCAATTAAAGCTGAAAATATTTTAACAGTTTTGAAAGTTTCTCTATTCCGATCCAATGCGCCTCCCACCCATCCACCACCTTACCTCTGTAGCCTCACTCACATTCCCTTCTGAAAAAGGTGCACTGAGGAGTTCACATTATAGTCATGAGGATGGCCTCCAACTATCAGTTATCCTGATACAAAATTATGTGCAAATTTAGAACAGGGAGCACTCATTGTGAAATGTCTTCATATGTCTTATAGTATACAAGTTTTTAAAAATTGCATTTAGTTTCAGACCAGCTTAGCCCTCACCTAATAATCTTCAGAAACCTCTTTGGGGAGTGTTATCTTACTGGCTCTTCGAGCTCTCTTTCCATGAGCAAATGTGATTTGGAAACAAATACGGCACTGGTGTTTAGGGCTTCAGGCTCAATATGCTTAGAGTGTGAGGGAAGCCCTGGTGTATGGGTTCAGGTAGCTGTATATTCAGTCTGCTCTCTTCACAGGAGGTCAATCTGCTTCATTCTTTTTGGGTTTCAAATTCTCAGGTTATAAATATTGTCCCAGTTTCTGACACCTATGCAATTTAAGGCCTGTTCTTCATTATTTGGCTGGTGTTTATTTTTCCTGTGTAAATGTTGAAAGCTTCCCAAGCCATGACAAAATGTTGCTCTTTCTCCTCTAGAGATACTCTTAGGAAGACTTTTTACTTACAAATTTACTGGGGATTGTAGCTTTTGTACACAATACCTGGCAGTTAATTTTACCCCATATTTTAGCAGTTCCTATTGTTCTCCCACTCAATAGCTCACACTCCTCAATACTAGGAAGCTATATTTATCTACCAGCCCCATTTTCAGGAGCCATTAGTACAATCTATGTGGCAGAAGCAAAGATATCTAGAGCACCAATAACTTATATTCTAAACAAAGGCACTCTCAGAACAAAGTCACATCCATCGTCAACCAAGTCCTTGTGGTCACCCCAACAGGCGATGAGTTCTACAAATGATTGGACATTCATAACATAATACTTTTTCAGGCATTTATGCCTCTTTAATTAGGTTACTATATGTGTATTTCCAGACTTCTTTTTGCTCAATAATTATGACTATTTGCTTTTAAACTTCGAAGATTATACCGCATCCAGGTACCTTTAGCTCTTTGCTGTTGCTTATCTCTGATAATGAAGGCTCATTTCTACTGGATAAAATCATGAAATTAATTAGAAAAGTGCATATATTAGATTATGTCTATGCAGAAAGAAAGACAATTATTCCAAAAAGTAGTCTTCACACTGTCTTGGTCTTTCTATTTTCTGTACATGAAAAATTGTTCAAGTGAAACATAAACTCTAAGCTTTTATCTGGTTCCCTAAAATTGGCTTATCAAAGAGTATTATAAAATGTTCCAGATAATAAACATAAGCATAAGCAGTTTCAACAATTTACTTTTCTAGGGAGAAAGGGACTGGGAAGCTTTGGTTAAGGATTTATGTAGACTTTTTTCACAGAAAATCTAGGTATGTAATTTTTGAATATCATATATTAATCCAAATAAAATTAAACACTTATAAATTCATCTCAAAATCAGAACTCAACCACAGTTGTTTTCCACTTATATTGTCAGATGTTACAGTTTCTGACAATCTTTCATTTATTCCATTCATATTAAGTAATTTAAGAAGAAGATCAGATCTAAGCTATCTTCGTTACACTTCATCACTCTAAAGCAAATAGACTACAGTGATAGTACAAACTTCTAAGTGTGGCCCAAAGCAAATTGTTTTGTGGACAGAGTGAATTGCTGGACGTGTTACTCCATGCTCAGAAGGTCATTGCAAGCTCCTCACTATGATTCTTTCCTGATGCATTAATAAGAGACAGATGCCTCAAACATGCCTGAACTATCCCCAGACAGGATTCAATAAAGGCTTTCTTTTAAAAAATAAATGCCAGACTTCATTCCAGATGGCTTATTAGACAAAGAAGATTCTCTGGGTGCTATTATCTTTGCAGTAAAGGTCACTCACAAGACACAATCCCTGCTAGGGACCATGAATGAAAGCAGGTAGATTTACTATAATTAAGGTCCTAGGATCAGAGTCCCACCTGGATTCCAGGGCATTGATACTGCAGTGTAGAACTCCTCAGAAATCATTAGAGCCACGAAATGGAAAAACAAAATTCTGCATTGATGATCTATTTTTAGTGTTTTTTAAAAAATGCAGTCTTCTCTTAAATAGCAGATATCTAGTCCCAACACCTAGAGCTTCTGATTCTGTGGATTTAAAGTAGGCTCTGTATCCCCAGTGATCTGTGTTTTTAACAAGAAGTCAAAGTAATCCCCTGAAAATGACTGAACAAATGTGTTATTTATGGTTTGTTTTGGTTTTGTTGTTGTTGTTCTTAGGATTTCTATTGTTCTTTGGATCTAGTGTAAATTTTCTTCAATAAAAGACTGTATTGATGAAGTCTTACTTGTAAGCTTTATATTACTATGGGTTAGAAATTGACCATAAATATTGTGAAATATTCAATTTTATCTTGTATGCAGTGCCTCATTGAATGTCCTTCCATAGATATCTGTGTGCATTTATCTGATTGTTTGCATATTAACAGAAAAGTTAATCTAATATACAAGCATGATGCTGGTATCCTTTCTTGCTTTAGGTATCACCATTTTAAAATTAGCATAATAGAAAGGAAGCAAATTCTACCCCAATAACATCATTATTCATGCTGCCTTCAATAGTAAGTTCAAACATTTAAAATGCTTTTTAAATAACAGTTTTTTTCTTCTATGTTTTGCCTGTTCTTACATTTTGCCCATTTTTCTATTGGTTTATGTTATTTTCTTATTATAAGAACACGTTAAATGTCTGCAACTTTATTCTGGTCTATTTGCATGCTAATTTTGTTTATAATGCTTATAATACACAAATGTTTTAATTTTAATTTTAATTTTACTTTAAGTTCCAGAATGTGCAGGTTTGTAACATAGGTATACATGTGCCATGGTGGTTTGCTGCACCTATCAGTCCGTCATCTAGGTTTTAAGCCCAGCATGCATTAGGTATTTGTCCTAATGCTCTCCCTCCCCTTGGCCCCCACCCCTCCAACAGGCCCTGGAGTGTGATGTTCCTCTCCCTGTGTCCATGTGTTCTCATTGTTCAACTCTCAATTATGAGTGAGAACATGCAGTGTTTGGTTTTCCTGTGTTAGTTTGCCGAGTATGATGGCCTCCAGCTTCATCCATGTCCCTGCAAAGAACATGATCTCATTCTTTTTTATGGTTGCATAGTATTCCATGGTGTATATGTACCACATTTTCATTATCCAGTCTATCATTGATGGGCATTTGGGTTGGTTCCATGTCTTTGCTGTTGTAAATAATACTGCAATAAACATATCAATCTTTTTTCCACGAATCAAATCATGATTAGAAAACGGCTCTATATTTAAGAATTAATTAAATGTGAATGTACATTTTCCTTGAACATTCTTTCTGTTTTAATTTTTACATTACATTTTATCTGTTACTAGTTTCTAAATACATCTGTTTTATTCTCCTTAATCTATCTTTTGGTCAGTATTAACCTTTGGATTCTTTTCTCTTGGTCGATTGTATATCATTAAAACAAATGCGGTCAGATATGGGACCAACACTCCATATTTCTCCAATAAAAATTACTGTTTGTTACACAATACAGAAAAGCATTCTGCTCCACAGATAGATTCAAAATTTTACTTTTTGGAATATAGAAATTTACTAACAACTTTACAACAGTATTTTTTCCAGTATCTCCACATCATATTAAAAAAAATCAGGAGTTCAACCTCAGCAGACAACCTCAAATACAGAAATTGCAAACATTTTATGTGGACCATACTATCATGAATTTAATATGCACATTTTACTATTTCTGCTGCATATGCCACATAGTAGGTTCCTGTATTTTTTCTTAATTTTATAACATAGTTACTCAACCTATCGTAAATTTCCATTTTCAGTGTGAATACCAATACATATAAACATTTAAGACGAAATCAAATTGGTTGCTGTGTCTCCTTTTTATTTTATACAAATCAGGTTGATACACATCATACGTTTATAATCATATCATCATAATCATATTTTGAGTTATCTTCATTCCATAGAACCATGTTCTTGTTTTTTTCTATATTTTTCACGTGGCTGAGGAGGGATCTTAAAGCAGTTCTACACCTTAGAATATGTACGTGTCTGTATCTGTTTCCCTATCTATAGCATGGACAGTAGTATGTAGTGATTTTCAAGCTATCTCCGTACTTCACTTCCTAGGCTAGTGTGCCCTAAAGTGTGATCCAGAAACTGCGAACATACAACTATTGAGATACTTCTTTAAAAGGTATATTTCTGGTCCTGTCTCAGAACTATGGAATTCAAAATTCAGAATTCTGAATTTTAGGCATGCTAAGTAAATTCAGAATTCTGAATGTCAGGCATTCTAAACATGCCAGAATGTCGGTGTGGTGGGGTGGTGAGTGAGTCGTGCTGCTTAATTGAAAAAGCTAGCTGGGTGATTTGATGAAGTCTCACTGCCACCACCAAGAACCAATGAACTACAAGAAACAGTTTAATATATACACCTTTTAAAAACATGACTATGTCTTTCTTACATTTGAAGTTTTGTCTCATGTAGATTGGTGTTTATTTGTTTATTTTAATGTATTATTATCCTTTTGTTTCTTATAGTTACATGGTCGTGTTTTTTCCTAGCAGTATATTAATGTAATCATACTGGCTTTTTGCAGTAATAGAGTTCAAAATTTCTTAGAGCAGTTTAATGATTATTCTGGGAGCTAATCAAGAATATTAAAGTGACAAGTTTAACAAGAATATACAGCATGTTATGCTCTCAGTGTTTTAATTAATATGGTTTCTATTGTCTGAGGGATGTGCATTGAATTAACTCTGTGAACACACAATTCTACGTCTTCAAGTGCATGAGGACAGAGAGCTGAAAAAGAGTAATATACTGATTTTTCACTTATTTTCAACTGTACATTCACTGTTATAGCAGTAGGCTCTGAACTGGATTTTCACAAAGCATTCATTTACCAATACCTCCAGACTAATATCATTATTTACATCACTGCCAAATATCCTTAACTTATGGTTTATAACGTTCAACTCTCTACCATGGCATAAAAGACTCTTCTTACTCTGATTTGTACCTTTTCTAGTCTTACTTCTTCATATTCTCTTCTTGTATTTCAAGTTTCCATACATGTCTTAGTCCATTTTATGTTGCTATAAAGAAATATCTGAGACTGAGTAATTTACTTAAAAAAGGTTTGTTAAGCTCACGGTTCTGCAGGCTGTACAAGAAGCATGGTGCCAGCTTCTGCATCTGGTGAGGGCCTCAGGCTCCTTCCAGTCATGGCAGAAGTTAAAGGGGAGCTGGTCTGTGCAGAGATTACATGGTGAGAGAGAACTGAGAGAGAGGAGAAATGAGCCAGGCTCCACTGACAATAAAAAAGCAGCCTCTTATGACCTCAAGAGCTGAAAAATGATTTTCAGACATGCAGTGCTAAGAGGCAAAATTTGGAATTCAAGGGAGGTCATAATAGAGGGGCCAGGGTGAATTCTCCAGGTAATCAGCTAAAGTTCTAGAAGGCGTATATGCCAGGGTTAAGGCTATAGTATAGGAGTAAGAGCTTTGTATTAAAAAATCTAGTCATAGCAAAGCCTAAAACTCCCTCTCAACTGGATCAATGGGCTATGTATGTTATTCTCCTACAAAAGAAAAACAATTATATTCAAATGGAAAAATGTATATAAAAATGTTCTTTAAATTATTAATCATCAGAGGCAAATAACATAAAACCATGAGATATTAACATACTCACCAGAAAAAATTGAAAATGAAAACAAAATAATAAGCAAACCCAGATAAAAATAAAGAGACAGGAAACCCGAGAATATCAGGTGTTGGTGAGACTCTGGAGCATTGTACATTGGTATAATATGTTGGTACAACCACTTCAGAAAACATTTTGTTGGTATTTATTAAGCTGAACATATGTGTTCTCCATAATCTAATAATTCAACTAGGCATATCCTTAATGGCAATGCCTGTATATGTGCAAAAAAGCAATGTAAAAGAATATCTGCAGCAGCTTTATTGATAGTAGATCAAAAGGAACATGACCAAGCTGTCTTTTACCATCAGAATGTGCCAATGAATTATGGCATGTATTTTTGAAATAAAAAATAACAAATTGCTACGCATCAACATACATGAATTTGACAGTAATGAGTTTGAAGGAGAAAGCCTAGACTTAAATGAATATGAAATATATTTTACTCTCATGAAGTTGAAAAACAAGTGAAATTAGTCAGTGGTGACGCAATTCAGAACAGTACTCACTTTGGAAGAGGAGTACTGGGTAGCAAGAAAGATGCTTCTGGATTGTGTGATAGTCGGTATCTTGGTCTGAGTGGCTGTTAGGCAGATACATTTGTAACGTATCACCAAGTTGCATACTTAAATTTGTTTAGACTTTATTGCATGTGTGCTTTTCCTATCTTTTTCTGAAGCTCAATACTTCAGAAAAAAATAGAACAAACTGTATAATACTTTAACCTTAGATATGATTGTCTGGTGTTGGAAATTAGTCATCTGCATGGTGCCACGCTTCCTTTATGCACCCATGACCACAGGTCACCATGTTGGTGTGACACTCTATCTTGTGGAAACCACTGTACCCTGGTCCTTTTCAACCCAGTGCCCTCAGGAACTTGCCCTGGGACAGAGGTTGGCACCTGAGAGGATGGCTTTCTACCATCCTTGGTCAAGTTACCTGGAAGAAATATAAACTAAAAGAAGTTAAGTACTACTGCTGCAAAAGTAGCAAAAACAACACCAAAATTAAATTTCTGTAGACCTTTCTCTCATCTATCATTTTAATTGAAATTGGAATAACAGAAAGGAAAATGTGATTGTTTCCTTCTCTCAGCTCTCCGAACCTGCTGTTCCTTGAAAGGACAGGATATCTATTCAATCAGGCAGGCTTGTCTGCGGCTCATTTCTCCACCTCCACCTCAGGCCACTTTCGAACTGATTTTTTTCTTTTTTCTGTTTATCGCTTCATATGGTGGCATTTTCTCCTATGAACTAATATTTTATCAGTAGAAATTAATTCTCTTTTAAATATGTCTTGAAATATTTGTTGCTTTCTTTACAACCCACTATTTTTGATATATTGTATCTGTCATGTTGTAAAAGTCATGGCACCATGCAGTATGACTTGTATTCATTTTACAAGCAAATGTGCAGAAATATGTTAAATTGGCCTCACTAAGACATTTCCGCTTTGCAAAAATTGAAAACTAAATTGATTTGATATAATTAAGCAATAAAAGAAAGGCTTGTTCTCAGTAGTTAACCCTGATAGTTTTTAGCTGCTAAGAAATGCCCTGCCCTTGGGCCTTAATTAGTATGTAAAAAATGTAAAGTGATTATTACTTTGTAGTGGGAAAAACTTAAAAAAAAAAAAAAAACAAGCTCTCATTTCCCAGGGATGTGCTCTTCTTGACTTACTGATTTCCTACCAATTAATAGTATTTTATATTATTATTTTATCTTTCTTTAGAAACTGCTAAAACTATTTGGAATGTATACACACTTACAGAAAGTGTTTCATAAAGGCCTTTTGGATTAAAAATTAAGTAATGCAAATAGAACTATATTTTCTTAATTATAAGATAATATAAAATACAGAAAATAATAGGGAAGATGAATAGAATCTACATGAAACTCATGACTGTTGGTATTTTGTTGAATTTTTCTCTGTGAGTGTACATTTATTTGACACATCTGGAATTGAAACTTATACATGTTTTAATCCATCTTTTTCACTTACTCTTTATACTAAAGGTAAGTAAAATATTAAAATATTAAATATTTTCTGATACCATTAAAACTATTTCCAAACATCTTATAATGACTTCTGTTTCACACAATAGATCAATAATGAGTTAACCAAGTTCTTACTGAAGAAAGTTTCGAACTGCTGATTTTGCAGGGGGAAAAGAGTTCAAAGTTGTATGTTTCATGTACTTGTCATTTACTTTTTTGGGAAACATATTTTGAGATTCATGTATTCCACTCAGAAATTCTTTCTTACCTTTTATTGATCGTCTCCTCTAGAGACCAAAGGGTATATCAGTCTGCTGTGGTCTTTAATGTTCTTTCTGAAGGAGGAGATGATTCATTTGCTCAAGTTGAGGAATCCTAGGATTGTGTATGAGATGAGACTTGGGGGAAAGAAACAAAACTGGAAAAATAGTATTACTGTGAGGAAGACGAAACACCGGGCTTCTCCCAGCCCTCCACAGGATCATGGGAGACACAAAGTTGATTTGTAAAATCTTCATAAGTTATATGTCTTAGCCATGTGTGGGGAAGGGGGGCTGGTCCTGGGAAATGAGGAATATGGATCTACAAATTTACAATTGAGTTTAAGTTCTTAATGAGCTATTTAGGAAAAAGGAGACTATATTTTCAGCAATTCCTATCCCCCAATCTGAATTAATTCCTACATTGCTTTATATTGTATATCAACCAATTCATAAGAAAATGTTGTAAGGAGATGAGGTACTAGACGTGGTATGTATTGAACATCTGTGACTGATTAGAGTCTCCAGGCCTTGTGAAAATGGCAAACTGAGCTAGTTCGCTGGGACATGATGGTGTCTGTCTTCATAATCACTGCTCTTCCCTCTTCTAGGCCCCTCGTACCAGTAATAAGACCAGGGTAGCTGACATGCCAGGTTGATTAAGATTGAACTCTTATACTTTCCACTTTGTTCCAATAAATTTAATTCTGTTTCAATATCCATGCATCTGGGAAGCTTTGCCAGACTGTCATTAAATCATGTTTTTACTGCTCAGTTATCTGACCAACCAATATGCTCCATGCCTGTGCTAGATGCATTCATTGCAGAGGGGGCCATAACCTTGTACCTTGCATTCTGCTGACAAGCACGGACTACAAATGGCATTACTGTTAATGAATGAGGCTCCATACTTGAGCTTTACTAGCTTAGCAGGACTAGCAACCATGACTACATGTTAGACTTGGGTGGATTGTTTTCTTTCCTCGGTAATACTCCCACATCCCTACACCTGTGCCTGCGTGAACCACAAGTCTTTAAATGAAGGACTCAGTCTTTAGTTAATGACTCAAGACAAGGACATCTGCACACTGAAACCCTCCATTCATATATCAAAACTGAAGAGTCGTCTTCATTACCCACTGTTGGTAATTAAAATTTATATTGTGTGTATTTTTCCTGTGTGTTAGATTTGCCACCTGGAGCAGAAGCTAAATGGACCCTCAGCTACCCTTAGCTTCTTCTGAGATGCCAACAAAGTGTGGACTTGGGCATGTGGAGGGCACTGACCTCATACCTGGTGATTCAGACCATCACCCCCTCTTGAGCTGACTCTAATTCCATGTTCTGCTTTAACCTGTTCGATGGCTTGAGAGTAAAAAAAAAAAACACATAAATTTTGAGAATATTTTCATGCAATCATAAACTTTCATTTTTTTGTAAACTATTCATGGATATAAAAGGAAGGAAACCTATTATATGTTGAGCAGGTACTCTGTTTCAGAAACTAGGCTGTCGTTTTATATTACACCACCGAATCCTCAGAACTCCTCAAGATAGGTTAACAGTCGAACCACATGCAATTGTTGTTGTAAGTCAAATGATAGTCAAATATCCACAAATTTACATGATTCAAATTAATAGTTGACCCCCACTTTATATAGCAGTGACAAAGAAGTTGAATCACAGTAAAGCAGGGTCTGAATCCCTTCTGTTTGGCTTCAAAGGCTGCGTACATTTCTGCCCACTCTCTAAAGAACAGTTAAAGAGCAGGGGGTTTAGACATTCATAGCACACCTATTATGCCAAGTAATTGCTTTATATTATTGCATTCATTCGTAGACACTGCTATTCTAGTGTTATAGATAAGGAGATCACAGCTTAGAGAATTTAAGTAACTCTTTGTTATGACGAAAATAGAAGTTTCCTGGCTGGGATGTTTCTAAGTTCCATTATTGTGACTGTATGCCTGCTTTTGGTCTTTGAGGTTTGGATGCTTACTGATGTCACTTTGTTCTTTTTCTTCATAACATTTTCACAATGTACATTTAAATGATAATTTAATTGATGCTAAACCTGTATTGTTCACTTGTATACTCACTGGCAAATAATAGGGTCTGGTACCTAGTCGGTGCAAAATAAATATTTGTTGAATGAATAGTAGATGAGTGAGCAAATACATATTTAAAAGTCAAGGCTCGTTTCATTACCACATCTTGGCCCTTTGAAAGTAGCCTGGATAGAGCTCATGGTAGAAATACCCCTTGGAATTCTTTTAGAGAAAGGTTTTGTGAGTCTTTTAGTTATAAACATCTCTCACCTAGGAGAGAAGAAATTACAGTGAAAACTTTTGAAATCGACTTCATGAGAAAGAACATTAGAAAGAGAACCTTCGGTGATGGAATTTTTCCTTTTGAACTTGTTGGGTGCAAAATGGTAACTAAACCCTTGTGATTCATTTTAGATAAACGGTGTGAAATTTTAAACATTGATTCTTTATAAAGTATTCCTTTATTCCACTAATCTTGAAGTAAACATGTATTCTGTATTTTTAGGAGTTAGATGTAAATATGCACATATGTGAATGATATTTACAATTATATTATTACAATCCCTTTATTTTGTCTATATGATTTTTTAAAGACTGAGAGGAGTGTGATGAGGTCTGGTATTACCACTGGGTTTTCACCAGCATTTACTGGAATAAAGAAAAAGGAAAAAAATGAACTTCAAGAATTTCTAAGTAAAATTTAACAGAACATACATGTTCATAGCAGCTTTTTGTATTTAACTTTTCATCAATACAAATGATTGTTTAAATCGGTTATACTTTTGCCCAAAATCTTATTTTGCTTTTTAGTATTTCTACTCCTGATTTTTAAAAAATTCACAGTAATACACTATATCCATTTGCATTTGCCCATTTTTTATTTCAATTGGACTTTTTTACTTGATCAGATTTTCCCCTAGTGTTTCATTTAAAATAATTGTTATAATAGTACTTGACCTTTAAGCTTTGTTTTTCTGTTTCTAGGCTAATATATTAATAACTTTGCTTTCAAAATTTTGATTTTTGCGTATGTTATCTTTTATGTATATTTTTTCCCTTTGGTAATTCAAAGGCCGTAAGTCCTTTAGTTTGATCTGTAGTACTTTGTCTTCGTCCCTATGCTTTGGATACAAGTGAAACAAGCATTGCTTGAATTAGTTTAAGTAGAAAGAGGACTTTCCTGGCTCAGATGACCATACTGTGAAACCACAGCATTGCCACAAGGCCCCACAGACAGCACAGACGACACGGGGACTCTCTTTGGCATCATTTCTTGTATCTGTTTCTCTCAGCTTGTTGGCTTCATCCTCACAGATGGTTTTTTCCACTCAGCAGGGAATATGGCCACCACATTCTATTACTTCCTTTCTCAGTTTCCATTAAAGGAAGAAAAAAGCCCAGGGGATGATTTGTGTATTTGGCTCTATTAGTTCGTATATCCATTACCTGCAACCAGTAGTGAGCTGGGGCTGCTGTGGGGAGCTCAGGAATTTTGTCCTAGTCTTTTATATGTATTTATTGCTTTCACATTTTAACCTCCTAAGTATGTTATTTCATTACACTTTATAATTGACTTAGCTCTGTCTACAAGGCTGTTACGATCCCTGTAACTCCTTTGTCAGTGATTTTTACATTTGTGAGTTCATGGTTTTATTTACTAATTGACTAGGTACACAGACAATATGTTTATCAGAAAACTAATCTGTTTCTTCAGTCCTTTCACGTCTGGGATTATAGTGAATTGTGCTCAAACCTCTTTCCTTCAAAGCTCTTTTAACTATGGCTAAGTTGTTTTCTGTTATTTAATTCATGAAGTAGAAATTCAAAACCAGCCTAATGTGTTCCTGGTTTTCTCACTTTAAGTTTCTTTTTCTTTTTACATTTTTAAAATTTATAATTGACACATAAAATTGCATATATTTAAAGGGTACAGTGTGATTTTTCAATGTGTGTATATGTTGTATAATGGTTAAATTAGGGCAATTGGCATATCCATCCATCACTTTAAACATTTATCATTTCTTTGTGTTAACATTCAAAACCCTCTTTTCTAGCAATCTTAAAATATACAACACATTGTTATTAGCTGTAGTCTCCCTACTGTGCAAAGAATACCAGAACTTATTCTTCCTTCTGGATTGGTAAACTTTTGAATCCATGCTGCATTTCAGAAGCAGACTCAAAGGGAGTGTTTGGGAAGGGTCTGGCAGTGCCAGTGCAGTCTCTACTCATCATTCAGAAAGGAAGTGGGGATTCTCCTGTGGCAGCTAATGCTCCCACAGCCCCCAAAACCTCAGCCTTTACTCGTCCACATTAGGTAAGGCTAAGAGTACGGCTAGAATCTCCCACACACTCACCTGTCTGCCTCACACACAACCGTGCCTGTGTGCACACACACACACCACACCATGCCACCACACACACACACGTCACAATATACAACACAGACACACACCATACCACACACACGCATTATACCATACACTGCGAGACATACCCACTACACCACACACATACACATGTGCACACACTCTACATTTATTTTCTGAAGCACTGAGTAGCCCTGCCTGGAAACACAGCCGTGTGTCAGCACCTGAGGTCTTATTTCAGGTGGATCGATCTGCCTCGTATCATGAAAAAACTCTTAGATTTCTGCCACACAGTGGCAGAGTTCTATGTGTTCTTTTGTCAATGTTCTTGGTTCATGAGAAGTGGAAATTTTGAAGCTTGGTCTCACGCTGGCATTTTAAGGTCATCTGGGCTTTTGCACAAGCCTGAGAAATAGAGCAAAGACAAGAGCACTAGCCTCTCCTTCCACTTTGTCCACTTTTACTTTTTCAGTTGCTTCCTTGTTCTCTTCCTCAGTTCTTTAACAAGACTCCTCCTTCTCCATAAATCTTCAGGGCTAAAAAAGGCAGAGAAACTCACACGATGCCCAGAAATAAAGTATAAATTTGGAATCAAATCCTTCACTATAGCTATGATAAGGCTTTGATATAAATCAAATCCTTCATTATAGGCTATGATAAGGCTTTTATCTGATATGAAGCAGTGAGACATGGGAGAGTTTTAGAAAGAGGAGTGAAAATACTTGGCTCCTGTTTTATAAAGACTCCTCTAGCTGCTTTATTTGGAATGGGGGAAGTGAGGCAAGGGCGGAGGGAGGACGACCAGGAGCATATTGCAATAACCCAGGGGAGACACACTGGTGTCAGACCAGGATGTAGTGAGAATCAAAGGATGAGTGAGGAGAGGCTGGATTCTGAATGGGTTTTAAACGTAGAGCCAAAAATATTTGCTGATGTGTTGCCTATGAAGTGTTAAGACAAAAGAGAAGTCAAGATGACTCTGACCCTTTGACCTGAGCAATTGTGAGAATAGAGATGTTAAGATGGGAAATACAGACAGAGCAGAGAGCTTGAAGGATGGGTCAGCATGCAGGTGTTTTTTGTTATTGTTGATTAAAAAAACTTTCTAGAGAAGAAAAACATGAGGAAAAACAAACTGAAGAAGGTAGAGATAAAATGGAAGTGATTATTATCAGCTGAATATTGATAGGCAGGCCATATGCCAATTTTTTACATATATCATTTTCTTCATAAAAAACGTGAGCAAGATATTATCCCAGCCTCACAATGCGCCCAAATCTAGTATGGTTTCCAGCTAAAAGATGACTCTTTAATTTCTTCTTTCTCTAATTTCATCACATTATTTGCTCCAGTCTGTACAGGAGATTGTATTGTTTCTACTACACATTAGTTTAAATGTTTACAAAACAACAGAACAGCGATGATTCTCTGTAGTTCCTTTAATCAATAAATCTTTTCATGAGATTCTTTTAAAATGATCACATTTGCATTATTGATTTAAATTGAATGCTTTTTTCTTAAAAAGCAATGAGGATGGCTTTTGTGTGAATATGACTGATAAACACAGAAAGCAATCAATGAGAAAGGTCAAAGGTCTCAGTGTTTGCCTGCAAGGCTGATGATGCAGTAAGACACTGTAGCAGTGTGCAAGTGTAGAAGTCAAATATTTATGAACACTGAGGTAACGATGCAGCTGATTACACACTGGCCAGTTGGGCTCAGTGTACCTCATTCCAATAAAACACAATCGATTCCATCCATCAGCAGAGGCTTCTATTTATTTAATTTTTCTCATAAGGTGGTCAATTTGTCTTACTGCCTTCCCTCAGCAATTGCCAAAGCTGTGCTATTAGTAACTCATCTCTAGCTATTTATAACAGGTAACTGCAAGTTGTCTTCTTCTTTTAAAATAACTTTATAATATAGAATTAATAAATACTCAGTGTAAAATATCTTAACAACTCAAAATACTTGGAGAATTGTTTAAATCACCCAGATTTCCATCATGAAGAGCTAACTTGGATTATTTTATTACTGTTCTCTCTAGTCCTTTTATTCCTGTGGATTTTTAAAAATTTAAAATTAAACTCAAACTGTTTATACTATAAGTTTTTTACTTAATATCTTAACATAACTTCTTCTATTTATTACAAATGCTTATATCTATCATTTTAAATGCATATGATTCTAACTAAGTAACTAAGTCATCCTGACCTTGAGGAAGGATATGACAGGGTCAAAATGAAGAAAAGAAAAAATTGTCTCTTTCTGGTTTTCATATTTAATGCACTAAAAATCTTAGGGAAATGGCATAGGGAATTGTGTTGAGACACTTTGCATCGTATCTTTAGGGCAGAACTTCAGGGAGATACAGTAAGCTGAGAATGGTCTGTGGTGTCTAGACAGAGGAATGTATATACTCCTTTGTAGCTAGGATCCCACACAAGCAACAAGATACTAGCAAACAAATAGGTAGATAGTGACGTATGCTGAGAGCTCTACCTTCTAAGACTGTATGTTTTGAGCAAGTTGTTTAGCATCTCTGTTATAGCAGCCGCATGGATAAAACGTGATAAGTAAAACTCTTGACTTAGTTACCAGTATATAGTAACATCCTAATGAATATCAGCTATTTCTATTATTTTGCTATTATTAGGATCATTATCGTCTTCTTTATCACATGGATATGCCATTTAAAAATTATTTTACTTTTAGCAGACATTTTTATTACTCTTTGCTCTTTCTCATTATCAATAAGCTGAGCTACGTTAGTTTTTTCTGATTGGCATTTGCATATCACCTTATAAAATTATTCTGCTTAAACATCGCAAATGGCTCTATAAATTATTTATAAGCTAAAATTCCAAAATGTGAGTCTTTTACTTAAACTTCTTTCCTGAGCTCCAGATTCTCACTTATAACTGCTTTCCTACCATCACCACCTGGAGGCTACTAGAGATACCCAATGGAATCTCAAACTCTATGTTCAAACCAGAAGAGTGTTCCCACCTCCGACAGGTTTGTCTTGTCAGCTTTTCTCATCTCAGTAAATTTCGTCACCATTCATCCAACTAGTTTTTCAACCCCAAATCCTAGGCACCAGAAATCTTAACCAATTCCATCCACTCAACAAATATTTAATCACAGAGTAGTTTTAATGAAGAAACATTAACATATGTTATTATTATGCATTATAATTGGGAAGAAGTTAGAGCTAATTTAACTTAGGCCACTTATTTTGTCATTGAGAGAAACTCGATGATTTCATAAAGGACATACGATAACAGACTGGGTTGGGCGCCAGTGGCTCATGCCTGTAATCCCAGCACTTTGGGAGGCTGAGGCAGGCAGATCACCTGAGGTCAGGAGTTCGAGACCTGCCTGGCCAACATGGTGAAACCCTGTCTCCACCAAAAAAATACAAAAATTAGCTGGGCATGGTGGTGTGTGCCTGTAATCCCAGCTACTTGGGAGGCTGAGGTGGGAGAATTGCTTGAACTTCTGGGGGGTGGAGGTAACAGAGCAAGACTGTTTCAAAAAAAAAAAAAAAAAGAAAAGAAAAAAAGAGACTGTCAGACTCAGGACTTTACAGAACAAGAAGTAAATGCCAAGAATATGGGCATTGCTCTCTTCCATGGGCTAAAACAATATGAAAAGTGTTCTGAAGTACAGAAATTCCAATGGGAGATTAATAAGAAATTCTCATTTTTAGGATAACCCAACAGGAAAAGTAGCATAAAGAATAATAGGAATTAGTATGTCTTAAACACTTTCTGGTAGATTCTGCTGGTCACCTCTCTAACGTTTGTTTTCTTTTCTTTTTGGTTTGATTTGATTTTTCTCTCAGAGCACTGGTTTTGTTTTCGGTGATGATTCCTCTCCCATGTGCCTCCTGGGCAGGTGCATCCATTCCCATCTTAACAGGAAAAGCCTTAGTCCCCTTGGGCAGTAATTGCCATTTTTTTCTTGGCATCATTTTTTGTCTTTCTCTGGTTCTTCCCCATTTCCCTCTTATCCATCATTCATTCTTTTTATTTTACTTTCAGGTAAGTACCTTTCATAGTCTCTCATCTCGTTTACCATAGACAAGCCACTTTCTGGGACTTCCATGATAGTTCCCAAACCTAAGTAGCTCTTAGTATATACTGTTTGTAAGTCGTTTTCACTCCAGCAATAATAAGATCTTCTTTGTTAGGTAATCATATTAGTTCACTCTTCTGCTCAACCTTTTCCAATAGCTTTCAATTGCACGAATAAAATTAAAGTAAAGCCCTACAACTTTCTCGTGGCCTATCAGATCCTAATGACTGCAGTTCTCTCGGGTATTTTTTCATTCTGCTCTCCTCCTCACTTACTGTGTTCCAAGCACACGGTTTTCTTTTTGTTTTGGGAATGACCTGGAGCCAAGGCCTTTCCACTCAAGGTTCTTTCTTCCATACGTGCTCTTTGTGGTTTTCAGCTACCTCCTCATCATTCAGGACTCCTCTGCAATTTCCCCTCCTCAGAGAAACTGTCCCGACTGGCCATTCTCAGGTCTTCCTCTATCAAACCACCCTGACCGTCCATTCTCAAGTCCTCCTCCATCAAACTGCCCCGACTGTCCATTCTCAAGTCCTCCTCCATCAAACCGCCCCGACTGTCCATTCTCAAGTCCTCCTCCATCAAACTGTCCTGAC